>NC_058368.1:106693675-107036592 GCF_018350175.1 Felis catus
TAAACATGGAGCACAAACATATGTTGTTATAAACAACAGTTAAAAAGTATACGCTTTTATAAACACCAAGTCAATCTATTGGACTCCTCTCATGTGTATTCCAGGGTCATAGTCTTCATGTATGATGGCATCTGCTGCTTTAAATACACCAGTCTTCTCTTGCTTACAGTCTTTTTCACACAGCTGGCTCCTCTGTGTCTTGTCTCCAACGTCTGCTCCTTAGAAAGGTCGTAATGGGCCACTCTCTCTAGCAGCTCAGTCTCTGCTTTATTTCTCTTAGATCTGTGTTTGTTTCTTCAATGCTACTTTTCACTGTTTCAATTTCTTAAGTACATTTGTCTGAATGCCTGATTTTTTCTGTCTTTCCCCCTAATGGATGAGGTCCATGAAGACAGGGATTAAATCTCTTTTCAGTTTGAATCTTCAGTGCCTTGCACACTGTCATGGGACAGGTGTTCAATAGGTACATTTACAACAAATACTAAATAATCATCAGGAAGATACAGTAGAACATAACAGCTTTTGGCCGGACTGATACATAAGCTTAGAAGTAGATTTAAAACTGAGTTTGCTCACTGTTTCTCAACTTCCTTTTTTGCATGCTTAAAGAATCCATAGAAATCCCAAGGGATTAATTTAAAATTCATTAAACTGAATGAATATTGGAAAGTATATGAAAACCAAATTAATGGCTTTTCTTGATATAAGCAAAAATTAGACTATAAAATGAGAACTGAGCTAACCATCCTAATAACAATAAGTTACCCATTTCGGACACTTAAATGTTAGGATGGAGCATTCACTTTCCTCTTTATACCATTTATACCAAAAAAAGTGGTACTATTTTTACTACTTTTCACATCTTCAATGTAGAACAGCTTCTGTTTATAATCTTACTTATGATGTTCTTTATCTGTAATGGAGTCAAAAAGGAAATGGGTGATGAGCATTGAGAAAGGCACTTGTTGGAATGAGCACTGGGTGTTATATGTAAGTGATGAATCACTAAATTCTACTCCTGATGCCACTATTACACTATATGCTAACTAACTGGGATTGAAATAAATAAAAAAAGGAACATTTTGAAACTTTTTTAAAATCCCTATCTCTGTCAAACTATGGGAAAAAGTTAGAGGAGGGCAATGGTTTTCAATAAAGTGGGTGAGAATGCATATTTTTCTTTCATTTGTGGGAGTGAAATGTATTTCTGTGTAATTATTCCGGAGATGAAATACGACTGTTGAAAGTACTCAGCATAGAAGTTCATCATGAAGCATCCCGTAGTAAAATCTGTAACCAGTGTCCCAGAAAAGATAGATAGTCTACAAACCACAGGAAGATTTCATCAGGGTTTATTTTTGAATATGAATCAGATAAGTGATACTGCCGTGGAATGTCTCAAGTTCCTTTCCAGTCATCATTTTCCTGGGGATCTCTCTGCTCCAGCCCTAGTCACCTTGCTTTTCCTTACACATGCTATGTCAGTCCCATCTCAGGGTCTTTGTTTCTCCTTCTGCTTGGAATCTTCTCCCCTATAACTTGGCCTGGCCAACTCTCATATTTAGATCTCTGCTCAGATGTCACCTCACCCCAAAGACATTCTCCACATCCCTCTCTAACCCTTGTAATACTTGGCCCCTGAATTCCTACTGTACACAATTAACTTCTCATTGACCAAATGGGACTTAAGGATATCATAATGAATGTGGGGGTGGTTGGTTGTTGATCTCCCTTTCCCCCCGCCCCATCTTCTTTCTGGTGTTGTTCACTCTTAGGGTGTGAGAAGTCACTTGGTAAATTTAGTCACAAAAAGTCTGGTAATTAAAATATCCACACTCAAAGCATTAAACCATCTAAATTGATTTAAAGTTAAAATCTCCCTGCCCCATGCCCTTCACATGGTGGCTTGCTTAGAGCTAATCACAAGCAGTGAAGAAGGGGGAGTGAAGTCAAGAGTCCTTGTTATTTCCCCACCTAGGACTTCCATTCCTCCTGCTCAGTGCACTGAGCTTCCTCTGGCTCCTCTAGGACAGTAACCGTAAGGGAGGAGGGAAAGCAGAGTATGTTTGGGTGACCAATGGTGTCATGGTATGGTGATGGTGTCATGGCATTTTAATTGTGTCATGGGATAGTGGTGCTGAGCATTATGTTTGACAAGTGCGTAACATGGTGACTTCCTGTCTCTCCTGGGCCACATTTGTGGGTTTTGGGGAGGCTGTCCTCTTCAGAGATGCTCCTCAGTCTCTCTGGATCTCTCATATCTACCCTTTGAAGAGGACTAATTCATCTTCTCCAGATGGTCACTTTCAGTTTCTGCTTTGTCCCTTAGGTATCTGGGGGGGATCCTTCCAGGCTATATTTGAACCTTGTTTTTTTGTGTGTGTGAAATAGAAAACAGACATAAATAAGTGTATAAACTATCAATGTAAATTTTATTAATAGTGATAGAGCAATTGTGTGTGTTACTTTGACCCAGTTGAGTAAATAGCAAATTGTATCCCTTCCTGGAGTATATGTAAGTTGTTGACAAGTCTTGCCAGCCTGGATCACAGCTGCCCCCTGACCTCTGGCTAAATAAAGTCAATGTTCATAAGAATTTTTGAATAGAGGGTCAAATGAATGAATAGATAATAAAATTATGATATATTTAGAGGATACACTGTTATTCAGCAGTTAAAAGCCAGGACTATAGAGATTGCTTAATGCCGTTAAGAAACAAAATAGCTATTAAGCTGTTCTTAAATGGAAAAATAAAACTTTAACACATGTATGCATGTGTAGAGGCACATCTATGCATACACACAGGTGCATGCCCACATATATACTTGTGTGTCTGTATGTATGTTAATAGACTAGAAATACACACACACACACACACACACACACACACACACATACCTGTGTAATTCTGTATGATGGGATTTGGGACAATGATCTTCTTTTTTTTATTATATATTTTAAATGTTCTATTTAAAAGTTCTGGTTTTATAATCAGGAGACGTTTGAGGAACAAAAATAGAAAAGAGAGTTGTAAAACAAAGAAAGAAGGAAAGAAAAACTAAAACCTTAACATGTTGAAATATTGTCCCTGAATCTGCCTTGGGGGTGCTGGGAGTCATTGGGCACATAGCACTGAAGGAGGCCTGGAGGTGGAACCCTCAGCCCGCTCAGAAAGCCCCTGTGCCCTCGGCAGCTTATATGTCTCATCGTATTAAACAGTCAGCTCAAGATAAAGTTCAGAGCCTAATGTAGTAATCTGTCTTCTGCTTTGTAAAGGATGGGGCCTGGCCTCACTATGGATATCAAATGTTGGACGTCTCCCAATTGTGAGGTGTTGTGCTTGATGTCAAATCCTCAGTGCAAAATGTTTTAAAGATGAGAGTTGTTTGGAATAATAGTCATATGGCAGGGCCTAGGCTTCCTCAGATAGCCTCACAAAGGCCGTCTTTTGTTTCAATCCTGTCTTCACCACATACTGATTTGTGACCTTGGGACACAATAAATCTTTTTGAAACTCACTTTTTTCAGTAAAACCGGTGAGGCTGGCATATGTGTCACAAGCTTGCTGTTTGATTAGATGAAATCAAGCATATACAATGTCTGATACACAAGCGTATTACTTTCTTCTATTGTTGTTTTCTTATACATATTTTAAAAGAAGTTTGAAAAGAAAAGAGAAAGGACTCGATAATTTTTTCAGCTTCGGTAACTAGAAAAAAGTTGGAGTCATGAACAGAGATACAAACTCAGAGACAGGCCCTGGTTTGGGAGAACCATCAGACATCTCAAGAGAGATAGTGAGAAGTGAGCAAAGAGGGGCGTGGCTCTCATATGGAAGCATTGGGCTGAGAAGAGGTTTGGGGATTTGGGTATTGTCTCTGTAGAGGGTGTTCTAAAACCTTTGGGAGGGATAAATGAAGATAGCAGTTGCTGACCAAAGACCTGCCTTGGAGTGAGGACCATGACCTGTTTAAGGAAACAGAAACAGTTGCTAGAGAAAAGAGCTACAGCAATGTAATATTCGTGGAGGAGAAAAATGGTCAAGGGTCAAATGCCTTAGAGAGGAGAACAAAGGACAGGAAATTGTGGGTGGCCTCAGAACAATTTCCAGAGCTCAGTGGGGGAAACTAGAATGCAGGTAGCAAGCAAATTTAGAAAGATGTATTAAAACCAAAACCAAAGTTGGAAATTGGGAGCGTTAGATTCCAGTCCTGACACTCACATGAACTCTCTGTGTGATTCTCTGCACGTTGTGCAACATCTCTCAGTCTTGGTTTTCTTGATTTTAAAACTCCAGCGATGGCCGGATGATTTCTAAGTTTCCTTCTACCTTCGTAGTTTCACGATGCTTTCTGAAGCTCTTTGGCAAGGAAAGAAAACAGAATAATGTTAACAATGTGGTCACATGAAAGCTTTTCCTAAAGATAGAACTTGGGCTCCCAAGGAAGGCAACATTGGGAATGCCAGAGGGGAGAAATCAAGTAGTGACTTCCCCTCAGATGGAGTCAGTGGAGTAGATGCTGTTGAGAACAGTGAGTGGATGTGCTTTCTTTTAATCTCAAAAAGGAATAATATATTGAGTTAAAGGCAACATTCCTGAGCTCCTGCTGTGTATCAGGCCTTGTGATGCCGAGCACTATGCCCAAAGCCTTCCCCCAGAGTAGTTCGTGGTCCGATCAAAGACACACGGAAACCGTAACCAGAGTGGACTTAATAGTGGAACAATGGGAAACGTACAGTGTAGAAGTGGATCAGGGAGGCAAGGATTACTTTGAAGAGAGGACAGGACTGGCTGGGTTGTAAGAAACAACCAAGAGGACTTTCTGGAAAGAGAAAGCAGCATGTGCACTGTACCAAGTTGTGAGCATACAACTAAAACGTACGATGAAAACTGTTAAAATGTACTTTGTTCACACAGTTAAAATGTGTTTGTTATGGTTATATATAAAGTTTAAGTAGTAAAAATAAAGGTGGAGAGGTAGGCAAGAGTTTATCATGACCTTTTATACCTTATATATCTTCATTAAGGATTTACAGTTTCCCCCTGTGGGCGTAAAGGGGAAACATCAAAAGAATAGAGTCAGGAAGAGAAGGGTAGTATTTAAGACAATAGGATAGATAAGATGTCATAACTGTATTTTCATAGACTTGCGTGTGTGTGTTGAGTACACAAATGCATGAAAAATCACTCCTATTCATAGTAATATTGAAAATGACATTTTTTGAAGAAAGTTTCAACTTACATCAATCCAAATGCTTACACTCTGGACTATATGATGCTTTATTTACTTACTAAGATACATACTATACCATTGCCATACAAGAAAATACTTAAGGGAATAAAGCCAAAGTTCAGGTCATGTAGAGCATCAGATGTTTGTCTGCAGTGTTTTTACAAGCATATCATGATGCCACGTCTTTTCAGCATTTTCTCTAACGGCTGTTTAGAAAGAAAACATGTGCCTCTTTCAGTATCTCACTAATTCACTACTATACCTATGGTCAGACAGTAATCATCCTCAGAACCTCAGGACTCGGACTTTCCTGTTAAGAAATTTGTCATTTGATGTTTTCAGTTATATGGGTTCCTCTTGTTTTTTGGCTACATTTTCCCACATCTCTGCACAAGCCAGGCGTCTCCTTAACTGTTAGCTAGACTCCACATCCTCTTTTTCTTTGTTCCTAATATCTCCTCTCCTAGGGAGCAACCTTGCCCTCATCTTATCCAGATTCTTCTATCACTCAAGACTCTTCCGATATCCTGAAATTATGATGATTATTATGACATTCCTCATGTCCTTTAACAATTATGCTATTGAGTTCTTATGATATACTCTATACTTTTTAAAATAGGACATTATCAAAGACTCACAGAATGCAGTATGAACCTCATACAAATTTAAGCCAGTCCATTGAAAGCTTACCTAGAAAACATTACCTAGAAAATGTTGCTATCTAATTATTAAGTCTTTCTCCTCCTCCTCCTCCTCCTCCTCCTCCTCCTCCTCCTCCTCCTCCTCCTCCTTCTTCTTCTTCTTCTTCTTCTTCTTCTTCTTCTTCTTCTTTTAAAGCAAGAGAGTGTGTGTGTATGCACAAGTGCCTGCGTCAAGGAGGGAAGGGAGAGAGAATCTTAAGCAGGGTCCATGCTCAGCATGAAGCCCCATGGGTCTCCATCCCATGACCCTGGGATCATGACCTCAGCCAAAATCAAGAGTCTGATGCTCAACTGACTGAGCCACCCAGGTACCCCTTTAAGTTGTTTTTAAGTTATGCTTACATTAGAGTTTTGGGATCTATTTAATAGACCGTAATTAACTTGAATTTGAACACATGAAACATTTATACTGGTTAATTGAAGCAATTCACCAACAGTGTATTTGGCACATGAACCAAATCAAATTTCATGTTGTGATTAGAATTTAGTGACAATGTCAAAGCATCTACATGGAGATCAGTATGATTGGTTGTTTATTTAATAAAGCACAGAGGCATCTAAAGAGAACAATAAAATGTCAGAACTAGTAAGAAAAGAAATGAGCGGTAACTGATTTAATGTAAGTGATGGTAAATTTGCAAAATACTGAAATTCTTTATAAATTGTGAAATGAAAGATAACATTCGATGACAATTCGATGACAATTCGATGAACAGATGCCACCATACGAGAATATGCACATGATGACAGAACTAAGGTAAGGGACACCTGTTAAACTTAATTTCATTTCCAAATTTTGTGTGAAGTGTCTCAGAATAGGGAAAATCATTTTGAAAAATCTAAGAGCAATCTGGGAGAAAAATGCTTATAAAGCTTGCATTCATCTTAGATGTTTTGCTGTGTGATATTCGTTCACATACTGTTTTCTTTCCTCCTAAAACCGAAAGGACAATGCTTGCACTACGGTGATTGCTGCATCGTTGTGGATTGTCGAACACAGGGGCCCTGGTGCCTAGAGGTTAATAGAGATTCGTGTTCTCCCATGGCTTGTAAAATCACAGCGTAGATATGCATTTCTGTTCAGTTAGTGAGAAAGTGAGGCTTTGGTGGTGACACAGAAAACCTCAAGACTTTAATTCTGCTTTAATGTAAGTCATTAGAGCATTCCCTTTGCTGTAGGATAGTATTCTCGTCTCAGATAGAAATTCCTTCCCTGCAGAAAGAACACTAAGCACTTGGTGCTAAATCTTCCCTGGACTGAACTGAGTCTGGCACACTGTAGTCAGACAGTAAATATGTATTGAATGAGTGAGTCACCATTTATAATTATTCCAACGCTTTTTTTTTCCTTTTCCAAAGTAGCCTTCTCATTTTTAAAAATGTCTAGAGATAAAGTTCTAACACAGTAGATAATTCTGTTAGGAAGAGGTTTCCAAATCCCATGTTAAAAAATTCTATTTTAGAAAATATTTAACATGGTAATATGGGGATACAAAGGTGAGTCAATTTTGATTCCTTGGACTCTTGAGGTCTTCAGTTCACAGTCAAATGTTTGGATGTTTTGATTTATTCTGGTTATTCTAATTAATGAAATAAAAATTATGGTGAACATTTATTGAGTGGTTACCCAGTCTCAGATCCTATGAAAGGCGCATTGCATGGGCTTTTCAAAAGCGAATGTTCCAGATGACCCTATGGGGCTGTTGTATAGATAAAGTCACTGTACCTTTAACAGAGTCATTTAGCTAGTAGTAGACTATGAATCCGAATAATCTTAAGTCCAAAATCTATTTTTGCAAGTCATTAAATTTTATGATAGTATGCAATTAAATTTATTTGATTTATTGCTTTAAATCTAATACTTACAACCTTTTGAAAGAATATCAGATTATAAATGTATGATTTAGGGAAATTCAGCATGTTTACTTGAGATGTTCTAAGTGAGCATCATAATACTTACTGTTTTAATCATCAGCCACACTGTTTTATTAGTGACCTTCAGTACTGACTGAACCTCAGAAGCATACTGATATGAGATAAGAGAGCAGGATATTTTTGTGTTTTCACAGTGTGGATCAATATATACCGTGATCCATCCTCCATCCATGTGTAGATGTACTCCTACATCTTTAGTGATTATTGTTTCAAGTTTTAAATATTTGTTATTGTCCTTTTTTTTTTTTTATCAAATTAGGTTCCGAGGAAAGTTTGTTTGGATTTCTTGTAATTACTTTAAAATTCAACCTAGTTTTAGATGTGAGACAATGAAACCATGTGTGGAAAATAAAAGGACTCATTGGAAGTCATATTAAAATTACATAACAAATGCCCCAAGTGTATGATATGTGCCTGATATTTTACAAGAATCATCACAGTAAATCTTTTCCCCATTATCACCACCTCCAGCCTGTTTGTGTGTGTGTGTGTGTGTGTGTGTGTGTGTGTGTGTGTGTGTGTGTAAAGGAGAGACGGAGAGGGAGAAACAGAAAAAGAGAAGGGGACAGATAGAGGTGATGGAACTATTATTCTAATACTTGAGATTTTTCTTGGTGTTATAAAAATGCAGTAAAAAAGTGAGAAGTATTTTTAAATTATTCTTAAGATGTCTTGTAACATCAATTTGGTATAGAATAAAATGAGATAGCATATTAGCAATCCCCTGGTCTTCCGGTAGGGAAGATGCAATACACTTTAATAATTAAAACAAGAGAAAAAGTCTCTTCTGTGCTTTTAAAGAAAAGATACTTTTTTAGTGTAGGTTCAATTTTTCTTAGTATTCAGTTTAGAAGAATTACTATATCTGAAGAAGTAAGTATATTATTACTGTGCTAGTTCTAGTGGATCAAATTGAAATGAACTATATGTGATTTTTATATAATCAATGCAAAACAGAATTAAGAACTTTGATAGCAGATTGGGTGTGAACAATGCAGGTTCCGAGGGATTATTTCGTCAAAACTGTTTACTAAAGAGTTAACAGAATGGTCAAATATATGTATTATATGTATTTTATACAAGTAATATATATTACAGTAGAGTAAAATAATAAAAATGGAAAAGGTCAAGTCATATGTTCTGTGTGGAATATTTTCCTAGTTATAATATAAATTTATGTTCTAAAAAAGGAAGGAAAGAAATGACTAGGCTTAGCTTCAATATAATAAAAGGATACCTACTTGCTGTAAGTTCTTTTTATTGATAATAACGTATTTTACAGTTTTTAGCCCTCTGTCCACAATTGGCTAAGTTTAAAAACATGGCATTATATGAAATGAAACATGCTTATGTAAGTGATGATTCATTTTTTTTCTGTAATTTACTGTTCAAAGGTTTTAAAAATGTTTAGAAGCCTTTAAGAATATTTTATACGATACTTTCAATGCTGTGTCCCCTGCATTTGCTTTGACATGTTACATGAATTACTTTATTAAATAGTGATTATTGAAATGTTGGACAGTGTGGTGCATGCAATTAAAAACTGTATTGCTCTTCTGTACATGCCTACATGTAAGTGACCCCATGGGTCTCCCAAAGTGAGCCTTTAACATTCCAGAATTTTTACTGTGCATCTGTTGCTGGCATCTAGCCTCCCACCCACACAGGCTAAGTCCAACTAAATGAAGTTTATGCTAGCACAATAAAGTATGTAAAGATGAAGTAATAACATGGGAAGACAGTTACCTTATTAGTCGGGTTGCTGAAATAGCTTCACTAGAAGAATGTATGCACATATGTGAAAGCAAATAGAGTGTGTGTGGGTAGGAAAGCCTAGAAAGTAATTTATTCAAATAGTATTTCTTATATATCTTTTTATGTTATATATTCCAGATGGGATTTATACAGCTCAATGAGGACTTCATATTTATTGAACCACTCAATGATACAATGGCCATAACGGGTCACCCACACCGTGTATATAGGCAGAAAAGGTCCATGGAGGAAAAAGTCACAGAGAAGTCAGCTCCTCACAGTCATTACTGTGGTATCATTTCAGGTAATGCCTTCTCCTGAAAGGGGTTTAACAAATATGCAATGTGAGATGAATACACTAAATTGTTTTTCTTCCTTTTCTTCCATCTGTCCATCCGTCTGTCCCTCTGTTCATCCATCACTCTTCTGGTTTTATACTTGCTCAAAATGTGGAGTCTCTTCGGTTAATAACAATTAAACGTATCTATTTTAGACTTCTCTTTTAGTTTTCTACAAAGTACTACATTTTAATGTCAAAACATGGAAATTCACAAGGATTCAGAGATTAATACATAACATGCATCTCTCTTGAATTGTGAAGTGTTCCTTGTAGTATACTATTCACCTCATTGGCACAGAAATGATACCGAGAGAATTCGAGATCTTCTGAAACTGAATACTGTGAGCTCATGGCCTTATTTTAGTCCACCTCTTTGAGAACATCATAGCTATCTCTTTACTTTGACCAGATGCCTCTTTTACTTCTTTCTTCTTTTTCTTTTTCTTTTTTTTTCTGTTTGACCCAAGTAAAAATCATTTGGAGGTTAAAATTAACAGTGTAATAAGAGGAAGGGTAAAGATTTATTTCTTCGAATTTGCTCTCAGTATCAAAATACCTTAAATCTGGACTTTTCAGAAGCTCATAAACATTTCCAGCCATCAAATCCTAGTCTCTGTTTGTTTGTCTGCCAGTTCTTCACAGAAATAAAATGGGGCTGACTGTTTTGTCTGCTTTCTTACTTCCTTTGGCAGAGGTCTGTGTGTTAGCAGGAACGGTAAGGAAAATGAATGATTTCTATTATGTAAGGAAGACCTGAAAGCCATAGCCAGCTTTCAAAAAATAATTAGAAGTGTCCCTAGGAAAAATTTTTACACATCTAATCCAGACATCTCAGTGACTATTCACTGATACAAGAAATATTTCCAGTTAGGATCTGAGGAAATAGGAATTTATTGAAGAAGTTTTGGTGTAAAGACATAAAAACTTGACTTGCACATTTAAAATTAGGTGTGAGTGTGGTTACTGCCAAGATACCAAATCTAAAATTGGTTATGGTATTTGAGGCTAGTTTAGGTATATGACTTGTGACAGTCAGTAACATTTGCAGAGGTGATAGGATGTTCATATCATTGCTCGTTTGGGGTGTTCAGATTCAGAAAGAATTGTAATATATTTCTGTTTAAATATATTTATCTCAAATTAATGTGTGACTTCTGTTTCCCTCGTGAAAGCTCACGGTATCAGTCTGAATGGGAATCATCTTCAAAAGGGCCTAAGTGCACCTACCTCTGGGCCGCACTATTTGCTGTACATGATCGAGCCAATTTAAGTGAAACGCATCCTTCTTCTCTCTTCTAAGAAATACAGGCACAAAGGAGATAAAACTGCTCAACAGAAGTCATAGCATTATGAACAAGCCAAAGAAAGGCTCTTGTGTTGAGGAATGATAGCAACAACTTGGATTTAGTCCATTTAAGGAAATTGTCTTGTATGGGTTATACTAAATATCTGCACTGTGCAACTTTCAAATCGTAGTCACCTCCAGCTGTTCTAATTACTCATGTACAGGATGACACAAAGAAAGCTTTGTGTGCTATGGTCCACAGAGAAAAGATTTCTAGAAAATTCTTAATTTTAATAGTTTTATAAGGCACAAATACACAGTTCATGTTTGAGAAACATTGCTCATAAGGTTTCTATTTTTTTTTTTTTTTTAAGGCATGACTGTTCTGTATCATTTGACCTATTTAGGTCAAGCACTTACAGGCACGGAGTGTCAAACTATCGGTTGGGTGATCTACTGAGTATGCCTACTTTCAGACTTTTTAAAGGTCCAGAATTGAGAAAATGGTTTTAAAATTAGCAGTGTGTGCAATAAAGCCTTCATTTACTTATACCAATATGTCTAATTGTAGCTCTTCCCTTATGACTTCAGGCTGATGTATTAACATATTAAACACATGATTCAACTTTGTATAATTCGACTTTGCCTTTGTGCAATGGAATCAGAAAGTTTCCGTGTATTCACATTGATCTTTGCGCTGTTTCCCCTTCCTCCTTTTAATGCCTTAGGTATAGTATGTTGCTGTGTATTGACTTCATGAATATCTTTTCTGAACAGGAAACTTCATACTTTAGCATGACTTTGTTGTGTTCTTCTATGAAAACATAATATAGAGAAGGCACATGAGATTGAGAGCCAGAGGCCCCACTGGGCTCAAGGCATAGCTTCACTTTCACTCCTGCTAGGTACTCTTTTTCCATTCCCTTAAACTTTTTTTTTTTAATTTTAGTGTGGTTGACTTATAGTGTTATACTAGTTCCAAGTGTACCACATAGTGATTTGGCAACCTGTACATTATTCAGTGCTCACCACAATAAGTGGAGTTACCATCTCTCACGCTGCAAAGCCAGTACAGTATTATTGACTGTACTCCCTTTGCTGTAATTTTCATCCCTATGACTCATGTATTTTATAAACAAGAAGTGTGTACCTCTTAATCCCCTTCTCCTGTTACACCCATCACCCCACCCCCCTTCCTCTGGCAACCACCAGCTTATTCTCTGTACTTATGAATCTGTTCATGGTGGGGGTTTTTTGGGGGTTTTTTGTTTTTGTTTTTGTTATTTTTTTAAGATTCCACATTTATGTGAAATCATATAGTATTTGTATTGCACTGTCTGACTTACTTAACTTAGCATAATGCCCTCCAGGTCCGTCTATGTTGTGAATGGCAAGATTTCATTCTTTTTTATAGCTGAGTGATAGTCCATTGAATATATATCCCATCTTCTTTATTTATTCGTTTTATGATGGACACTTGTGTTGCTTCCTTATTGTAAATATTGTAAGTAATGTTACATTAAACATAGGGGTAGATATATCTTTTCAATTTTTCATTTTTTTGAGTAAATAACTAGCAGTGGAATTACTGCTCTGATATGAGATATGAGATCATAGGAGATCATATGAGATATGATATCTCTATTTTTAATTTTTTGTGGAAATCCTTGGTGTTTTCCACTTTTACACCATAGCTTCTTTATTTGCAACATAAGCATGACCAGTCACATCACAGGGATAAAGAGCTAAATGTCACAGCTCTTATTTTCAAGAGGCAACCAGTGTATTATTTTAGACAGACTGGTAAGTGAGTAATTATACTGAGGCATGATGGGAACTCTGCCACACTCGGTACACAAGAAACTAGGTTCTGATATCAGGGGGCTGAGCCGCAAAGATCAAGCAGCAGCAAAGATGACAGCAAGATGACAGACTTACATCTCTGGGGAAAAAGGGGAACAGCGGGTGCAGGTTATGATAATGGACTTTGGAGTCTCTGCCTGTGTTCACGAACTTAATGCTACCACTTCCTAGCTGTGTGATTTTGGAAAACTTACTTTCTCTCCCGCAACTTCATTTACGGTATACGAAATGGGGATAGTGACACCCAAACCTCCGGTCTGTTGTCAGAATTAAACGAGATCATGTGTGAAAATGAAAAACTCGTGTGAAGTTTTTAGTACATATGGTTAGAGAAGAACAAGTTTCAGGCAAAAGGAGCAATGCATGCAGGGGTATAAAGGCAGGAGAAGGCATCAGCTGGGGGAGCTGAAGCCAAATGTTTGCAGTGTGGATGGGAGATACAACCTTTGAAAGATAGTCATGGACCTGGATGATGAAGGTACTTCCTTGTGTGTTCGATGGTAAGGACTTTACCTGGGAGCAATATGTGGTCTTTCAAGATTTTAAGCAGGCAAGTGACATTATTAATATATATTACATTACATTTTATTGTAAACCTATGAGTATGTCTAGGACTCACTGTTACAAGTAGATTTATAGAACTAAAGAAGAATGATCTATTTGAGCAGGACATAGAGATCATCTCTATTCTTAGAGACATCTCTAACTTAACCAGACAACTACTGAAATGATTTCCATATGTCATCCATAACTGTTGTGGACATTATTGTCACCATGTGTATAGGGTATTATAGAGAGCACATGGTGAGCATTGATGACTAAACATTTTTCAAATTTCTTCACTAACTGGAAGTGTGTGGTATCAACTGTGTTGTTCTTATACATGCATATGGGTAGAAAACCGTCTCAAGATTTGGAAGATGAAAAACGAGCTTAGCATAGTTGATGTAGACCCTGAAGCCATCAAAGAAAGCAACCTGATAAAAAGATTACTTCAATATGCATGGTTCTTACACAATGGTTAACTTGTATGATGGAGTCTACCATGAAGCTGAGATTCTTAAGAAACATTCTAGAATGTTCCATGCAGTCTATTTAACTATACCATGAAAATAAGGATGTAGCATACTGACAGATGGGGACTGGGACAGTAAAGGAAACAAACTTTTTTCTCTCTCTTACTTTGTTCCAATCTCTGTTCTAACCTCTCTCTTTTCAGGTGTTTAGTAACTTGTATTCATGTGTCTCACAGTCACTTCAGACTTAATAAATCTAAAGCTGAACCCATTACCTTCCTTCCCAAAGTCCCCTGTTGTTGTCTTCCACTATCTACTACCTGGTCACTCAAAGATAAAAATTGAACACCCCCACCCCCACCTTCCCCACTCCGCACAAGCCAAAACAAATAACAGCAACAAGAGAATAATTCTGGGGTGCCTGGGTGGCTCAGTTGGTTAAGCATCCGACTTTGGCTCAGTTCATGATCTCCTGGTTCATGAGTTCAAGTCCCACGCCGGGCTCTGTGCTAATGGCTCACAGTCTAGAGCCAGCCTGGAACCTGCTTCGGATTCTGTGTCTCCCTTTCTCTCTGCCCCTCCCCTGCTCTCACTCTGTCTCTCTCTCAAAATAAAAACATTAAAAAAAGAGAGAGAGTAATTCTAACCACTTCCCCTTTTTTCCCCCTAAGTCAGATTAATTTTACTTGTGATGATGACTACTTTCTAATATTTGCCTATCTTCTCATGCTTTCTATTCCTACCACTGCCTGATTTTTACATATAAGATCAGTGACATATCCACATAGGAGAGCTACGTCTGTATTTTTCCCTCCATGGTTTATTTGGTGTTGACTCTGCCAAAGTGAGTCTGTTCATCTACTTGTAGAAATGTCTGCGACTAAATATTACAAGTATATATAACAACATACTAATATATAACTAAGTACCTTTAAGATTATGATTAGAAAACTGCAGAATTCATTGCTAATTGGCAGACATCTCAAGATACAGATAAAGTCAGTTTCTTATGCTGCCTGTCATCATCTTTGGTTTCAACTACTCGTACTAAATATGGATCTATAAAGTGTACTTTTAACTCTTGTGATCCTGTTGAAGATGGCTAGTGTTGTTTTTGTCTTTTTGCATTGTCATGATTCATGACATAATGCTTCTTTTCATTAAATAATGACTCTTTGCTTTTCTTTTTATAACACTTTCATTAACTTTGTTAACTGACTCTACTTGGGTAAAACTTTGTTTATCAAGTAGATTTTAGTCTGGGTCACTGCAAAAAAAGAAAAAAATGAAACCGTAAATTATGATGATAACTCAGAACAGTGAAGTTCCCAGTAATGGTAGTGGAGTCCAGTTCATGTTAGATCTCAGAGATGACTCAGTTGGGCCTAGAAGGCAGTAATAGAAGGGAACCAATAGTTCAAAAATTCAAGATATAAATTAATTCTGGCACCGTGGAAAGATGTTAGAGGGTAAGAAAGGTGGAATAGTTTGCAAAGTGGAATAGAATAGACTTGAGTTGAATTGACAAGCCACTGCCAAAGTACTTAAAACAAGACAAGGAAAGCAATTTATCAGAAGCCACCACAGTGGACTAGAATTATGAGAGTATGTACTTAGAAATTAAAAAAAAAAATTAGAGACACCCGGGGAAACATGACTAATTGAACACAGAGATTTATCTCCATGAAACTCTACTAAACACACATGTTTACTTCTGGGGATTCCATTAAAATTGTAGTAAAGAAATATGAAAGACGTTGGCCCACGAGTATAAGTTTGGGAAAGGAGGTGGTAGCACTTTAATGACATCAACCGAATTTTGGTATATGGCAAGGAGCAGAACAGGTAATCAGTGATTTAAGAATGGATTGTAGAGATGGTTGCCCAACTGTAGAAATTGATTACAACTAACTGAATTGTACATCACTGGCTACATGTTTTGTCATATATATTATATCTCAGTAAAGCTGTTAAAATAGTAAGTTTCATTATTGAAGTACCCCATGCATACAGGAAATTGCACAAATGATGTGTCCCAACTGCTAAATTTTCCCAAAATGAACATAACGATGTAGTTATCACTCAGATCAGAATATAGAAAATGTCAGTACAACAGATGTCCCCCTAGGCCCATTCCTAGGCACTAATATCTCTTACCTCAAGATACTTACTCTCCTTCTAACATCATGTCTTCCCAGTTGTTATGTTTCTGTAAATGGAAGAATACAACACCTACTCTTTTGTCATTGGCTTCTTTGCTCAATATCCTCTTTGTGAGGTTCATCCATGTTCTTGCACATTGTAGTAGTTGGTTCATTTTCTTTGTTCTAGAACATTCCATTGTATGGGTAGGCCAAAATTTCTTTATCCATTACACTATTGATGGTTATTCAAATTAAGAACAGTACTACTGTGAATAATTTTTACATGTGATTTATATGCATTTCTGATAAGTGTATCTTTCAGATCACTGATCACTGGGTATGCAAATGTTAAACTTTACTGGCTACCGCTTGCTCATTTTTCAGTGTTTATCCTAATTTAAACTCACAGTATGTATGTGCCGGGACTTTCAGTTGTCTCCACACTCTTGACAACACTTAATATAATCATCTCTTTATTTTAGCCATTCTAGAGAGTTTAGTTAATTTAATTAATTGTGATTTAAATTTGCATTTCCCTGAAGAGTAATGAGACTGAGCACCTTCTCATATGCTAATTAGCCATTTGGATGTCTTTCTTTGTGTGAAAAATGGCTGGTCAAGTCTTTTGCCAATTTTTCATTTGGGTTATCTGTTACTAATTTAGAGTAGCTTTTAATTTGTTCATGATGGAAAAGTATTGTAAATATCTTCTCCCACTTGGTGGCATGCTTTTCATTCTGATAGTGGCATGTTTTAATAAACATTTTACATTTTTATGTAGTTAAATGTATAAATACATTTATTTGTGGTTACTACTTTTATTTGGCCTTGTTTGAAGAAATCTTTATTTCCCTATGTGATCCTGATGGAAGGCAGAACTGAGTCTTTTGTAACCCATGCATAATGTTTTAGTAATTAAGGGCCACTGCCTGAAATGAGGATGTGTGAGGTAGTCACTTCAGGCACTCTCTTCAAGTAGACCTTTGTTTTGTCACTGGTTTCAAAAAGAAAATAGTGATTTTTTTATTGGATTATTTTATTTATACGGACTCTGTGCTAAGAATTTTACTAATGCAACCTTATTATAGGACATCAACACTAGAAAGTAGATGTTGCTATTGTTCAGATGAGGAAATCAAGGCTAACTGACTGATGTTAGTTTCCCAAGTAGCAGAGCCAATAAGTGATACAAGTCTATCTAGTCTATTTGATTCCAAAGCCACACTCCAAAACCAGATGCCCTTTTAGCTTCCATGTATTCAGGGAACTTATTTGGTCTTGCTTACCATTATATTATCAACATATCTTGGCATTAAATAAACATTTTTTTAAATGTTTATTTTTTTTTCAACGTTTATTTATTTTTGGGACAGAGAGAGACAGAGCATGAACGGGGGAGGGGCAGAGAGAGAGGGAGACACAGAATCAGAAACAGGCTCCAGGCTCTGAGCCATCAGCCCAGAGCCCGACGCGGGGCTCGAACTCACGGACCGTGAGATCGTGACCTGGCTGAAGTAAGACGCTTAACCGACTGCGCCACCCAGGCACCCCAAATGTTTATTTATTTTTGAGAGAGAGAGAGAGAGAGAGAGTGAATGGGGAAGGGGCAGAGAGAGAGGGAGACAGAGAATCCCAAGCAGGCCTCACGCTGTCAGCAAAGAAACCTATGTAGAGCTTGATCTCACGAACTGTGAGATCATGACCTGAGCCGAAATCAAGAGTCAAACACTTAACCAACTGAGCCACCCAGGTGCCCCTTAAGTAAACATTTTGAAAAAATTATTGAAGAAACGGAAATTTTGTATTCACTTTGCCAATATGGAGTCACATTGGAAAATCCATTTCTCTATTGCAGACAAAGGAAGACCTAGATCTAAAAAAATAACAGAAAGTGGAAGAGGGAAACGATATTCATACAAATTACCTCAAGAATACAACATAGAGACTGTAGTGGTTGCAGACCCAGCAATGGTTTCCTATCATGGAGCAGATGCAGCCAGGAGATTCATTCTAACCATCTTAAATATGGTAGGCAAACTTTAAAGTGCGCTTGGAATTTTTTCAAGAAAACTCTAAGGAAGAAATGTGTGAGTATAATGACATTCTTTAAAAATTAATTCATTACTATTCCTTTCTTTTATTGACATCAGTAAAAAAATGCTTTGGGTATACCAGATATCTTAAAAGAAATATCAAAAGTAATAATTCACATCTTCTAGTAAAAGAAACCATCCTTATTGTTGATTTCAATGTGGCAAACTCTTTCTCTGTTATTCTTTTGTCTATTCTTTCATGACCTTCTTTTCATTCTCTTTTATAAAAGGCCATTTGCTGAAATTAGAAATGTTATGTATTTTTTTTTGTACGCATGGCCCCACCCAAAGTATTAGACATTATGTGGTGGAACAAAAATGGAGGTTGGTAATCCACTGATAGGTATGTAAAATTTGATGTCAGATATAATACTAGTTTATGAGTAAGACCTAATAGCAAATAGCTAAATTTTTTAAGCAGGTGGATCACACATAGCTAACTTCAGTTAACAGTTTCTGAACTGCAGAAATCTAGTTTGTACCTAGTATCATACAGATGTTTACCACCAAATGAATCCTTTGACTTAATTATATACCCTTTGGTTAAACTTTCTGCAAGGCAGAATTAAAAGGTCGGAGTGAAGAGCCGTTCTTAGGGGAGAATGAACATCAATAAATGCCAAAGGCAAATGCCCATTTATGATTCCAGTTACCATATAAGGCAGGGTAAGAACCACTGATTCAGGGATAAATATATTATGTTTTGTAAAATTCTATTTTTACTGTTTTTGCTCATTTTTACTATTTGGCTTATTTGAGCAGGGAACACATTTGCCCACACTTCAGTCATTTCTTACCATGTTCAGCTACCTCCAGAACATTCCACCAGCAGTCTGTTACAGGGTAGGCTAATACAGCCTACCAGCTTTAGTTTCTTCTAAGTAGTTCTATCTCCAAAAGTATGGGTTTTACGTGTCAGCTTTCTGTTTTCTATTACAAGTTAAATAAATATTAAATTCTACAAAAAATGAAGTACCACATAAAAATTCACCTTGCTTTCCAGCCCTGCTGCACACACCATAGTTTGGGAAAAACAGTTATAATGAGGATCTGAAACCATTAATCAACAGTGGCCTGCAAGCTTGTCTTCCTGGGTAACATTGAAGAGAAGAGCTTTGAAAACCCTTTTCCTATTTGGCAGCTAGCTTAGAGAGAGAGAAAACTACTCCAAGGAATGAATTGGGAGGTGGCATAAAGCAGGCTCAGTTTTCAGGACTGTTTCTCAGAAAAAAGGAGGACACTGGCATTTTGTGGTCTTAAGAAACATTCTAGGTTTTAGTTACTAAAATGCTTGTCTTCAGTATTGTGAAAAGCCCAACCTTCCCTCTGTATCCCATTGAAATGGCATAGACAATCAAGACTGCAGTGAGTTTCTCAGAAGGCTAGGTCTAAATTTCTTGGTATTTAAAATGAATTAGCTATGTTATTCTTGCTTATTAAGCTAATTTTAAAATTATTTAAGTGGTTTTAAATATAAGATTTCTCACCTAAATTGAGACTTCTCCCATATCTGGACTTTAAGAAAAATAAATATGATTTCAAGTTTTATTTTAGGATTTTTATTTTTATTTGTTTTTAGGTTTTTAACCTTTTCCAACACAAGAGTCTTGGTGTGCAGGTCAATCTTCGTGTGATAAAGCTTATTCTGCTCCATGAAACTCCAGTAAGAAAGTCTTGAGTTTTTTGTTCAATTAATTGGGTGAGAAGTTGTGTTCAGATGCTTTTAAGTAAAGTGAATGTTAGGAGTGTGCTTTTTATTGACTTAAAAATCCAGAAATATCCACTAAGTCACTTAAACTATACATAAAACTGGCCTTTAGTTTTGGTTAATACCTCAGTTTTATTCTAAAAATGGAATGTTCTTAGTTTCCAAGGATCCTAACAACAAACCTTAACTTTCCAAGATGTAATTTTTAAAAGTGATTTTTAATGAGAGTTTTATTTTCTTATTTAAACATGTGCTTTTGAAACGTTTTCTTATCTGTAATTCATTTCAGAGAATACTCTGTGGCATCATTTTAGTATGCTACTTAACTAGAACTTTGAGAAAACTTTGTTCTTAAATTGTAGAAATAAAATTAAGTTATTTAAGCCAGAAAGTTCCACATTCTTACAACACCTCTCTCCTTTTTCAGAGTAACATTGAACAGATTTTGTAGTTATTGTACCCTCCCAAAGTTGCACGATTTTCAGCTGAGGCTAAATTATTTCTGAATGTCTTCCAGGTTCTAATTACTGTTGTTATGGTCAGCGGTCCGCTTTAGTAATTCAGGAAGTCTCGTCAGTTTTTAGTTTTTTGTATATCTGAAAATAATTTGCCTTGAAGTGAAATCTCTTCTCTTGTAGGCAGACCTATATATTGGGCACCATGGAGAGAAAATGCTAGAGAGTTTTTGCAAGTGGCAGCATGAAGAATTTGGCAAAAAGAATGATATACATTTAGAGATGTCTACAAGCTGGGGAGAGGACATGACTTCAGTGGATGCAGCTATACTTATAACAAGGTAAATTTTCCAAAGCCAATTAAATGACATTCCTAATTCGATGGCTGTGCTGTTAATCGGATTAATTTCTTCAGAGAATGCTTTTATTCCAGATTTTGTGTTCCAAAAAACTTTGGCATAATGATTTTAGTCATCTCCCTCAATTCATAATAACTGATTTCTGAATAGGCACATTTTGGATGGCATATTAACAAAACTTTTGGCTAGTTAATTTAAAAAATATTTTACCCTCAGGGCGCCTGGATGGCTCCGTCGGTTAAGCGTCCAACTTCAGTTCAGGTCATGACCTCACGGTTCATGAGTTCAAGCCCTGTGTCGGGCTCTGTGCTGACAGCTCAGAGCCTGGAGCCTACTTTGGATTCTGTGTCTTCCTCTCTCTCTGCCACTCTCCCACTCACACTCTCTTTCTCTCTGAAAAATGAATAAACATTAAAAAATTTAAGAAAATAAATAAAATTAAAAAAAATACTTTACCCTCAATTTTTGACATGAAGACATAGCCATTGATGATGGGAAGTGAACACTATGGTGAATTTTGGTGGCACTTCACAACAAGCCTATATTGTATGTTTTTCAGTCATCACCATAGAGATAAAGCACCCAATATATTAAACTCAGTAATTGATAAACTTTCTGGTACCACCTGAGAAAAAAGTTTCAGTTAAATCTCTAGCTGATTAATTCTTGGCTCCACTGTGAATGTACTCCTAACAAACATTTGTCATGCAGCATTAAAGGCAAATATAAAAAGATGAAACAGTGAGCAACAATATGCTCTTTATGGGCACTCTGTGTTATTAATTATTCGTAAATTTTTTGTTTAAAACTATTAAAAATGAATAGTAATTCATTATTCACTAGCGGTTTAATTTTAGCATCAGCAATGTTGACATTTCCCATCACAGAATACACACTAACATCTGAATATGATTTTCTGTAACAGGTCTGTTGAATTCATGATAGCATCTTATTGCTGAATTATACAAAAACTCTTCTAGTTCTGCATGATTCACGAAGGTGAAAAAAATCTGTTGTAAGAACACAATTGGACTTCCACTTCCAACTGTGTAGGTGTACCTGCGATTGGACTTTTACAGTAAATAGCCATAAAACTGAAGAGTATTTATGAGACAAGTGCTTTTAAGTCACTGGAGGATGAGCAGTGCAAGACTGCAACTTTGAAAGAAGGAAAATTTATTAAGGGAGCCCCACAGTCAATCCAGATTATTGCCTGGGAACAGTTTTTTGACTGGTATAGCAAGCTAGAATCTAGGTAGAGCCCAGTGGTCCTGCTGAAGGTACTGTAGATGAGGATCCTATGCAGAGAATGATGCCAAGAAGCTTGTGTGCAGATCATCTTGGAGAACTTTGCAAGACTGGTCTGAATATCCATAGATAGAAACTTTCCAAAAGCATCAGAGTCCTACAGCTATGGAGTTGAGATTGTTAAAGGACACTAGGAATTGAGTAGATTCAGGCTTTGAGAGTGGAGCGACCTTATTAGTACCTTGTCATTACTCCTGGTATTTAGCTGAAAAAACACAAAAGCTGAGCCTTCCTAGTAGGGACTTTGATCCAGAGAAATGTCTACTCCTGACCTGCCCTAACAAAGCCTGAAACCAAGCACCTGTAAGGTATTTATGAGAGATAGACTGTGGAGGTTTACAAAAGCTTGGGAATTATCTTGAGCATTAGATAGATCCTCCCTACCAAGGAATAAACTCAAACCTCCCACATTCAGAGTGACGAGCCAGTAATTGAACTGGCTCCTAAAACAAGAATCAGTTCTCTTCAGAGGAAGATAAAAGAATCCTGAATCTCTGTAACATATCTACATTGTCTGAAACATAATAAAAACCAGTCAAGCAAAGAAACATGAAAATGTGACCCATGGTGAAGGAAAAATAGTCAATAGAAACTGACCCTGAGATAATTCAGATGTTGGATTTACTGATTAATGTAGTTGTAATTGGAATCTCAGAAGAAGAATGAGAATAGGTAAGAAAAATTATTTGGACCTGCAATGGCAAAATTGTTTCCCACATTGATGGGAAAAAACCCTTTATTATTATTATTAAAAATTTTTTTTAAACATTTATGTATTATTGAGAGACAGACACAGAGTGTGAGCAGGGGACAGGTAGAGAGAGGGGGAAACACAGAATCTGAAATAGGCTCCAGGCTCTGAGCCGTCAGCATAGAACCCGACGTGGGGCTCGAACTCACAAACTGCAAGATCATGACCTGAGCCGAAGTCGATTGCTTAACCAACTGAGCCACCCAGTCGCCCCAGGAAATAAAACCCTTTAGATATCTACATATATCATAGGAAAATGAGTAAAAGTCAAAGATACAAAAAATGAGTTTTGAATTGTCCAAAGAGATGCATTTCACAGGGGAAACAATGTTAACATTGATGATTGACTTCCTGTCGGAAAAAAATGAATATAAAAAACAATAAAAATGGTATCTCTAATGTATGGGGCTGGGGGAACCCTATCAACAAAAATTCTTAATGAATTCTTAAAAGTGCTTTCTTAATCTATCAAAGGGTATCTATGCACATATACACAAAAATCTGCAGTTAACAACATACTTAATGTTGAAAACCAAATATTTTCCATTAGAACTGGAAGCAAGGCAAAGATATCAATGCTTACCACTTCTATTCAGTTTTGTACTCAAGATCATAGCCAATTTAGTAAGGTGGGAAAAAGAAAAAAACAGTTCTTTTTTTTAATGTTTATTTTTGAAAGAGAGAGAGAGATTGTGTGTGTGTGTGTGTGTGTGTGTGTGTGTGTGTGTGTGTGAGAGAGAGAGAGAGAGAGAGAGAGAGAGAGAGAGAGGAACAGAGAGAGGGGGAGACACAGAATCCAGGCTCTGTGCTGTCAGCTCGATGCAGGGCTCGAACCTATGAAATGCAACATCTTGATCTGAGCCAAAGTTGAATGCTTAACCAACTGAGTTACCCAGGTGCCCCAAGTAACAAAAGTTCTAAATATTGGAAAGAAAAAAATAAAAAAAATATTTCTCTTCACAGATAATATACCTCAGTTCGAATAAAAATGTAAGAAATATAGCAGAAAAATTGCCAGAAGTTATAATTGGATTTTTTAAGCACATAGAATATAAAGTCAATTTATAAAAATTTTATTTAGGGGCACTGAAGTAGCTCAGTCTGTTGAGCATCTGACTCTTGATTTCGGCTCAGGTCATGATCTCATGATTCAGCGGATTGAGCCCCACGTTGGGCTCTGCGCTGACAGCTGGGAGCCTGCTTGGGATTCTCTCTCCCTCTCTCTGCCTCTCCCCACTCTCTCTCACACACACACACACACACTCTCTCTCTCTCTCAAAATAAATAAATAAACTTAGAAAACAATTTTATTTATGTATAATGAAAATGTACAATTGGAATAATGTTATAGTAACTTCCAAAACCATAAAAAATTTAAGAATAATTTTAAAAAATATGTGTAAAACCTCTAAAATGATACCTACAAAGCACTGAGAGAGCTGAGAGAAATTAAATATCTAAATCAAGGTTTTTATTTGTTGGAAGACTATTACTGAGATTTTCATCTTACCCACATTGAGTGAGAGTCACTATAATCTCAATGAAAGTCGGTGCCAGCTTTTTTTGTAGAAATTGGCGAGCTGATTCCAACATGTATTTGGAAAAATAAAGGACATAGAAGAATCAAAACAATTTTGTAAAAGAAGGACAAACGGGGTGGATTTAAATGATCTGATTTCAAAACTTATTATAAAGATTTGGTAATCAAAACAATGGGATTTTGGCAGAAACTTCGCAGGATAGATGAATGAAACAGAATAAAGAATCTCGAAATATACCCATATATATATGGTCAACTGACTCTCAAAACCCCACCAGTATTACTGAGTGATGGGAAGATAGTCTATTAATGAAATGGCTCTACAACATCTGGATATCCATGTGAAAAAAATGAATTTCAATCCTGCTTTACACCTTGTGTGATGTTAATTCATAATGGAGCATAGAAAGCTATGTGATATAGCTACAGCTGTCAAACTCTTAGTCAAAAAACAGAAGATCTACATGACTATAGGGAGGGTAATGATTTTCTTGGATAGAATATAAGAAAAGCACTAATCAAAAGTTCTTGAAAATAATCATTTGGACTTCTTCAAAATTTAAATCATCTCATGTGCAAAATACATTGATATGAAAATGGAAAGGCAGTCCCCAGATTGGAGAAAATAGTGGCAATACATCTGTCTACCAAACTATTTGTATTTGAAATATGTGTGTGTGTATGCATATATAGTATATAATATACAAAACTTCAAACTTTAAAACTCAGTAAGAGGGATGATCAAATAGAAATGACCTGTATTTGTCCAGTGCTAGCTGGTGATCTTCAATTGCCTAAATGACCTCTTTGAGTTTCATCATTAATGAGGATAGTAGTAAAGGGTAGAGAATATAAGACATCTTGTATAACATCGGGCCTACAGTGAAGGTTCAATAATTTTATTCCAAACAAATAGTTGTGTAAGATCCTGTGTAAGCTTGTATTCATGTGGCAGACCTACTATCAGAAATACCATTTGTGGTACTATTATATTGTCATTGTTTTTGCATTTATAGTTTTGTCAGCCCTTATTTAGGGCTGACATCTTCCTTATTTAGGAAAGTCATCTTCCTTATTTAGGAAATTATAATTTCGTAACATTGGGTGTCAACTACACTCAAAAAAAAATTAGAATTATAATTTCATCCCATGTTAGGGGTGCCTGGGTGGCTCAGTCGGTTGAACGTCTGACTTTGGGTCAGGTCATGATCTCGCAGTTTATGAGTTCGAATCCCACATTGGGCTCTGTGCTGACAGCTCACAGCCTGGAGCCTGCTTCGGATTCTGTGTCTCCCTCTCCCTCTCTGCCTCTTCCCTGCTCGTGCTCTGTCTCTTACTTTCAAAAATAAATAAACATTAAAAAAATAATAATTTCATCCCACATTATCTTAGACACATTTAAGAACCCTCTGTTAGTGCTGAAGATACACTGGAGTGCTTTTATTTTGTCTTCTCTTACATTGCTAGGGAAAGTTAGTGACAAGGGAGGCAATGATGAACAATGGTTAGTTAAGAATGTGGCTTTTAAGAATTTATAATATTAGAATAAAATATAGCACACAACAAATTCCTTCTTCAGAAAAATGAAATTGGAAATGAGGAATGAAATTGTCACACTATTGGTGGGGTGAGACAAAACTTGCATAGAGAGTATGATCCTAGTACTACACGTATATTTATACATATTAGTTGTATACAGTGAATTTAGTTAGGCAAATACATGGAAATAAAAATGGAGAAATATACTTTAAAATGTTAACTGTAAGTACTACTCCTAGATAGTGGGATTGTAGGCTAATGTTTTAACTTTATTCTTGTATTTTTCAAATTTCTGTAAGAAATATATTACATTTTAATGGGAAAAATATGAATTAGTAATCAAATTATGAGTGTCATCCTCTTTAGTCTCAGAAGTAGTATTTCAAACACCTAACAACCATGAGAAGGATGACAGATTTCATTAGCTGACAATTCTGTAAAAACCACTGTCTAAACAGAATTTCTGCTCCAGACCCAAAGAAAAGCCTGGGGTGAAATTTGCTATGGTTTTGCTGAGCCACTTCATGTTTTATGGGGCAAAAAAATCTTTGTACACCTTTCATCCCTTTAGTAGAAATGTTGTCTTCGCTTTTTTGTACTATTCTAGGTAGGACTTAGAATAGGACCAAGTAGATTTTTTTTAAATCACAACAGGAATAAAAAAAGAAATAAAACAGAAATAGCAAAATTGGTGATTGAAAATAGGAAAAAAAAACTATCAAAGTATATAGACACATAAAATATTAATAGATACTGACAACTAATGCTACCTTTACCTCCCGGTGGGGCTAAGATTTATTTGGAGGATTCCTGTTTCTCCATATCACTTCTTATCAGTGCCATAACAATGAAAATCAGTGCACTAGAGGGAATGTTATTTCCAAGTGACCTAGCACCATTTGATTAGTAAAGTCTAAATGAAAGGTTTGAGTAATTGAGGTAGAAGTATCCCTTTTACACTAAGTATCCCTTAGTGTAAACATGAAGGTGATCAGATCTTTAGCTTCATGTGGAAGTTGTGAAAGATAAAATAAAAATTTAAATCTCTGTGCATTCCATGGTGGATTCCATCCACGTGGGACAAGTTGACTGACCAACTTCCACAATATTCTCCCCTTAGATTATTAAGCAGTGTTATGCTATGTGAACATAGTAGTAGGAAGGAGTTTTAGATAGCTCTTAATTTTGGTTTCAACTAAACAATGTTTTTATAAATTCAAACCTATCTGCAGTAATATATTTGTTAAATTGTTCTATGATACTGAAATAAATAATTTAAAGCTGACTCAGTGGTTGTAGGCTCACAGTTACAAAAACACAAAGCATGTCCTCCCGGCTGTCAACTCTATGATTTCTCCACGTAATTTTCACATTTCTCTTTGAAATCATGCAGAAGACATAAGTTTCTCTTGAAAATGCTCTTAAATTTACAATACAATTTAATTACTGATAACTTTGCCTTTCATATTTATGAAGATGTTTTTGGTTTATGTACAGTACTTTTGAAAGTTAGTTTTATTTATTTTTATTTTTTTTTAACGTTTATTTATTTTTGAGACAGAGAGAGACAGAGCATGAATGGGGGAGGGTCAGAGAGAGAGAGGGAGACACAGAATCTGAAACAGGCTTCAGGCTCTGAGCCGTCAGCACAGAGCCCGACGCGGGGCTTGAACTCACAAACCACGAGATCATGACCTGAGCCGAAGTCGGACGCTTAACTGACTGAGCCACCCAGGCGCCCCAAAAGTTAGTTTTAAACTAACATCATTGGCAAGTAAGATAGGAAATTTAATAAAGTATACAAATGGCAGAAATATATTAATTTAATACAACTCATAGAATAATTTTTGAGTGAATCATTTATAGGTATATCCCAGGACACTACAAAACTCGACAATGAGACTTATTCTCAAATGCATCTTCATTCTTGGAAATTAAAGGCTACATTTCATTTTTTTTCAATATAAATCAGAACTTCAGCAGAATTTATTGGTCTTCCCACTTGCCAGAGTCTAACAGTATCATTTCCATAAACTCATATTATGAAACTCTGTGATGCAGGCTTCAAGCGCACTGAGCCAACATGAGCCAAAGATGAGAGAATTTGAATCCACGTGACCATTGATCTAGGCAGCAAACAAATCAATTTCACCCATCACCTCCCCTGAAATTTTGAATATTATGAAGTTAAGAATACATTATTCGGGCCTTCTTGAAAAGAAGTTGACAGTGGAAGAATTGAAGATTAAGAATTCTAATCTGATCTGAGGTTTTTAAATCTTGCTCACAATTTATTTTTTAATTGTACTGAGAAGTCCTTCCAGGGCTTTTGGAGAAAAGAGCTTGCATTTTTAAAAAAATAATTTGTTTTATTCATGTGTTTGTTGAGTAGAAATTGGCTGTGTGAAGGACTCCAAGTGCCCTTGAAAATAAGCAGTGCATTTGTCATAGTTTTATCGTCTTGTTTAGTTACAGATGAAGTCCCTTGTTTCACATTATGTAAATCAAATAGTTCTGTTGCAGCCTCTTGCATTATGATATGATGTACTGTACATTTAGCAAAAGCACATAAAATCCCTTTCCCTCTACATCTGAATATACTTTACCCTCTGTGATTCTTGGCCCTAAGGTGAAGATTTTGCTTTTATGTGATTCTTTAATTTTCTGCATTACCATATTATTCAGTATCATCTGTTGTGGGTGTTTCTCTCTCCATTTGTTTGCTGGCAAAGGCAACTGCAAAATAGAACTATCCATTATTTAATACAATTCCCCAGGCTTCTTCCTCACTGATCCCGGGGCCCTTATCACATTACAGAAATGATTGTGTGTCGTCCTCTTCTTTGACTTCAGAGTAAAAGCCTTTTTTACTTTGTATTCTTCCCCTTTACCCACTGCTTGGCATCGAAGAGGCACCTAATGAATCCAGCAGCCTCCAGTTGTGCAGGTTGTACACCGCACAACAGTAGAGGGAGCTTTTTACATTGTTGTGTACATAAATGTATCCCTAGAATTAAGCAATACACACTCTATACAAACAGGCATGGTATCCCTGTGATAAATTTGATTTTTGTATCTTCTGATGCAGAAAAGGGCTAAGTATATACTTGTAACAAAAAAGTCAGCAAACCTTTTCCATTCCTCTTTATCAGTAATTATATTCAGAATCTGAATGTATTCTACTGCCAAAGAAATATATTTTCCTAAATCATTTGTTGTTACTTTTGAGCCACAGAGACTAACTTTACCCAAGTTAAGCACCAAAAGAGGTGTCTCTCTGGAATTCTTCGGTAGATGGAGAAAATTCTATGTGGTACTTAGCATCAGAGGAAGAATTAAGAAATTAGACATTAAGAAAGACAGTGAAGAAGGACACTAGAAATGTCAACCACTAGGTTTGGATGATTCAGGGCCATTCATATTTTCTTACTGTATTATTTATTCGCTTTAGATCCTCTGAAAAAGTGGCTTTGGGTCAGGATAGAGTGGGGAGGCAAATTCTGTGATTAGAAGCCAGTGACTAGAAAATATGATACATTTGAAGGTGGTTTCTCAGGGGAATGATGCTGGGGGTTAGGGGATAGTTAGGGTCTGCCTCAGTGGCTGTCAAGGAATCACTTAGATTTTCAAAATGTTTTGTTATAACCCTGGGAATAAGTGTTCCAGTGAATGTTTTGTTTTTATTTCTAAAGTTTTCAGTTTTGATCTTGAATATTGAAAATGTTGAAAGGATGCTATTCACTGTTTAATTTAGAAGTTTAGCATATGGTAGTTCAAGGATTAATGGGATAAAAGATAAAATTTAAGTGTGTCTTCCCTCATTTACTTAGAGTTGCCTTTCTAATTAAGGCATGTATTAAAAAAATTTTATTTTACAAAAACAAAGTGAAACTATTAAGATACTCAATGCTGATGGACAATCTGCTTATTTAGTTCAGTAAAATTTTCTTTGCTATTTACTTTCTAATAATTAACAGAAATTGACCTACTTTACAACATTAATTCGGTTGGAAAGTACACATATGTTAAGGCAGGTACAAGTAATATTGATAAGATTGTATCTTCTACGTAAAAAGAGAAAAGATGATTTGTACAGTGAATATTAATCTATCAAGTGATAGCAGCCAGTTTTCAGTTGTCCAGGATGGATTACATAGTTTTTAGATTTATCAGAATAAAAAATAATAGTTTATTTCAGAAACAAAATTAACATTTTTAGATTAGTGACAACATGTTGTGCTGTTCCTCTTGTTTGGAAATACACAGTTATCAGTAGGTAGCAACTGTAACGTTGCACTGTGTCTATTGCATTCGGGGTATGATTGACTCCCCTGCAGCCAGATGAGAGGTCTCTAGAGTAGGTCTCTCTAGAGCAAAGATGTCTCTGATAGGCAGTCTAAAAGCAGGAGCAGAGGAAAACATGGCTGCTAAAACAAACCAAAGCCAAATATTTAAGGGTAGAATTAATTAGCGAGGAAAGGAAAAGGAAAGCATAAGGTGCAAGAGGGTCTGAGTTTCTGCCTTTCTTGAATCCTGGTGAAGTATTGGAAAAGTGTTCTTAGCTGAGAGACCCACAGGAATAACAAATCTTCAAGTGATTCTTTGCACAGAAATTCGTGAGATTGGCAGTCATTCCTGTATTATTTTTGTTGTACATAACTGCAGAATGGTAAACATATTCCTAAATCCTGAATATTACTTAAATATATCAAGTTTATATTAAGTCAGTTATGTGACTTGTGTTGAAATAGATTATTTAAGGTTATGTTTTATCTTCTTTTATTTAAAAATTTTTTTAACATTTATTCATTTTTTGTTAGAGACAAAACATGAGTGGGGGAGGGGCAGAGAGAGAGGGAGACACAGAATCCAAAGCAGGCTCCAGGCTCTGAGCTGTCAGCACAGAGCCCAATGCGGGGCTCGAACTCATGGACCATAAGATCATGACCTGAGCTGAAGTTGAACACTCAACTGACTGAGCCACCCAGGTGCCCCATGTTTTGTCTTCTTTATTGCAACTCTACCTTTGTCTACTTTATTCTAGTAATCAAGGATTGATTCTATATGGAAATCATGTCTGTCAGATATTTGCCAGGAGGAATAGTAAAAAATTATAATGATTAATTGTTGATAGTAAGTTACATCATTCTGTAGTTCATTCATATCCATGGCTATCCACACATACCCGTTTTTTCCTCCAATCTTATGGAAAGGAAATAGCAATATTGTAACAATTACTAATGTTTACAATAATTCATAATTCACACATTCCCCACTTGTAGAAAGGTATCTTTGAAAAAAAAGTTTATTATCAATTGAGGTCAATGTGAACATCTCACTGAGGCAGTTATACAGTCTTTCCATAGTTTGGTAAAAGAAACTGCATGATATAAAGTGTGATAATAGAATAAGTCTATATGGCTTGATTCTATGTACATTACGATCTAATCAGGTTAACAATACATATATGTTTCTCTATTCTGATTTCTATATGTTAGGTCACAAATTATATTCCATTCCTTTAATTATGTGATAATCTGATAATTATGTGATAATGAGATGTTCCCATTATAGACATCTTGGAATTGTAGAAAAAATAGAATAAAACTCCTTTTATACATACAGATGAGCCAAAAAATTAAAGGCTGTGGCAAAAACAAATAGAACACACACACACACACACACACACACAAAAGCAAAACACAAAAGAGAGCTTCTGAGGTAAAGTGATAGTTTCCCTGGGAGGAGTTTATTGGACCTAAACCTCTGGGTTCTTGGATTTAACTCCCAGACGAAGAGAATACTTTGAGGCTTTGCGAGTGTGGCAGTGGAGCTGAAATGATTGCATATAGGCCAGAACCCTTAGATAACTACACCTTTGACTAAAGTATGATCTGGTAGAAGCTCAGCAAAAGAGCACAGGCTGTCGACAGGAAGCATTCCAGCTCAGCCATGACCGCAAGTTAGGAAAAAACCAGCTCCTCTGGGGATTTGGTACCACAAATATGATTTCCACATTGAAACCCTTGTTGAAACCATGCACAACAGTACTCTGAAGGGGCCCTTTCTTGACTCACACCGCACAAGGCTACTGCAAATAGAGTGCAACTAAGTTAGTTCACCATAGAATTTCAAAACACAGAATGACATGGGGTGCCTGGATGGCTCAGTTGGTTAAGTGTTCGACTTCAGCTCAGGTCATGATCTCATGGTTCATGAGTTTGAGCCCTGTGTCAGGCTCTGTGCTGACAGCTCAGACCTGGAGGCTGCTTTGTATTCTGTGTCTCCCTCTGTCTCTGCCTCTTCCCTGCTCATGTTCTGTCTGTCTCTCTCTCAAAAATGAATAAATATTAAACACAAATAACAACAACAACACAAAATGACAGCATCTTTCATGATAAGAGCCAGGAGTCCCAGTAAAGACTAATTTAAAAAGCTGGGATTAAAAAAAAAAACACACACACACAAAAAAACCCTGTTTGCAGGATTAAAAACACCAAAAAAATCAAAATGTGAGAATAAATTGTTTGAGGGGTAAAAAGTTGATTTGAAAATTGAGGAAAATAAAACAACTATAAAAAAAAGGTACTTATACTTAAAATCTCACTATCTGAGTTGAAGAGCAGATTAGATGCAGCTGAAGAGAGTACTAGTGGATTGGATGATATATCTGTGGGATGTTTCCAGAAGGCTGCCTCGAGTGGTTAGCAGATGGAATTACAAAAGAGTTCTTGAGAGTTACAGACATTAGAATGAAAAGAACAAAAATACATTTAAAGACCTAAAGGTATTCTAGCATAATAGAAAGAATGTGAGAGGAATACCTACATAGATAATGCTAAGAATTTTTATGTGTCATAGGATCTTCAAATTGGAAAACACCAAGGACCAAAGAAGATAAATAAAATCAAAATCAGTACCTAGAAACATCTAGGTGAGACTGCACATCTACAGAGAAATAAAGAAATCCTAAAATTAACCAAAAACCATGTTATATGCCAATCATATCTCAATAAAATTTAACCAGAAACCAAATGCATGCTGACTTCTATTCTGTATTTATGAATACTAGAAATAAATGAAATGATATTTTTCATGTGCTGAATTCTGTAAAGTTAACTTAAAATTCTGCACTTAGGCACTGTTCCATTATGAATAAATACACAGGAAACAAAGTCTGGAACATTTTATTATTCATAGATCCTCCCCGAAGGAGATACTGAACAATGTACTTGCAGAATAACAAGCTCTCTAGAAAGTAATGATACAAGATATTATTGAGAAAATAAATTGATAAATACAGGGGCAAATCTAAATAAGCATTAATGGTGTAGCCGATCTAACTTGTGATTTTAAAAATTGAGATAGAATTATAATATCAGATAAAAATAATATGAAAGATTGAAGGAAACAGTTGAATTAAAAGCATTATGATGTCCTTTTTTCAGGAGGACACTGAAGATAATTTTTAACTGTAGAAATTTCAATTGAATGTGGCACATAGAATAATGTCTGTGTTCTAATCCACAGACCGTGTGACTATGTTACCTTATATGGCAGCAGGAATTTGCAGATGTGATTATGTTAAGGATTTTGAGATTGGGAGATTATCCTGGATTATCTAGGGGAGCCTAGGGCAATCACAAGTTATAGGGAAAGAGGGAGGCAAGAGAGTCAGAGAGATGTTAGGATGGTAGTGATGAAGTGATGCCATTGTCAGATTTGAAGAGAGAAGGGAATTGTGAGTCAAGAAATACAGGCAGTCTGTAGAAGCTAGAAAAGGCAAGGAAACATAATCTCACCTAGGGATTCCAGAAGGAACACAGTATTGCCTCTACTTTTTTTTTTTTTTCAACGTTTATTTATTTTTGGGACAGAGAGAGACAGAGCATGAACGGGGGAGGGGCAGAGAGAGAGGGAGACACAGAATCGGAAACAGGCTCCAGGCTCTGAGCCATCAGCCCAGAGCCTGACGCGGGGCTTGAACTCACATACCGTGAGATCGTGACCTGGCTGAAGTCAGATGCTTAACCAACTGCGCCACCCAGGCACCCCTTGCCTCTACTTTTATTTTAGCCCAGTGAACTCTAGACTTTGGACTTTGAAACTGTAAAATAATACATTTATTTTAAATCACTATATTTCTGGAATTTGTTGCAACAGCAATAGGGAACTAATACAATGTATTTTAAAAGTAAAAGTAACCATATATTGAACATAACCTAATGTTACTTTTCAAGCAATGGCAGACAGAAGATATAGGAAAATAAAACTAGATAGGAAGAAAGAAAAACAAGAGAAAAGAGATATAACTTGGGACATAGAATTCACAAATAAGAGAAAAATCCAAATACATCCATAGTAAAGTATTAAATTCACTTATAAAGAGATTATATAGGGGCGCCTGGGTGGCTCAGTCGGTTAAGTGTCCAACTTCAGCTCAGGTCATGATCTCGCAGTCCGTGGGTTCAAGCCCCGCATCGGGCTCTGTGCTGACAGCTCAGAGCCTGGAACCTGTTTCAGATTCTGTGTCTCCCTCCTTCTCTGACCCTCCCCTGTTCATGCTCTCTCTCTGTCTCAAAAATAAATAAACGTTAAAAAAAATTAAAAAATAAATAGATTATATAAACATGTTTATAATTTTAACCATATGCTGTTTATAAGAGACTTAGAGAAAATGAAAGCTGAAAGTAAAGAAAAAAGATATACCAGGCAAATATTAATGTATTACTAATATATTAATTTTTGTTAATATCAGACAAAATAGACTTTAACAGGGAAAATATTAGGATAAGTAGGATTTCCATTCCATTCCATTCCATTCCATTCCATTTACAATTCCATTCAATAGTAAAAACTAAATCAAAATAAGTTATAAAAGTTCAGAGATAACTTAGTTTCATTGTAAGGCAAAAATTAGAATCACAAGGAAACAAATTTATAACCACAGTGGAATTTTAACATTTCTTTTTCATGAACAAATTTAAAAATAAATTCAGAATTTCTCATTTTCTTAAGCCATTTTATTTTATTCTATTTTTTTAATGTTCATTTTTGAGTGCAAGTGGAGGTGGGGCAGAAAGAGAGGGAGACACAGAACCCGAAGCAGGCTCCAGGCTCTGAGCTCTCAGCACAAAGCTGGACACAGAGCTCGAACTCATGGACCATGAGATCATGACCTGTGCCGAAGTTGGATGCTTAACTGATTGAGCCACCCAGGCTCCCCTCTTAAGCCATTATGTATCAGAATTTGTTAGCTAGATCTAATGGGCATGTATAGCTTGTCCCCAAACAATTTGAGAATAAACATTTTTTTCAAGTTTTGATTCCAGGATAGTTAACACACATTGTTATATTAGTTTTAGGTGTACAAGTTAGTGATTCAACAATCCTATACCTTACTCAGTGCTCATCATGATACATGTACTCTTACTCCCTTTCACCTATTTCGTCTTCCACCCACCTCCCCTCTTGAAACCACCAGTTCTCTGGGGCGCCTGGGTGGCGCAGTCGGTTAAGTGTCTGACTTCAGCCAGGTCACGATCTTGCGGTCCGTGAGTTCGAGCCCCGCGTCAGGCTCTGGACTGATGGCTCAGAGCCTGGAGCCTGTTTCCGATTCTGTGTCTGCCTCTCTCTCTGCCCCTCCCCCGTTCATGCTCTGTCTCTCTCTGTCCCAAAAATAAATAAACGTTGAAAAAAAAAAAAGAAACCACCAGTTCTCTGTATTTAAGAATCTTTTTTTTTTATTTCTTTACATTTTATTTTTTAATGTTTATTTATTTACTTTAAGAGAAAGAGAGAGAGAGAGAGAGATAGCAGGAGAGGGGTGGGGAGAGAGAGAGAGAGAGAGAGAGAGAGCGAGAGAGCGAGAGAAAAAGAAAGAATCCCGAGCAGGGTCCACATTGCTAGCTCAGAGTCCATCGTGGGGCTCAAACTCAAGAGGTGTGAGATCATGACCTGAGCTGAAATCAAGACTAGGACCCTTGACTGACTGAGCCACCCAGGCACCCCTTATTTCTTTACATTTTAAATATGCATGGTACATTTACAAAACTACACATAAATATTAAGTTACAGATGCTGCTGGTGGGCTGAGCAAAATGTGAATTGAAAACTAACCATTATCGTTTCAATGTAGGTGTCGGTGAAATTGATCGGAGTGTTGCACTTAATTTTTATAAATCATTTTTCATTTAGAGATGGCATTCAGATGGCTATGACAGAGGAATTAAAAAAAAACATTTCTCCCTTCCATACACACAAAGACTAATTATTGTATTGTTTGTAATAGTAAAAATCCTATAGAAACTAAACATTCATCAGTAGTTTGCTTATAGTACAGAAATACCAAGAACAACAAAAGACAACAAAGATGTCAACAACTAAGTTTTGAGAGCTTACTAGGTGATTGGCATTGTTTTCAAGGTTTTCTGTGTGTTAACTCATCCAACCTATTCACTGAACTCACTTTTAAATGTCTTATATATGTTGGGGTGCCTGGGTGGTTCAGTCGGTTAAGCATCTGGCTTAAGTTCAAGTTCGTGGGTTTGAGCCCTGCCTTGGGCTCTGGGCTGGCAGCTTGGACCTCAGAGCCTGGAGCCTGCTTCAGATTTTTTGTCTCCCTCTCTGTCTGCCCCTTTCCTGCTGATGCGCTCTTTCTCTCTCTCTCTCAAATAAACAAACATTAAAAAAAATAAATGTTTTTATGTGTTAAATCATCTATCCTGTACTACAAACCTACATGGTAGATAGCTATCATTATTACCTCCCCCTTTTTTAGATGAGATGACAGAGGCACAAGAAGGTTCAGTAAATTGCCTAAGGTCACATAGCTAGTAAAAGGTAGATAAAATTGTGCTTTCATACGCTTTGCCTCTAAAGCTCATAATTTATGGAATGCTCTTTGAGATACAGTGGTCAAATAGCAAATTATAGAATATTACTCATGGTTAGATCTTACCTGTGTAAAAATACGAATTTCCTCACGCCTTAAAAAATTTTTTTAATGTTTATTTATTTTTTTTGCGACAGAGACAGCCATGTCCCAATATGACATATACATTTTTATAATAAAAAAGTTAAATCCTGTAAAATTCAAAACAAGATAGAATTTTATTTTTGAGATTTTTTTTATGAAATAGGATAGCATGTTTCAGGATTATATGAGGTAAAAATGCTTCATTAAAATTTAAGAATTCTCATATTTTGTTAGAATTAACATTAGTTAATCTTAGTCCTAGTAAATTCTTGGAGGTAAAATGTGTGTTTATTTGCTCATGTAATTATTAAAAATGAGTCACATAATCTGTCGATTGTGGAAAACCTGATTTTACTTCCATTTTCTATTTCCTTTCTAGGAAAGATTTCTGTGTTCACAAAGATGAACCATGTGATACAGTTGGTAAGTGTATGTAAAAAATTGTATACTTTTGAGGCATTCTGGGGACCTTTAACACATCATTTGTCTTAGTATAGGAAATTGTTTGAGAGTGTTGGTTTTAATGGAGTGTTTTTAGAATGTCACAAGTATGTATTTCCAACCTTTGTGTTTAATCATTTGTCAACACTTCAGTTATTAACGAAACAGCTTAAAGACATATATACACCATATACTGCAGAAACATTTTAAACAATGCTTTAAGAATAACACGAGTTCTTTTTTCTTATTTTCACAAAGATGTATACATGAATAGAATTCAGTAAAATTCTATTATTACTGCTGTATCAAGGCAAAATATATTAATGTCAATATGATTGACCTTTTTCAGGCTAGTGGATCTTTTTTGAGTTATAAATGCTTGACGTTCTTTGCAGACTGTATCAGGGAAGCCCCATCTCATTTGCCCAACTAATGAGGATTTTCTGTACCGAGAGTAGTAAATTTTTTATATTTTGTCCTCGACATCTAAAATTCCTAAAACATAACTACACAGCCAATAGAATCCATGAAACCACAGTTCTTAATTTTGAGAGAATGGCTATGGATATGGTAATATAAATGCATCTACATAATTTACTTATCCTTATGTAAAACTATATATAAATATATAGCTATATATATTAGTTTTAAGTCATGTAGCTGTATGTAATAAGACATTATTGGTAAGGTATGGTTAAGAGTCCAATCTGGTTTTGACATAGAATGTGGGCTTTATTTCTGTAGAGTAGGACATAATTTAGCTTAACTATCTTTGACATGTCATATGTTCTTTGTAAGATGAACGATTTAAAAAGGGAAAAAAGAATAAAGGGGATCGTGTATTTTAAAAAATAATGTTTAAGTAGTTCCATCATTAAGTACTCGTCATAAGTTCTCATCAACCTTGCATGATTAAATCTGCGATAGTAAGTGGAAAATAGTCGTAATAGTGTTAGGCAGATAATGATGGAATCAAAAAATTGTTTGGCATAGAAGAGGCCATAGCATAAAAAAGAGCTAGACACCTAAGGAAAAGCTGAATGATTTAGAGACGATTTTCCTGCTTCCTGCAGTTTTCTTCTCCTCTTGTTTGAATCTCCAGAAATTGTATCTGGATGCATAGTTTTAATCACCCTAACCACAGAAGATTTTGATTACAGCGAAGCCTGTATCAAGATAATTACCTTTACCTCTACTTGCCCCTAAGCCTTCTTTAATGTAGCAGATCAACTTGTGGCCTCATTCAAGCACCTGAGAGCTGGGCAGTATCTCCCATAATTATACATGCTATCCGGCTCTTTATAACTTGCACACAGACTAAGGAAGCCATGCTAACATGAGGCAAAGCAATTTCTTTCTTGTTTTTTTTTTTTTTTTTGAATATTTATTTATTTATTTTGAGAGGGTGCAAAGAGGGACAGAGAGAGAGAGAGAGAGAGAGAGAGAGAGAGGGAGAGAGAAAGAATCCCAAGTAGGCTCCACACTGTCAGCCCAAAACCCGACACAGGGCTCAATCTCATGAACCGTGAGATCATGACCTGAGCCCAAATCAAGAGTCCAGTGCTTAATCAACTGAGCCACCCAGGTGCCCCAAAGCAATTTCTTTTTTATTATGACTGTTTCGCATCTTGGTAAATCTGCTAGTTGAAAATATCATGCATATTCATGATACATATTATCTATGAAACTTATTTTCTGGTTTAAAGCATATTTGAATAAGGAAGTATCTTGATGTGTTTGGACGAAATGTGTATGCTTCATCAGGGAAGTGGTGTAATCAGTCCCCCTTGGTATTCAACCTGTCCATTAAGAGCGTGGTAGAAACTGGTTCTAAATACATAGGATGTGGAAGGTCCAGTACCCTTCCTGAGATCTCTCTGTATTCCTGAGTACTTAGATTCTTGGGGCCTCCTTGATGACATTGTTGAATCACTGAATCGTTCAACCTAGGGCCCAGTCTAACCTCTGGGTTTCCAAATGTGTGAGTCAGTAAGTTTCTTTATTGTTTAAGCCAATTTAAGCTTTTTTACTTCTGTAGCTTATGGCATAAGACATAGATTTTCCCTGATACTCATATACTCGTTTATAAGGAAAGAAAAATATGGGGCAATATTAATGATTTTCATGGTTATTAAGAGGGTGCATTAAAACTCCTTTATGAATTGTGCCCAGAGTTAAAGAAGCATCTTTAGCTTGCAGGTTGTCTTAACAGCTCTCTATCTCTAGTGTAACAACAAAAAAAGATATTAGGGCTTATCAATAAAATGTTTATTGACCCACATTGAAAAATCTCCGTATGTAATATTATGGGCTATATTTTTGTCGGGTGCTTTTGTTACATCAGTGAATTATACCTTCTTGCTTCTTCTATCTATTACTGATGTGAAGGAAGCCCATTTCACTTTGGGTACTATGGAATGAAAATATTGTAAGAGAGGAAGAAGAAAGGAAAATGGAGTTTGTATCTATTAGTTTCGATAATACGGGCCTGAATGATCACTTGAAGATGACATTTTCACCTAGTCTCCCAGTAGGTATAGTAAGAGGCAGCAGTTAAAAGCTTTGAATTTATAGTATTAACTTGAGTTATAAATGAAGAGAAATACCTGTATTTTAAAAACAATGGTTAGACTTACACTATACATTGTAAGTTGAGCAACACTTCAGTGGACGTTATTTTGTTTAATTTCTTCAAAATCTGAATTCTCTAGTTTTATTATCATTATTACTTCACAGGTGAAGGAAACACTGAAATAAAATAGAGTATGGATTTTGAAATCAGACACGAAGATTTAAATTTTATTTAATGTTTATTTTTGAGAGAGAGAGAGGCAGAGTGTGAGCAGGGATGGGCAGAGAGAGAGGGAGACACAGAATCCAAAGCAGACTCCAGGCCTTGAGGCGTCGGCACAGAGCCTGATGCGGGCTCAAACTCATGAACTGCAGGATCATGACCTGAGCCGAAGTCAGATGCTTAGCTGACTGCGCCACCCAAGTGCCTTGCAGACACCTAGATTTAAATCAGACCTCTGCTCTCTATTACTTACAGGGATGGGGGCACATTATCTAACACATTGAAGGTTTGGATTCCTCACCTTTATAATGGAAGCTATATTGTTGACCTCAAAGAATGTGAAACTGTCACATTTGCAAAGACAGCTTGTTTTTTGTTTTTGAGAGAGTGAGAGAATGCAAGAGGAGGAGAGGGGCAGAGGGAGAGAGAAAGAGAGAGAGAGGCAGAAGGAGAGAGTATCTCAAGCAGGCTCCACGCTCATTGAAGAGCCTGACAGGGGGCTTAGTCCCCATGACCCTGGGATCCCATCATCTAAGCTGAAATCAAGAGTTGGACACTCAACCAACTGAGCCACCCAGGCGCCCCATAGGCAGCTGGTTTTTAGTTGGCGTTCAGTCTGCACTAGTTTCTCTCACACCCTTTTATTCCCTTGCCGAGGGGTTGCAGATTGGTCCAGCACCACTGTTAGTAAGTGGTGCTCCTGGCCTCTGCCTCAGATCTTAGAATAATGAGTCAGCTTTCTTCTGTGATGTGATGTGTTTCTATAACACAGGGCAGTATAACTAGAAGACTGAAAGTGAGAAAAGGAACTTTGCATGAAGTTATAGAACAAAATTGTATAAATTAGAATATATTTAAAAATGGAAAATACGGACTTGGAAAGAATTTATTTATCAGCATTTTAACTTTGAAACAGTAGGATGTTTTGCTCATTTGCTGATGCAAAAGATGTGTACATCTTAAATGTGTTGGGCTGTATCTGTGTTGTGGGATATTTATAAATAAATGCTTCATTTGATAAGTTGTACCTATTTATTAAACTTATATCTGAAAAGCTGATTAGAGGATAAAAAGTAAAAGTTGCTTTACCATCCCCTCAGTCACTTTTTCCTGTTGATTTTGTCGCACAGATGGTGGTAGATTGGTAGGTAGGTATATAGATACTGGAAGAAAAAAAATTCTATTAAAGGTTTTGATCAACAAAATATCAACTCTCAAGCATATGTGTGTCACCTTTTAGCATTCCTGAAATTGAAATTCAGTTTGTAACCTGAGACCGCTTCAAAGTGTGTCAGTATAATTTAGAATTTTTTAAATCTAAGGTGGGGCAAAGTCTGTGATATCCTTAAATGTTGGGAGATATAATGTACAGTTATGGATGTGAGTGGCAATTCTTTATCCTCTGGCATTGCTAGTGAGGTTGTTACTTTCTGTGGCAGGCAGGATAATGGCCCCCAAAGACATACATGTCCCAGTCCCTGGAACCTGGGAATATGTTGGGTTCCATTACATAGGGAGATGAAGGTTGCAGATGGAATTAAGGCTGCCCATCAACTAAAATAAGAGGACCTTAAAATAGGAGGGAGATTATCCTGGCCTGTCTTGGTATGCCCAAAGTAATCGCAAGGGTCCTTAAAGACTGAAGAGGCAAGCAGAAGAGGTGAGTCAAGAGGAGATGTGATTACTGAAGAAAGGCCCAGAGAGATGTAATGTGAAGGTTTCAACTCATTATTACTGCTTTTGAAGTTGGAGGGATGGGGCCCCCAGTGAAATATCACCAGCTTCTAGTATCTGGAAAAAACACAGAAATGGATTCTCCCCTGGAGCTTCTGCAAAGGTGCACAGAGAGCCTTGTGATACCTTGATGTTAGCCTATGAGTTCTGGGCCAAACTTCTAGTATAGAGAATTGTAAGATAATAAATTTGAGTGTTTTAAGCCACTAAATTTGTGGTAATTTATTACGGCAACCTTAGAAAAACAATACACTTTCTAATAACTAATTACCTCCTCTTATGACTTATAGAGAAGGAATCCAGAAATTTGGTGCTCTCAAATCTTTATAGACTGTTTTAAGAACTGATAATGATTTTAGGATTAGATAAAAAAAAGAAATTTGCATCAGAATATATAAATATATACAAAGAGCAACAAACTAGGGCTATACTAAGAAACATGAATAGATACCATTTCTAGCTGACAGAGTAGATGAAAAAATAGTCTATCATCTATGAACAGTGAAAGAAATCTAATCAGTTCTTTAAAATCTTTCCAGGATAATACTGAGCCTTGAGGATTTTACAGATGATTTCTACTACATTACAAAGAACAGACCATTCCAATATTGTACTAACTATTTTACAGAATAGAAAAAGGTAAATTAAAACCATATAAGTTTCCTACCAAATCCTAAAGAAGACAGTGTAAGAAAGAAAAACAATAAGCTTTTTTCACTTAGGAAGGAAATGAATTCTAAACCAAATATTAGCAGATACTATCTCACAATGTATTTTTAAATAACCAAGTAGGGTTATTTTATTTGAGGTTTATTCCAGAAATGCAGCAGTAGTTTAACATTAGAAAATCTTAAAATGTAACTATGTAATACAATTAAAGATAAAAACCATATGATCATCACAATGGATAAAGAAAATGTCTTTCCTACAACTCAAAACACATTCATGATAAAAACTGTTGGAAAATAGAACAAAGTAGAAACTTTATTAACTCAGTTAAAGATATTTGTACAAAATACATAAACATCTTTTCAAAAATAGTGAAGCATTGGAAGCATTCCTTTTAAAATCAGAAACAAGGAGAAGATTTTGTTATCACTGTTTCTATTCAACAATGCGTTAGAAATTTTAGGCCTTGAAATGAAGTGGACGTTATGATTGTCTGCATTTAAAAAAAAAACAAGGAATATGTAATTATGTTATTAAAATTAACAAGAGAGTAAGGTGGTTAGATATCAAAGGCATATTCAGTAACGAATTACATTTTATAAGGCAGCAATTGGCAGTGAAACATTTAATTCAAAAATTCTATTAAATATATGGAAAAAATAAAATTCTTTGGAATGTATCTAATAACAAAATACATAGGACATATGGAGAAAATTATTGAGCTATTTTGTAATTCAATCATGAAGGCACAACTCAATGAAGAAATGAACTGCACTCGTGGTATGAAAGACTAAAGATGGTACCAATGCCATTTCCCTCAAATTGACCTATTGATAGGATGTATTTCTATTAAAATTGTAAAAGGAGTTTTGGAGGAAACTCGACAGGCTGATTCTAAATGTTATAGAGGAGCATAGGCCTAAGAATTGCCAAGACACTAGTGAACAAAGAATATGGAAGGGGAGTATGCTCCGTCACATATTAAGTATAGTATATAATAAATAGGACCAGGCCATGGCACACGTTTGTGAAATTGATAAATAAAACAGAACACTGGGAGAGGACACACATGATGTTAAGACATTTATTCACATTGAGAAGAGTTGAATTGAATCACATGGTTTAAATTTATAAAAAATTAGAAGAGAAAGTATAGAAAATTCATTTCATATTTTTGAGTTAGGGACAGATTTTTTTAAAAGGACACACAAATGCTAATTATAAAGGAAATTCTTCATAAATTCAACTATATTTGAATTTGAAAATACTGTATATCAAAATATATCATAATGACAATGGAAAAGAAAAAACAGGTTTCTATGAGGCAAAAGATAACCACATTTCATGGATTTTAGGGTATCTTTATTGTCATTGATTTTAAGACATACCATTATATAGTGTGCCACTGAAGATGGAAAAAAAAAACCCTATGCAATAAATTCTTAATTGTGAGACATTATTGGTTATAAGACAAATCACAAGTGAAATGGGAATCTTGGATTTAGTGATGTATATATAGTATTTGCAACACACATAATCAATAAAGTATTAGAATCCAGAATATAAAAACAACATCTTTAAATCAGTGAGTAAGAAATAAACAAGGTGTAGATGTGCCAAAAAGGACCAAAGACTCTAACAGCCATTTTTAGAACAGAATACATCAAGGGTGAATTGCAAGGGAGGGAGGAAGGGAGGAAGGGAGGAAGGAAGGAAGGAAGGAAAAGATGTCAATGTCATTAGTCGTAAGAAAGATGTACATTCAGATTACAGGGAGATTTCTGCCAATGAGAGTGATTTTAAAAAGTCTGATATTGGGGCGCCTGGGTGGCGCAGTTGGTTAAGCGTCCGACTTCAGCCAGGTCAGGATCTCGCGGTCCATGAGTTCGAGCCCCGTGTCGGGCTCTGGGCTGATGGCTCAGAGCCTGGAGCCTGTTTCCGATTCTGTGTCTCCCTCTCTCTCTGCCCCTCCCCCGTTCATGCTCTGTCTCTCTCTGTCCCAAAAATAAATAAACGTTGAAAAAAAATTAAATAAAATTTAAAAAGTCTGATATTACCAAGTGTACCTTTTAAAATCAGAACAAAAATCTACCATCCCTTCTGGAAATCCTAATAAAATCATGTTGCAACTTCTGGTTCCGATTTCCCTATCTCTCTTCTGTCTTCAAATCCATCTTTGTCCTTCTGTGCTGTGTTGTAGATAACTTTTTCTTCTGTGTTTCTCAGTTTATACCAATTTTCTATTTTCTTCATGTATTTTTTTTAACAATTTCATCTGTTAAACATCAAGGTTTTTTTTTTATTCCAATACCTCTTTTTATTTCTAAACATCCTATTTGAATTCATTCTTTTTTTTTTTTTCTCTGCCTGCTATGGCATTTTTGATAATATATTGAGCCTTCTTCATGTGTTCATTCTCTTCTTTTAGGTCTAAATCATTAAAAGTGTACTTTTGAACATTGACTTAAGCTAATAATTCTGTTACTGAAGTTCTTGTGGTTCTAGACCTGTTTGCTAATTTTGTTGAATCTTGTTCATGATGCCTTGTTACTCATAGGTTATATAATTTTGTATTTGAGTTACTTCTTAATTTTTTTATTTTTCATGTGTGGGAATCCTGGGTGGCCTGGAGAAGAGGAACCTTCCTCGGGGTATAATTTTTATTCCACATATTCCTTAGAAGTATTTAAGTTAATTTCTTGGGATTATTTAAGTTAATTTCCAATTCCTTAGACCATGCAGGTAATGTAATTTAGATATGTCAACTATGAATATTCTCAGGCAAGGCTTTTTTTAAAAACAGAGTCTGGGTCAAAGTAGACAAGTTTTTATGGCATTGCCTTTTGCCAGGGGGCACTTGTTTTCCTAACCAACTTTTTCACTGTGTTGACGGAAAGGAAAGTGGTATCCCCTCCTTCTCACTTTATATAGAGATAACTTTATGAAGAGGTTTCAGTTCCAAGGTCTTACCTTGAGTAGTCCCTCTTTGTCTCAGTGTTGTGACTTAAGCTGAACACCTTTAGATGTGAGTTTGGCAAATACCCAGATATATAACCAAATATTATATATATAATATATATATCATACATAAACTAGAAATCAGACCCAGAAGCTGCAACATGATTTTATTAGGATTTCCAGAAAGAATGGTAGATTTTTGTTCTGATTTTAAAAAGTATACTTGGTAATATCAGACTTTTTAAAATCACTCTTGGGGTGCCTGGGTGGCTCAATCGGTTAAATGTCCGACTTTGGCTCAGGTCATGATCTCACGGTTCGTGGGTTCGAGCCCTGCATCGGGCTCTGTGCTGACAGCTCAGAGCCTGGAACCTGTTTCAGATCTGTGTCTTCCTCTCTCTCTCTGCCCCTCCCCCACTCGTGCTCTGTCTCCCTCTGTCTCAAAAATAAACACTAAAAAATAATAATAAAATAAAACAAAATCACTCTCATTACTATATATATATATACACACTATATGCTATAATATACTATATAGTGTATACTATACTATAGTGTATATATAGTATATAGTGCATACTATATACTATATATAGTATATATACTATATATACTATATACTATATACTATACTATATACTATATACTATAGTGTATATAGTGTATATATATAGTATATACTATATACTATACTATATACTATATACTATATATACTATACTATATATACTATACTATATATATACTATATAGTGTACACTATACTATATATACTATAGTATATATATATATACACTATAGTATACTATATATATACTATAGTATACACTATATAGTATATTATAGCATATAGTGTGTATATATATATATAGTAATGAGAGTGATTTTGTTTTATTTTATTATTTTTATATATACTATTATTTTATTATTTATATATACTATTATTTTATGTATACTATAGTATATATATAATATACACTATATAATATATTATATATATATACTATATTACTATATATATATAGACTATATACAATAGTCAATACTATATATACTATACCATGTATAGTACATATATATTGCTGCTAGAAATGGAACTTCAGAAAGAGTTTTAAAGTATTGTTGCATATATTTTTACACACACTACAACTTCACTTGGTCGCACAATTCATATTCTCAACATTCACATGTGCTATAATGTTTAAGAGATTTGGAGAATTGGTGTTAATAGTTATGATGATTCCCACAAGTTTTCTAAAAAAATAATTTTAGAAGCTTCTTTATAGATACTTAAATTGTATATTTGCTATAAACCAGTTATTCTTAAACTTTTTGGTCTTAGCATCCATTTATACTCTTGAGAATTATTGAAGGTCCCAAGGGCCTTTTTAATGTCAATCATATTTGTCAATTCTCACCATATTAGAAACGAAAGCTGAGAAATTCCTTGAAATATTTTAAGTCAATAAACTCATCAAATGTTAGAATTTTAAGCAATAAACTCATCAAATGTTAGCATAAAGAACCTACTTTTTATAAAATTTCACTACATTATTCAAAACAAAAAATAGAAGACGTGGCTTTGTATTTTTGTCAGCGTCTTTATATCTGACTTGTCAAAGTCAGCAGGGATCTTATATCTGCTTCTGCCTATAAGGTGTTGCTATTTGTTATTTTGGTTGAAATGTTTCCGAAAAATCTGCCCTCGCAAAGATAGGTACTTGGAAAATGGTTGGGGACTAGGCTTTTTAGCATTGGTCAACTGGAAAATATTAGTTCATTGGTTAGGCAGCTCTTCTGAGTGTTGGCACATTTCACCATGCAATATACATGAAAAAATCGTGTTTGTCAATATCCTCATCAGTCTCATCAGGAAAGTTTTTAAGTTTTGGGAAGCTACCAAGCTCACACTGGCAGATAAAAGTTTTCCAATAGTAGGGGGCATCCGGCTAGCTCAGTCAGTAGAGAATGTAACTCTTGATCAGGGAGTCATGAGTTCGAGCCCCAAACTGGGCATAGAGACTACTTTTTTAAAAAGTCCGTTATTCTAATTTCACTTAAAAGCTTGAATTTTTGTCATTTCCCTATAGGTAAATAGGTAAATTCACATATAGACACTATTAAATATATCATATTAGATGATATATTCATTGTGTGTGTGTGCCTCTATCTATTCATTTCCTTGGAGTGACAGTTTCATTTTGTTCATTTTTGGGTAAATGTCAGCCAAATTCCCAAGTCTGAATAACCAAGGTTTGTCAGACATTCTTTCAAGTAAAAAATGGTGTTCAGTGAAAAACAAAGTTAGTTCAGCTCATAATTCAAGCCATCTCACAGCCCTGTTCCTAGAGACAACATAATTTAGTCAGCATTAGGAATGCTTTATCCTACTTCCTTTTTTGTTATGAAATATTAAAAGATGTGTATACTCAGGTGTTCAGTTTAATAAAATTAATACATTTGACTGCTTCATCTAGGCCATTTTAAAGTGAAATTGTCATTTTTCCCGTTGGGAGTGTCAGTGAAAAATAAAATGGCTGACAGTGAAGTTTGGTGCCGCTGCCTTTATTTGTGCTAGACCATTTTACCTACCGTTGCTTTTGCACCATCATTGCAAATGTTGGCACTTTTGACCTTGTGCACCTCTTGAAAAGATCTTAGAAAAGATACTATAGAAGCCCAGGATTCTGCGGAATACGCTTGGAGAAATTCTGCCTTAACATGGGAATGATTGATAATCATTGGTGAGAAGTCAGTCATTGCTAATGTGTGTGAGTGTGGTATGTGTTTGTGTTTCATGAAACTGCCTAAGGACTCTCAAATATAAAAAAAAAATTGGTAAATATATAGAACTGGCAACGGTACGTGTTGGTCAATGTGAGTTTTTTAGCTATGAATCTTTTTCTAACTCTTGTTCAGGAGAGGGAGTGTGCCTCCTTCCCCACCAGACTGTCAATTCTGTAAGCTTGGCCCCTCCCTGTCTTCTGTTGCTACAACTTAGGTGCTTCTGTATCGTTAATAAACTTTCTTGTCCTATCTTTTAGCAGGTTGGACTGATGGTTTATTCTCCTGTACACTTCTGAAGAATTCTGATTTTATGTGCTTGCAAATTGTCAAACAGGCATACAGACCACCTAGAAAGCAACTGCCAAGAAGAAACATATTCAGAGACTAAAACATACTTAAATAACCCTTTTATGTTGACACTGTACATGTGAGAATCTCCAGACACTTCCCTTTCCAAACACCAGTTCATTCTCCAAACCACATTTCAGCAGAAGTAATCATTTTTATTGGGTGAGAAGAAGAGGTCAAGCCAGTTTCTTTTAGGTAGCTTAATTTTCATTAAATAGATGTTGTCCGTTTTCTTTTGCATTATGGCACCTAAAGCACAGAGAATTTTAGAGACTGGAGATGGTAAAAATTACTAAGATTAGTCACTCCAGTTTAATACCCTTTTGATTAGAACTGTATTTCTTCTACCAAAAAATTATGCTGGTTTCATATTCAGGATTTTGAAATGTACATTCCTTTGGACTAGGCAAAGAATGAAGTTACCTTTTTTCCTGTTTAAATCTTACTTTTTAATTATTTTTTTAAATGTTTATTTTTGAGAGAGAGACCACGAGCGGAGCAGGGGAGGGGCAGAGAAAGAGGGAGACACAGAATCCAAAGCAGGCTCCAGGCTCTGAGCTGTCAGCACAGAGCCCAATGCGGGGATCAAATTCATGGACCAGACCACAAGATCATGACCTGAGCAGAAGTCAGATGCTTACCCGACTGAGCCACCCAGGCACCCCTTAAATCTTACTTTCTAAGTGAAATAGTAGTGTAAGTCTTCACACGAATTCTAATATATTGTGTGGGTATTCACCATATTCAAAGTCCCATTCCAAGCCCTTAATAGATTCAAGGATGATAGTGGGTACTCTTGCCCACTCAGTCTAATGGGACTTCTACTTTTGCAAAAGAAATTATCAAACATATTAGATACATGCATTGCGTTAAAAGTGTGTAATTGCATGTAAATTAGGTTCAGGTTTGAAATACCCAGAATTGATCATGGTTTGAGTTATGTTATAAATTGCTGCTCAGCGTGTAATGGGCATGTTCTCAGAAATGCAAGTGAAATATGATTCTGTGTGGCACACAGAATCCTAAAGATGACACTCCTAAGATTCTTGTCCCCTGGTTAATTGAACATTAACCTAGGTACTGCTGTGGAGGGATTTCACAGATGTAAGTACAATCCTTCAGTTTACCTTAAGACTTGGAGATCTAACTCCATTCACCCTTTATTTTTTTTAATGTTTATTTATTTATTTATTTTGACAGTGAGTGAGCAGGGCAGGTGCAGAGAGAAGGAGAGAAGGAGAATCCCAAGCAGGCTCTGTGCTGTCAGCTCAGAGCCCAACGCAGGGCTGGAACCCACCAACTGTAAGATCATGACCTGACCTGAAACCAAGAAAGAGTCTGATGCTTAATGAACTGAGCTACCCAGGTTCCCCTGTTTACCCTTTTAAAGCACAGGCAGGGAACTGAATTGTATCTAAAGAACAACCTAAAGAACATGGAAGCTGGTATTTTTCCACACTTTAGAAATGAGTACAGCCTGATGACACCTTGATTTTGGCCTTGTGAGACCCTGAATACAGAACCCAGTTAGGCCATTCAAAACTTCTGACTTATAAACTGCAATGATAAGTGGGTGTCATTTGAAGCTACTACATTTATAAAAATTTGTAATGTAGTAGTAGAAAACTAACACTGTCAGAATAAAGGATGAATATGATTATATATTGATTGTGGATTTATATACTGGAAGAAAATGAAGCCCTCTCAGATGAAAGAATAGTTCATGACCCTCTGAAAGCAGAGTAAGAAAAAAGAAAATGTGTGTTAAGAAATGAAAGTGAAGGGAGACATTCAAAGAGATTTTTTTAAACGTTTTATTTGTTTGTTTCTGTTTTTTTTGTTTGTTTGTTTTTGTTTTTGTTTTTTGAGAGAGAGAGACAGAGCGCAAGTGTGGAAGGGGCAGAGAGAGGGAGACACAGAATCCAAAGCAGGCTCCAGGCTCTGAGCTGTCAGCACAGAGCCTGAGGTGGGGCTCGAACCCACGGACCGTGAGATCACAAAATTGGACCCTCAACTGACTGAGCCACCCAGGTGCCCCAAGACATTCAAAGAGATTTTCATTTACCATACCTGGTGAGAAAGTAGAACAGTGAAAGGATTTTAAGAGTGGGGTGCCTGGGTGGCTCAGATGGTTCAGCATCTGACTCTTGGTTTCAGCTCAGGTCATTATCTTGTGCTTCAGGAGTTCCAGCACTGCATCTGGCAGTGCAGAGCCAGCTTGGGATCCTTTCTCTCTCCTTCCCTTTCTGCCCTTCCCCACTTGCGTTGTCTCTGTCTCTCTCAAAAGAAATAAACTTAAAAAAAAAAAAACACAAAAAGGGTTTTGAGAGAATTTTGCAACAATTTATTACAACCTACAATCTTCCCAATTTCTCCACATTTATATTTCTTTTTTCTTGTTGCATCAATGATGATCATATAGCACACTAAATTGGAAAGCGTCTGAACACTTGGCCTGTGGAGTGGAAAGGAAAGGGCAGAGGAAAACTGGCTATCAAAGGAGGTAAATCAGGTGGAACCAGCCCAGAATATAGGAAAATGCACCAGCAAAGAAAAAACAAAAACAAAAACAAAAACAAAAACAAAAACACACACAAAAAAAACCCCAAAGGTGTCAGATTGGGCCAGGTCTAGCTTTGCAACAAAAAGGCCTATGACATTCGTATACTGATAAAGTGTATAAAGTATAATTTATACTAAGACTCTTTGAAAAGGTAAAGGAAGCATAATTAATCGTTATGCTTGGAAACAAGCATAAAATGAGGTGATGCCCCAGGCAAACTAACTGTATGGTCACTCTATTATTAACGAACATATTGGAGATGTACTTTTACGTATTAATCAGAATTGTACACGATACATTAAAGTACTTATTTCAGAAATATTAAGCTGTGATAATTATTTTTGTAATTTATATATTGCATTACTTAATCCCCTGCCACAATGATTAAACTTACTAGGAGTCATCATAGGAGCATTTGCTGCATATGTTGGAAGCTGGTTTCATGCGATTTCTCTCAGCCTTCAATTCGGATGGCCGCCAAGCATGATGGTGTGTTTCAGATAGATCAGAGATTAAGAGGTTGATAATTTTCATCATGTTTTAAATTCTGTTATCTGAAACTTCTGGAGTCATGTTTAGAAGATAATAGAAACTGTGCCTTTTTATTGTCCTTCTAACTCAGCTTTTATTGGTTCTTTTATTTGAGATGACCTTCTTTTGACTTCTTTATCTCTCTCTTTGCTCTTTTTCATTTATCCAACTTTTTTGTAATATTTTGGAGTACTTTCTCTGTGCCTAAAAGCTTATACTGGGTGCTAGAGACAGAATGGTAAATAAAAAGAAACTATGTTCACATTCTTTTAAATCTTTTCCTCTTTGCTGACCTTTTGTTATTCTTGTCTATGTGATTCAAAGACAGTTCCCCCTTGTCTCCCTTTACTCTGCACCACCTTCTCTCCATGTCTATATCATCATAGCTTTCAAGCATAAATGTATTGGCACATGTCTCTGAAGTATTCAGAAGCCTTCCATATATTTTTTTTTTAATTTGGACCATAAATTTTAATAATCTCATGATCAGAAGATTCTGTCTTAATGTCAGTTTGAGTTTTTCTATGTCATTTATTTTCTCTAGTAAGAGTATTGAAGATAATTGAGTTTATTAATCATTTTTTCTTTTTGTGTAATTATTAGTATGTAATTATATCAATGTAATCTATTATTTTAGTGAAAATTTTTGGTAGGTCAGTTCTAGTATGATATATAGAATATTATCAATTGTTAGTTCTATTATGATGTAAAGAATATTACCAATTGTTAGATGGCAAAAAATGCAGAAACTTTGTAAGCCCATATGGAAGAACATGCTTTTCCAGATAGTACAGTGATTTGTGTCTTTAATACCTAAACAATCTGATGATGCAGCACATCGGTTGCTTTGCATGTGCCATAGTCTTTCCATTTCTGGCTCTTATGTGGTTGGAAATGGTAATGACTCCAGAGAATATGGAGATCATTGAGCTGCTTCATTTGCACTGTAGAAGTAATACCATCCCATAGGTAATATTCTATAAATTACAAGACAGTAGTTCTTATTGTTTTGGGTTTTTTTTTTCCAGAGAGGGAACTTCTGTCTAGTTTAAGATAAGCTGGAGTGAACACATTCCACCCTTCTCTTTCATTGAATGTAGCTACAAAACATGGGAGAATAGAACAACTATTTGAAGATTTTAAAAAGTAAATAGTAGCGGGGTGCCTTGTTGGCTCAGTCAGTTAAGCATCTGACTTCTGCTCAGGTCATGATCTTGTGGTTCGTGGGGTTCAGCCTCACATTGGGCTCTGTGCTGACAGCTCAGAGCCTGAAGCCTGCTTCAGTTTCTGTGTCTCGCTCTTTCTTTCTGCCCCTCCCCCCTCCTCTCTTTCTCTCTCTTAAAAATGAATAAACATTAAAATTTTTTTAAAAAATAAAGTAATTAGTACAGTGCAGATTGAGAAGAAGGCAAGAATTTGAAGTACTACAAACCAGAAGTGAGTTTATTATTTTTCTCTCTCTCCTGGACTCAGAACAGCCCAAACTTGAAAGTAGTCATTAAGACATGTACAGAGAGAGAGAGCTAAGAAATCCCTTTGGTTTGAATCAAGGATGAAGAAGATCTCCTAATGCTCTGATAAAGTGGGGGAAGTCCCCCTTTTAAATAATTGCCCACGTTCTTTCCTGACTTATCTACCAAGCAATCCTATGACAGTGGCAGTGGGGAGACCAACAGGAGTCATAAAAATCTGAGACGAACCTTACTCTCTGGTCTACAGAACTTTTATTTTAAGAGGGAAGGGTGAACCTTCCCTCTTGTATTTTGTTGCAGCCCTTTTATTGCTCAAGCCTAGACACAGACATAGTCCCAAAAAACGCAGTACAGAGTGGGATAACTAAAGCCCAGACTTTCTGGAAGCACTACTGGAATGAGAACCACAGGAACAGGGAAGGGACAAAGGAGATGCTGGAGAGGGAAGAGGTAGGGAAAGTAACCCCGTACACTCGGTTATCAACTCCTCTGCCTACCTCAGCTTTGCGTATATGAATATGACCATAAAATTTGAGAATTGAGCCCACTAAGCTACTGAGCCACCTAATTCACAGCCTGGTCACTAGATGACAAACACACAGGGCTGGAAAAGGCTTTGAAAATCAACAGTAGAAATTTGACAATGAAACCAAAGCCTACAGAGCTTTGGAATTTTGGAACTTTTATGATTAAGTATCAGCATTCTTTGTAGGATTTAAATAAGACTGAGAGTCTTACAATGTAGTGTTAAAAATGTCAGGATACAACTCAAAATTACACCATCTGTAAAAAAAATAGGGAAATCTCAATTTGCATGGGAAAAGACACTCATACTTTCTCTGAGGTGGTGCAGATTTTGGAATTCTATGACAAATCTATTATAAATATATTGCAAAAAGTAGGGGCACACGTTTTTTAAATGAATGAAAAGATAGTCTCAGGAAATAAATAGAATGTATAATGAAAAACCAAATGGAAATATTACAATTTAGAAAGAATAACCAAAATAAGAATTTCCCTGCATGTACAGAGTTGTAGAACCAAGATGACAGAGAAAGGAGTCTGAGAACTTAATGATATATCAGAAGAAATTATCCAAACTGAACACCAGAGAGAAAAGAAGATTGGGAAAAAATGTCTTAGGCATCTGTGGAAAATATCACAAGGCATCATCATGGGTCCCAGAAAGAGACACAAAGAGAGAAGAAATATGACTGAAGACTTTGCAAATTTGGCAAAAGATATGAATCATCAAAAGGCCAAGTAAACTCTGAACAAGAAATGCCTGAAAAGATGCACAGCGTATCACAATCAAACAGCAAAAAGTAAAGATGAAGAAAAAATGACACAACCCAAAAATCTGTTATTTTGAGGGGACCAGTGCTATTAATGACAACAGATTTGTTATAACAAATTAAAGCCATGAAAGCCAGTAGGATGGCATGCTATTTTTAAAATACTGAAAGAAAGGATTGTCAATGTAGATAAGATAAAATAGGGGTGCCTGGGTGGCTCATTTGGTTAAGTGTGTGACTCTTGGTTTCTGCACAGGTCATGATCTCACAGTTCGTAAGTTTGGGCCCTGTATTGGGCTCCGTGCTGACAGCGCTGAGCCTGCTTGGGATTCTCTTCCCTCTCTCTCTGCCTCTTCACTGTTTGCCCGCTTGCTCTCTCTCAAAAATAAACATTAAAAAAGAGATAAAATAGGAGCATCTCTTATGAAGAAAAAACCAAGAGAATTCATAATCAAAAGAGCTTCTTTAAAAGAATTGCCAAAGTAAGTAATTCTGATGGAAGGGACAATATGTTTAATGGAAACTAGAACATCAGGAATAAAGAAAGAGCAAAAGAAATAGAATATAAGTAAACATAAAATACTTTTTCTACTCTTGAGTATTTATTCTTGTTATAGGCCCAAAATGGAATATCTAAGTATAAATTTAACAAAACATATACGGAATCTGTGTGATTAGAACTATAAAATGCTGATGAGAGCAATAAAGGAAGATCTCCTTTTTTTTTTTTTTAAGTTTATTTTGAAAGAAAGAGCATGAGTGGGAGAGGGTAGAGAAGGGGACAGAGGATCTCCTCCAGAGACAGGAAAGAGGATCTAAAGCAGGCTTGGTGCTGACAGCAGAGAGCCCAATATGGGACTTGAATTTGCAAACCATGAGATCAAGATCTGAGCTTAACTGACTGAGCCACCCAGGCACCTCAGTAAAGGAAGATCTAAATAAATATTTAGATGAACATCGAAACAGATGTTCATAGATAAGGAAGTTCAGCAGAGCACAGATATAGCTCTTCTCAATTGATCTATAGATTTAACCCAATACCAATAAAAGGTTGAGCTCTTTTTTGTAGATAGAAACAAGACGATCCTAAAATATATATGAAAAGGCAAATAACTGAATAGCCAAAACAATTTTGAAAAGAAAAGTAGTTTTGGAGGAATCAGTCCTTGATTTCAACACTTACTACAAAGCTTCAATAATGGATACAGTATGTTACTGCTTAAGAAATAGATACAAGGGATGGCTGGGTGGCTCAGTCAGTTGAGCGTCTGACTTCAGCTCAGGTCATGATCTCGCGGTTCATGAGTTTCAGCCCCGTATCAGGCTTCCTGCTGTCATTATGGAGCCCACTATAGATCCTCTTTCCCTCAGCTCCCTCACCCACTCTATCATTCAAAAATAAATAAACCTTAAAAAAGAAAGAAATAGATACATAGGTCAATGGATCAAAATACAGTTTCCAGAAATAGATCCTCACAAGTGTGGCCAATGATTTTCTATAAAGGTACAAATTCTGTTTAATGAAGTAAGAATAATCTTTGGAGAAATGGTCTTGAAAACACTGGACATCATTCTACATTATGAAGGACTATAAAGTTCTTTTACTTTTTTTAATGTTTATTTATTTTTGGGAGAGAGAGAGAGAGCACACACAAGTATGAAAGGGGAGAGAGGGAGACAGAGGATCTGAGGCAGATGCTGCACTGACAGCAGCGAGCCCAATATGGGACTCGAACTCATGAATCACAAGATCATGACCTGAGTGGAAGTCGATAGCTCAACCAACTGAGCCACCCAGGCACTCCTACTTTTTTTAATAAAAGAAAATAAATAAACTTATAAAACTTTATACAAAATGTATTATTAATCTAGTGTAAAATGTAAAAGTATAAAGCCGAGAAGAAAACACCAGAATCTGTGATCTTGAATTAGGTAAAGTGCTTTTAGATACAATACCGCAAGCATAACCCATTAAAGGAAAAAATAGTAAAGTAGATTTCATCAAAATTAAAACAACAACATCGAAAATAAAAATATTTTGCTCTGTTAAGGGATTAAAATATAAGTTATGGGAGGCCGTCTGGGTGGCTCAGTCAGTTAAACGGCCGACTCTTCTGCTCAGGTCATGATCTCATGATGGTGAGTTTAAGCCCCGCATAGGGCTTTGCACTCACAGCAGAGAATTTGCTTTGGATCCTCTGTCTCCCTCTTTCTGCCCCTCCCCCACTCATACTCTCCCTACCTCCTCCTCCCTCTCTCTCTAAAATAAATAAATGTTAAACATGTTTTTTAAAAGTACAAGTTCTGGACCAGAAGAAAATATAATTGGCCCTTGAACAGCATGGGTTTGAACTGCATGGGTCCACTTATATGTGGGTATTTTTTGATAAATGCAGTATGGTACTGTAAATGTACTTTGCCTTTCTTACAATTTTCTCACTACCCTTTTCTCTAGCTTACTTTATTCTAAGTGTATAGTACATAATATGTACAACATACAAAATAGGTGTTAATTGACTGTTTATGTTATCTGTAAGGTCCTCCTGATTAACAGTAAGTAGGCTTTAGTAGTTAAGTTCTGGGAGAGTCAAAAGTTATATGTAGGTGTCTGACTGTGTGTGTTGGGGAGATCAGTACTCTTAACCATTGTGTTGTTTAACTGTCTTCATAAGTCTTCATAAGTCTCACATATCCAGACATGAGGACTTATATACAGGATATATAAAGAACTCTCAGAGTTCAACACTAAGAAAACAAACTTTAAAAATGTGCAAGACTTGACATGACATTTCACAAAAGGGATATATATTGGAAATAAACACTTGAAAAGATGTCATCATCAGTTGTCATTAAGGATATGCAAATTAAATCCACAGTGAGATATCACTGTATGCCTATTTTATGACTAAAATATAAAATACTGACAATATCAAGTTCTGTGGATAATGTGGGTCAACTTTAATACTCAGACATTGCTGCTGGCAATTGCAAAACTTTACAACCACTTGGGAAAACAATCTGGCAATTTCTTAGGAAGATAAGCAAATACTTATCATATGACTCAGTAATCCAATTTCTAGGTGTTTACTTCAGAAAAATAAAAACTATCTTCACCCAAACCTGGTCATGAACATTTATACCTACTTTATTCATAATTGTCAAAAACTGGAAACAATCCGATGGGCTTCAAGAAGTAAATGGTTCAAGTCTGTAGTAATTTGAGGACTCTCAAAGCACTGTACTCACTGAAAGAAGCCAGTCTCAAAAGGTTAGCTGCCTTATGAGTCCACTTACATGACATTATCTAAAAGACAGACCTATAATGATGAATCAGATCAGTGATCCAGAGATCACTATTGTTTTAAAGATGGGAGAAAGTGTACTTACAGTGGGAAAGCACAGGGTGCCTGGGTGGCTCAGTCACTTAAGTGTCCGACTTTGGCTCAGGTCATGATCTCACAGTTCGTGGGCTCCAGCCTCACATCGGGCTCTGTGCTGACAGCTCAGAGCCTGGAGCCTGCTTCGGATTCTGTGTCTCCCACCGGCTCTCTGCCCCTTCCCTGCTCGCTCGCTCTCTCTCTCTCTCTCTCTCTCTCTCTCTCAAAAATAAATAAACATTGAAAAAAATTTTTTAAAAATAAGGGGGAAATCCCAGTTTTGGGGAGTGATGGACCTCTTCTGGTTCCTGATGGTGATGGTGATTCAGTGAATCAATGTGAGTGTTAAAATTCTTAGAACTGTTCAATGAAAGTAATTTAAATATAAAAACATAAAAAGAAAGAAATTATGTGATCATTATATTTGCTTTTTGCATTACAACCAGGGATTTCAGAAAGGTTTCTGCAGGTTGTATCTTGCACAGGATACCTAATGTACAGAACCTGAGGAACGGAAAAGACTGAAATCCCACCCAGACTTCACCTACCAAACCCTTTTTCTCATTCACTTAAGAAGGCTTTTTTGAAATTATTGGAAAAATGTTTATTTATTTTGAGAGAGAGGGCATGAATGGGGGAGAGTCAGGGAGGGAGAGAGAGAGAGAATCCCAAGTCCCAATATGGGTCTGGATCTCACAAACCGTGAGATTCATGACCTTAACTGACTAAGCCACCTAAGCGCCCCTGGAAACCTTTTTAAAACGTCGTCTCCCCATCATTGTGCCACTTTTAAATTCATACTAGCACACTCTTCTAACTGAGGCCCTGCTAAAGGACTGATTATTTTTGCAGACTTCAGTGAGTGTGTTCAAATGTATTGTTTCAGAATTTCTAAATGGAAGAGCATTTCTTTGTTTTCTTTTCTTTCCTTTATCCCTGTTCAGGTTCTACCCATTTTTCAGAACCCTGATTAATTTCCACTTTTGGACTTGTTAGATTATCTCCAACTCTACCATGCAGGCTTTTGGAGGAATTCAATATACCTTTTTTTTAACTTGCATTTCGTTCATTTCCTCTTCTTCTAATCTTTTCGTGATCAAGGATCTTGCTTAGTACTTGTCTGTGTCCTCAGCACATACCACAGTAATGAGCATCCCAGGTGCTCAATCCATGTATTTCTGAATAGAAATGAGTTCCTGATAGAAAAATGACATCTTTCCTGTGGTTTACAATAAAAGCAAAGCTGAACTTATCTTGTTTAATTCTTGGCTGCTGGTGTATTTCTTATTAGGCTCTGGCCAGGACATAAATCAGACACTATATTTCTATTTTGGCGGGGCATATTCCAGGGATAAGACTTGGATACATAATTCTTAAGGAATTATTATGAAAAGTGATTGTTCATAAGGCAATTTTCTCCTCATCCTTTACTGTTAAAGCTTCATTTAGTTACAGAATTTTGTTGGTAGTAGAAAATATTTTAATGGTGCTATTAAGTACTATATGAATATTAAAATTTGCCAAATATATCCTTGGGAAACAAAAAACATTTTAATTTAGAAAATTCCCTGAGATCCTCCTTGTAGTTTTTGAGAATTATCTTATTATAAGATCTAGAAGTGCAGCTTCACCACCCAGCATTGTCTGTATACAAGAATATTTCTCAAGCATCTGTCATGTGCCATGGGTTTTTAAATACATCACCTTCTTTAACCCTTCAAAAGTTCTGGATCATAAGGGATTGTTAACCTCCTTTTACAGTTAAGAAAATGGTTTAAGGGTGAGCATGTTTCACGCAAGCCAACATAGGCTTGAAATATTTTATCTAAATTAACTGGCATTCCTAAGCCAAATGGCTAATTTCCCGATTTTACTATTGAGAAAACTGAGGCTCAGGAAAAAGAACGAATTTTCCTATGGTCACAAAGCTAAAAATCAAGGCTGGGACTCAAACCCTACAATATTTGACCCAAGAGCTTCCGTCCTTAAAACTTTATTCTTTGCATTTTGTCTTTACTTAATGCAGAAAACAGGTCATGAAAATCTGGTGTTAATTCCAATCAGGATTTTAGAAAAATCAAATCATCTTTGAGAAGATTTTACCCAGTTTACTATTAACTACCTCAGCGTAGAGACCTAAAAAGCTGAGATCTTAAAAATGCATCTAAAGTTAGAACACTTGTCCTTATGTAAATGTGTTTTGTTTAACAAATCATGTCACATCACTATATTAAACTTAATAGTTTAAATTTTAGTCATTGGGATTTAAGAGTATCAGATATTTGTAATAGTAATGGAATTATAATTATATTCTTTAGATTTCTCCAGCTTATAGAATTATTTATTTTCTTGAATAAAAAACACTGATCACACTGGGTAGAGAGCGAGTTACGAAAAGTAACAACATGATTAAAAATTGGCATGATGAAAAAAGAATGTGTCAAGCTGTTTTGAAGTTTGAATGTGTTTATGGTTATAAATGCATGCTGTCAGTGTTTTTACTAGTATTCTAAAAAGCAATTTATACAGCTTTTTAGTAGCATGATATTTTTAGTTTTAATTGTCCCTGTTTAATGCCTTCAGGATATGATTACGTTATAACATTATAAAAATGCGTTAGCCAAAATTCCTGATTTATATGCAATCAGAACACTTTAAAAATTTTCCAGCTGTATCCTTAAATTTCGCAAAAATCTTTAACTGTGATTCATCTTACCTATTTTTTAAAGTCATGACAGTTTTTTAGTCTCCGAGGCAGATGAAGTCATTAAACCTAATTTGTTTTTGTTTTTGTTTTTGTTTTGTTTTTGTGAGCAAAGTCATACAGAAAGCCTGAGAACTCTGATTTGTCTTTTTTTTTAAATTAACTCAGCAATGGGAATACCACCTTTCATCCATGTTTGTGGTAGACTGCACAGTAAATTTCCCATTTCTGATTTATAGGTGTTAGATGTGTGATCTACCACATACAGCTTTTTCAGTGTACCCCAGCATTATATTTTCAGATTTGCACTCAAATCTAAATTAAGAATTTCAGATGGTATATATATTTTTTAATTTTTTAATGTTTATTTATTTTTGAGAGAGACAGAGACAGAATGCAAGTGGGTTGGGGCAGAGAGAGGGAGGTACAGAATCCGAAGCAGGCTCCAGGCTCTGAGCTGTCAACACAGAGCCTGACGCGGGGCTCGAACTCACAAGCTATGAGATCATGACCTGAGCTGAAGTAGGACACTCAACTGACTGAGCCACCCAGGCGCCCAAGATGGTATATATTTTTAATTATGTATTAGGGATATATCAAAAACACAGTAATGTACATTGGAGTCAGGCTTAAACTCTCTAAAGATTTGAGAGTTTAACTTCTGAAATCATCCCATAGCTTGCCTTTAAATTTTCTGAAAGAGAGAAGAGAAATGAATGTGAAGTACAATAAATCTAATTTATTAGATTATTCTAATACAATCATTCTGTATTCTAATACAATAGCGGGAGCACAATACTAGCTTGCAGACATAAATTTTCCTAATTGTTCTTACTTTCAAACAAAAGCCTTCTGTTTCATTATCTTAACGTGGGAACGAGGGAGGTCTGCTTAGTAGTGTGGTTTATTGTAAAGATTAAGAACATGTGAAAACAATGAAAGCAGCAAGTAAATCTCTTTTGGAACTTGTCCTTTACCATGATGTCTTCTCCATGCTTAAAAGAGCAGATTTTAGGAACTGGCCATCTCTGTCTTTCCTTCATACCACTGTCCCTATGAACTCACTTTCTTTTTTTCTTTTTTTCTTTCTTTCTTTCTTTCTTTCTTTCTTTCTTTCTTTCTTTCTTTCTTTCTTTCTTTCTTTCTTTCTTTCTTTCTTTCTTTCTCTCTCTCTCTCTCTCTCTCTCTTTCTTTCTTTCTTTCTTTCTTTCTTTCTTTCTTTCTTTCTTTCTTTCTTTCTATATTTTAGTTTTAAGTAGTCTCTACATCCAACATGGGGCTTGAACTCACAACCCCAAGATCAAGAGTCACATGCTCTACTGACTGAGCCAGTTGGGCACCCCTGAACTCACTTTCTTTCACTATTTTCCTGAACATTTACTTGAACTACCTTTCACTGTATTTTTCCTGCATCATATTCATATTTCATAAAAAACTTACCAAACAATTAGACGTGGTATCTATATGCTGCCTAGTCTACAACTTACTTATTTTAGATACCTCCATCACACCTTAGGATCATAAAATAAAGTGAGTGAGTATTCACTGTTTGATTTTCCTTTAGCCACGAATTAAAAACACACACACCCTTTTTTTAACATGTGCATTCCCATCTGTAGTTAATTTTGTCGCAATACACATTACAAGGTCAAAGATGATACTAAATTAGGAAAAGAAAATGTTGCATCTATCTTCGTAGAATGTATTAAATCTTTTCCTCACAAATCCCTGCCTCCTTTGATTTGAGGACGATGAGAACTGAAACATGTCAATTGATGTTATTTTTTCCCCCACTTTAAATGACTTTATTCATTTACCTTGTTTCGGTTTGCTTTCAGCTAATATTCAGTTCTTCCAAATAGTGCCCTTAACCTCTCCTTTGATTCTTTCCATAGCTGAGGTGATTGATGGGCTATAGATCAGAAATCACAGTGCCTTCACTTTCCTCTGAGACCTTTGCTCTCAGCGTCTTTGCAGTGAATTCCTTTGTCTACAGGCTGGATTTGGCCTCCAAATGCAGTTGGTGGGTTCAACTCAAGAATGTTGGTTTGGTCAGGGCCCTATAACTACGATTCAACTCTTTCTACCACACTTTTTTTCTTCCCAGCCTTCCCAGGCCCTACCCTTCCAGCTCTTAGTGCTATTAAGACCCTGCCAGATCTCAGTCATGTCCCCCCCATGGGTCCCCTGAGTTAAACTGCCCACCCCTCTGGCCTTCTTGATAGCAAGAGTCAAAGTAGGCTCAGAAATGACCACACAGCCCTTCTTTCCACCTACTGACCCAGAGGTTTTTTTTTATTCCATGTTTGAGTCATCGTATATTGGTCTGGAGTTTCCCAATTCACTATCCTCCAGAGTTCCAAAGGCTACCTACCTCTAATCCTTATCCTTTCTCCTGTGCCCTCAGAGAGAAGCCTGTAGATAACTAAGACATGACTTGTGTGGAAATACAAAAGAGAAATGCCAATAATACACCTCAAAATGTATTTTCATGGTATTATACAATGTATAGTATACACTGTACTATACAGTTCTACTTGTTGGGAATGAACAAATTGACTTCTCAGTACTTTCCTGCCTTTGTGGTGCTTAACATTCTAAGAGAGAAATGGCCAATATCCATAATGAATAGTTAAATTAATTGGTATATTAAAAGATAAACTGGCATAGAAAAAGGAGTCAGTTTAAGTAAGAGATAATCTGGGAGTTCCAGGGTAGGAAGGGTATTTGTAATTTAAATTTGGTGATCAAAATCTGGAGATATCTAGGGAAGGAATGTTCCAGAGTGAAAAGCCAGTGAAGAGGTCTTGAGATGGAAATAACAGGAAAAAGGAAAGCAAAAACAAAACAAAACAAACAAACAAAAAACAAGCCAATGCAGCTGGAGTAGAATGAATAAATGGGATGATAATAGAAAATTCTAGATTTTGTATTTCTTTTGACAGCTTTGGCAAGTTGTAAATTTTATTGGTATGCTTTTTTTATATATTACCTTGATGTCTTTAGGATTGTAGAGACATTTCCTTATTCTTTGTGTGTGTGTTGATAATTTGTACTTGTCTCTCTTTTTATTCTTGGTCGGTTTACTAGGGAATTAGCAATTTTGCCAGTTTGCTTTTACATTTGTTTTATAGTTCATTGGTTTTGCTCTTTATTATTTCTTTCCCTTTCTTTTCTTAAGCTTTGATGCTCTCTTCTTTTCCCAGCTCCTGGAAGGAATTTTAATCATTGATTTCAGTCTCTTTTGTTTTTTATAATATATGCTGTGAATTTCCCTAAGCACTGTCATTTCAGCCCACACATTTTTTATGTGTTCTATTTTTACTGTAGCCATGTTTAACGTATTTTCTAATTTTCATTATAATTGCTTTCACTTGTGGACTGTTTAGAAGAGTATCATCTTATGTGTAAGCAGTTTGGGTTTTTCTAGTTACCTTTTTAGTTCCTGATTTCTAAATTATTTCCATTTTGGCCAATGAACAAACTTTGGATTATTTCCACTTTTTTTTTCACTACTCAGTATGAATATGGCCATAAATGTACCTTGTCCACTTAAAAAGAGAGAATTGGGGCATCTGGGTGACTCAATTGGTTGAGTGTCCTACCTCGACTCAGGTCATGATCTCATGGCTGGTGAGTTCAAGCCCTGCATAGGGCTCTGTGCTGACAGCTCAGAGCCAGGAGTCTGCTCTGGATTATGCGTCTCCCTCTCTCTCTCGGCCTTTCCCCACTTGTGCTCTGTCTCTCAAAAATAAGTAAACATTAAAAATTTTTAAAAAAGAAAAACAGAGAATTTTGTTGGGTGCCATGTTCTGTTATGTCAATTAAGAGAGATTTGCTAATATTTTGTTCAGATCTCTTATGTCTTGAGTAAATTTTTTTATGGTTGTTTTATCAGCTATTAAAAGAGACTTGTTAAGTCTTCCAGTTTAACTGTGGATTTGTCTTTCTCTCTTAATTCTGTTCATTTTTACTATATATACATTTTGAGGCTTAGTTGTTGAGTAAATACAGAAAAGAACTGTGAAGTCCTCTTGTTGCCGTGATCCTTTTATCGTAAAAAAAAAAAAAAAAAAAACAATAGGGGCGCCTGGGTGGCTCAGTCGGTTAAGCATCCGACTTCAGCTCAGGTCACGATCTCACGGTCCGTGAATTCGAGCCCCGCGTCGGGCTCTGGGCTGATGATGGCCCAGAGCCTGGAGCCTGCTTCCGATTCTGTGTCTCCCTCTCTCTCTGACCCTCCCCCATTCATGCTCTGTCTCTCTCTGTCTCAAAAAAAATAAATGTTAAAAAAAAATTTAAAAAAAAAAAGAAAAAAGAAAAAAAAAACAATAAAACACCCCTCTTTATCTCTCTAGATGCTTATGGCTTAAATTCAATTTGTCTAATTTTCTATATTTGTAATATTTACATTGTCACTCTTTCTCTATTTTGGTTGATGTTTGCATATTACATTGTTTTCTGTTCTTTTACTTCTAACTTATTTATATTCTTTTTCTTAAGCTGTATCTCTTGTAAGCACAATACACTTAAGGTTTATTTTTTTAATCCAGACTTACAATCTTAGTTTGGATTCAGCCTAGTGTTTTTTTTCATTCATTTATTCCAACTTTATCAAGATAAAATTGACAGGTAAAAGTTGTATATATGTAAACAATGTGATGTTTTAGTATACATCAGGCATTATAAAATGATTATGACAATCAACTTAATTCACACATCTCTCACCTTCGAGAACTTAAATATCCATTCAGTTTGGCAGTCACACACAGTTTCCATGGTATAGTCTTTTTTATTTAATGAAAATCATAATTTGAAATGCTTTCTTTCTGTTTATTTACTATTTCACTTTATTTCATGTTTCTTTTTTTCTTTGTTTCTTGCCTTTTAAAAATAGGTAAATCTAATATTGGTATGCCATTTTCAATCGCTGTAATTGTTAATTATGTATTATTTTACTATTGTTTTGTAATTGCCTTATATATAATGACATGTATCATTTTACTGCTGATTATTGCTAGAACTTTTGAACTCTTGAACTCCGTTTATCTCCCGATGACGTATTGTTGCTTGTACTTTAGTTCTCTATATTTTAAATTTTGGAAGACATTAAAATTGATGGTTAAGGTGGACCACCTGAGTAGCTCAGTCGGTTAAGCATCTGACTTCTGACTCTTGACCCCAGCTGGGTCTTGATCTCAGTGTTTTGCGTTGGAGTCCCCTAGGCATGCTCCCCTCCACACTGGGCATGGAGCCTACTTAAAAAAAATTGATGTTTTGTGTATTTGGTATTAATTTATAGTTACACATATATTTACTCTTTCTGGTGTTCTGTATTTCCTCCTCTTTATTTTCATGTTTTAGTCTGGAATTTTTCCTTCTGTTTGAAGAAATTTAACATTTCTTTACACAAGTATTTTGATGTAAAGTGTCACGAAGAAGGGGTTTCTTTTTTTATTCACAGAAAGATACATTTGGGTTGTGGTAGCCCAGTGAATGTAGATCTCAAGCTTCCCACCTTTGTGTTAAAAACGTCTTTCCTTCATTAACATGTTCTCTCTAGTTTTTATTTAGGTAATGGTCTCCTTCTCACAATGGCTGTTTCTTCACTTGGTTTGTCGTTTTTATTTGTGAGTTTGTCTTCAGTGAAACTGTTTCTTCTGTGGGAATTCTATGCTTGCTGAGATGATCAAGTGTCTTGTCACAGTGATGCCTCATTTGTTTTTACTGACAAGGTTTTTTCCAATCCTGTATGATCCCCAAATTGTATGATAGGCTTGTACGTTATATTTATGGCTTCATATTCCTATGGCTTCATAGCCTATGCATGACGGTGGTTTCGGTTCCACTGTGTTAACGGAGCCTTTCCTGGCGTACCCAGAACTTTGAGCTATGATTCCTTGTTGCTTTCCTGCATGTGGACTTTTGAGGTTATTTTCAAGCATTAACAGCATTTCCAGGCTTTCTAATTTGTGTATAGATCTCAGTTCCTTGCTCCTTAATGCCTGTCCTTGCAGACATTTTGAAACCGCACCATTATTTTTTTTAATTTTTTTTTTTATCTTTGAGAGAGAGAGAGAAGAGAGCGAGCAAGCATGAGCAGGAGAGGGACAGAGAGAGAAGGGGACACAGGATGTCAGCAGGCTGTGTGCTGACAGGATTGAGCCCAATGTGGGGCTCAGACTCATGAACTGTGAGATTATGACCTGAGCTGAAGTCAGATGCTCAACCGACTGAGCCACCCAGGTGCCCGGAAGCCGCACCCGTTATTTAATAAGACTTGTATCTTTTCTGATATCCAGATTCTAACAACATTAAATCATGATATTATCCTCTAGATTTGAAAAATTTTTAAGCTTTATTCTTGCACTTGGTAATCTTTTTTCTTCAAACTTAGTGATACATCAAAAACTTTGTTCATTACATTTTATCTGGCACTCTATGTGTTTTTCACAAAAGGACTGTCAGCCTACCATGTTGTGGGAACACATAAACAACATTTTAATGTCTATAAAATAGTCTGCCTTTTCAACCACAGAGATGCACTATAGTTTTTATTAAACTAATATTCTATTTCTTGTTTTTGGAATTCACTTTTTTCTTAGTATTCTTAGAAACTGTACTACGAAGAATGTTATGGATTAATCATTTAAGAGAATCTGGAAGCCTACTTTTTTAAATACATTTATAACTATACCGATATTAAACTCATAACTTACATAATTGTACTTTTATATTCCTGAATCATCATCATCTTGGCTTGTGATGGAATAGAGGCGGATAATTATTGAATTAGTAAGGCAAGTTATTGTAGAATATGTTCAAAGTCCAATTTGAACATAATCATGTAAATGGGCTTCGTGTGATGTGGGTGCCATCTCATTAAGTCATTCTAAATTTTTTTTTTCTAATTCGTGGACAAAATACATTTTGATTCTTCAAAATACATTTTGATTCTTCAAAATTACATTTTTATTTAGGACCCCACATTGAGTTAACACTTTATATTGGTCTTTGTTTCCAGGAATTTCATCAATGCAGTTCATTTCATACACCCCCTTCTTGCAGATATGCTAAATACCTATTGAGGCAGAAATGTACTACGTGGCTTGCACATTGAACGAACCTAACTTACCCTTCTGTGAGCAATATCAACTCTCATCACCATCTCCTTTTCCCTGCTCAGTCCTTTGTTCAGGAAATTACCCCCAAACTTCCCCTGCTTTTCCTTGGCTGACCTCTGGCCACTCAGTGATAACCACCAAGCTGTTTCCTTCTCTAAAAGCCTCTCCTACCTTGATTTTTCCCTCTCTGGTGTTTCCTTTTATTCTTCCATAATGTTTTAGGTACCTTTAGATTTTAATGATCACATTTTAAAATGAGTATTTATTTTGTGGCTCGTGCTCCTGAAGGTATGCTCAGCATGTATTCATTTTTTTTCCTTGTTCTATTAGGCCTCAAATAATAGTAGGACTCCTAGGTGAATAACTTTTTTTCTCATAAGGTACAATCCTAGAACAAATATCTTTCCTAGAACTGTGAACGATTTTGTGCCAGCAGAGACAAGATTTTGAACTTAGGTAGTCTAGTTGGTGCTTAAAGGCAATACCAGTGGAGCTGGAGAACTTACTTTTGTTAGTATACATCCATCGGACATCATAAAAACTGATTTCCTGGGGCACCTGGGTGGCTCCATTGGGTGAGAATCCAACTCTTAGTTTCAGCTCAGGTGATGATCTCAGGGTCTTTGAGTTGGAGCCCAGCATTGGACTCTGCACCGACAGTGCGAAGCCTGCTTGGAATTCTCTCCCCCTCTCTCTGCCCCTCCCCCACTCATGCTCTTTCTCTCTCTCTCTCTCAAAATAAATAAACATGTTTCAAAAACTGATTTCCTGATTTGTCCACTATTGTAACACGCTTCCTGTGGAGTTTTAGGGCTCTATGATTATCTTGATGAGGTATCATATTACATTCCAGGATTGTATGTGTTGTTTTCAGATGAGAGATTCTGTTCAGTCCTCACACATGACTTGATTCATTTTTAGGTGGGAAATTAGAGAGATTTTTGGTATGCTTTTTGTTTGTACAAACTTTTATATTAAAAGGGTACCTTAAAAAGAGTCTGTATTATATCTATCTTTAAATAACAGCTGTGTTAAATCCTTTCTCCTTCTAAACTCTACCCCTTATTATAATAAGAAACATATGAGTTTTTGAAAGGAACTGAAAAGCATAGGCTTTTAGACAGAATAATGCAAGTCATTTAAATTAGTCATGGTTAGAATTATTCTCCATAACTTTCAAGTTAAAGAAAATCTCCTTTGTGGGCCAAATGTAAGACAATGAAATTTAAATTTATCAGAATCTTAGTTGAAGATTCTAACTGTACACATAAGTAAAAAGAGAATAGGAATACAGGATCATCTTATTTGTTAAATTGCGTCATGGTCTATAAGAGATTCTGTTAATTACTCTTTAAATTTCATAGACATGATTATCATACTTATGTCTTTTAATCTTCTCATTGTAAAAGTATTATAAACCCATGATTTGGAAAATTGGACAAGAGGGAGAAAAGTTACTTATTATTTCTCTGTCATATAATACAGTTGCTATTAGCAAGTTAGCATATTGATGTAGTTTTTTGATTTGTTTTAAGTAAGCTCTATGCTCAACATGGGGCTTGAACTCATGACTCTGAGATCAAGAGTCACGTGCTCTACTTCTGAGCCAGCCAGGTGCCCCCAAATTTGTGTAGTCTTTTTGTTCTCTTGTGAAAATGTGGTGGTCTGCATTTTTTAATACTTAGGTGTAATCATACCTCTATGCCAATATGTACTCATTTTAAAATTCTGTTTTATTGTATGTAAATTCATATTTTATGGTATAAAATATATGTCTTTTATATTATAAATTATATTCTTTTCAATACCATATTTTTTTCATGACTACACAGTAGTCATTGATTTCCCATAACCTGGCGAGGAATCTAGGGCCCCCAGAGACATTACAGTTCTTTCTTTCTCTTCCCCTATCCATAGGTCTGGTGCTAGGAAAATACCAACGTTGTATACCTGTAACATTTCTCTTGCTTCCCGCTGCTGCTTCTAAGTCAAAATCTCTCCTGTCCTCATATAAAAACTCTTCAGTTGTGATGGAAGCTCTTGAGCTTTACCGTCTTAACTGTCACTGTCACTGTCACTGTGGTGGATTGTTCTCCTTTATTGTCTCCCCCATTTCGTGTGGATGTTGGCCATCTTTCTCTCTGCTTCTTGAGTTCATTCAGGTGTAACTTCACGTTATACCATCAGTCCACCCAACACTACTTAATAATTATTTCCCCTCAATCTGGATGCCAGCTACCTTTCTCTACCCTTGTGCCAGTAGTTAATCATATCATGGAATTTCACCTCTGAAATCTTAAGTCTCTAAATCTCAATCTCTTATCATAATCTCTAGTACTTTTTCAGAGAATATCTGTTCCTTGTCTTCATTGCTGACTCCATTGTATGGACAACTGTATTGTTTTCCCAAATTATCTGTTTTCCTTTGACATTACTTCTTCACCTATCCAGTGCTACAAGTTCTGTCCCTTCGTTCCCCATCAATTTTACTGCCAACTGTTACACGTTTTCATCCTTCCTTTAAACCTGTTTGAAAAATCCCAGCCCAAATTTAATCCAAGTAGTACTCTTCTGTGTTTCAACCATTAGGTTGGATATCATTCATTTGGGCATATTAGTGAGAGTCTAGGTTTGTGCTCTCCATCCTGAGCTGAACCATCTGTTTTCTGACCCATGAATTAAGTTTTCCCCTAGTACTTAATCAGTTCTCTTTCCTGTTTCTCTCACTATTCCAAGCTTATGTTTCTTTTAAAAAAATGCTATCTAACTCCCATCTACCTTTGACCTACACCTCACATAACATTGCATCCTTTTTCACTTGAAATACAAGAATATCAAAAAATAACTCCTTTAACTTAACGAACTGTATCTATTAAAGTCCTCCTGGGGCACCTGGGTGGCTCAGTCCGTTACTTTGGCTTAGGCCATGATCTCCCGGTTTGTGTGTTAGAGCCCCACATCGGGCTCTGTGCTAACAGCTAGGAGCCCATAGCCTGCTTCGCATTCTCTGTCTCCCTCTCCCTCTGTTCCTCCCCTGCTCATTCTTTGTCTCTCTTTCTGTCAAAAATAAATAAACATCAAAAATAAAAATAAAGTCCTCGAGCAATCATACTCCATTGTGAAACTATAAACATTCCTATTAATATTGTCAGGAAAACAAGGTGTTTGATACCACCCATATTTCAATAGTACATTGGAAATCCTAGCCAATGTAGTAAGATAACAGCAAAATATGGAAAAATGTATCAATCTAGAATAGAAAAAAATAATATGGAAGAGGTAAGAATTGGAAACAAGCAACAGTACTCTTGTTGGTGGGAACAATATATTTCAAGTAGTATAGGAGAAGAGATATAAAATTTATTAAAGTGACTGAATTTGCTATGTCCTGGTCCATACAGCAAAGAGATATATGAAATTATGACAGCCTATGTTAGCCAACTTTTAATCTATGTATGGTGATGAGCTTATTTTGGTTTGGCGAAATATATGGGCATCCTGAGGGAAATTTGTACTGCACAGTGGTCTTTGACATGCTGATTATAGATGAACTTAATTTAGTATTTTAGTGGGACATTTAGTCTTGAAGTATATATTTATTTAAATTTCTAAATGCTCCAGAGAATTTTAAATATCCTATTAAGAGGAGCTACTTTTCTTTCACACTTCTTCCCTCCTTCACTCCTTCCTTCTATCTTTCTTTCCTTCTTCCCTTCAACTATAATGCAAGGTTAGTTACTCTCTTGTGTTTGTTTTCCATACTTTGTTGCATTAATAAGTGCCTGACTTAGCTCTCTGAAAAATCACATTATGTTTCTTCAAGCATTTCTTAAAGTTTTGTATTGGATTTGTTATTTAGTAGAGCTCGATAACAACTATGTTTTTGTCTTCCTTTTTTTCTCCCTTCCCTAACCCCTCTGCGTTTATCCCTACCTTCTTCTTTCCTTCAAACCAGACCTTGACTGTTTTAATCAGCCAAATGAAGTAGTATGGCTTGTCACTTGTCTATTCATCCCTTCATCCATCTATCCATTCATAAAGAAGTAATTTCGGGGCACCTGGGTGGCTCAGTCAGTTAAGCGTCCAACTTTTGGTTTCCACTGAGGTCATGATTTCGTACCTGGTGAGATGGAGCCCCATGTCAGGCTCTGTGCTGACAGCACGGAGCCTGTTTGGAATTCTCTCCCTGTCTCTCTGCCCCTCTGCTGTGCTCTCTTTCTCTTGCAAAATAAATAAATAAACTTTTTTTAAGAAAAGAAGTAATTTCATCTATTTGTACCTTTTATATTTTAATAAAATATTTCTAAATATATAGACATTTATGTATTTCTTTATGTATTTCATCTTTATGTATTTAATCTCTTGGCTATTTCTTCCTGTAGTTATGTTTTAAAAGTAGTATGTTTATACTGCATTTTACTGAGAGAATGTATCTTCATTTTCTTGATAGGCCAGTGAATACCAGGCCTTGACATTTTACTCGAAGGTTTGAATGAGTATTTGAGGATTTCAGACATACTTTCATCTAATCTCCATTTTCAGTCCCCGAGCAATGCCTCTGTCAAACCTGTCTGTCTCAGCCTTGAACCTCTGTGGGGTTCTACCACATTCATAAAATCCTCCTCTGTTTAATTTGGGCATGGGTCTACTAAATCGGTTCATGTTCTTGTATGAACCTTCTGTTTTTCCAAAACATGGGCAAGGTGATTTACTCTTTTAGTTAAATGTAATCATTCCATAACACTATTTTTTTATGTTTCTGAAGACAGAAAAAAAGTCTCAAGTAGTTAGCTAACCATCTTCAACTAGGGGCCACTCTGCACTAAATTATAATCAGCGGGAAAAACTAAATGTTAGTTGGCATATGGATTTAAAGTTCATTTCAAATCTTTATTTTATAATATTTAGTACTCATGTGTTCTTTGGCAAGTCATTCCACTTGTCCAGGCCTTAATTTCTTCATATAATGAGCTTAGATGTATTTTATACAGATAGGAGGATTCCGGAGCATATAGATAATTCAATAACACTAGATATTATTTTAATAAACTTTGTTATTTAAAAATGCATTAAAACTTACACTTGCAAGGTTATATAGTTCTTTGTGTTCAAGGATATTTCTTCAGAGGTATTTATTAATTAGTAAAATGGTACATGAATCTTTGATGAAAGAGTATCAATGATTTCACATACTGTGTTACTGCTAATTCAAACCAAAAGATCAACTATCTTGCAGAAATTATTGGCTTAACTAATATTTCATTATCTTATACTCTGCAGTTGGGCCATCTTATAAGGCAAGAAATTTTCAGAGGAAATACTTTTCAGTATTCAATCACAGTTTTTTCGTTGTATTAGTTAAAATTGTATTTTACAAAATAAAATTTTTAAATATATTAACTCAGAATATAAATGTGAGTTCAAGAATGTCTTATATGCCGTTTATTTTATTTTAGGGTTTTTTTGCAACTACATTATTCACAAGAATTGAAAAATACTTAATTTAATCATTGCTTTTTAATTTGTATTTTCCAAGTTGTGACCATTCATGACAATGAAAACTGGTATTTCCAAAATGTATTCTTATAGTATGCTTTTTTGAGAATTGGACAATTGATGAAATAATTTAATCTGAGATATTAAATTGAGAAGAGTGTTAAGAGTTTACTGAGTGACTAATACACAATTTCTCTTATAATTTCATTCATAAGGACTAGATATCACAGCTTAATATAGACATATTTGAATGTAAGGAATTTCATTTTTCAGTTTTTTCTACTGATTCCTAGCATAAAGGTTTACATTTGAATCTGAAATGTGATAATTCATGTTTGTGTCTTCTAGGTATAGCTTATTTGAGTGGAATGTGTAGTGAAAAGAGAAAATGTATTATTGCTGAAGACAATGGCTTGAATCTTGCATTTACAATTGCTCATGAAATGGGTCACAAGTAAGTAAAAATTCTGGCTATGCCACATATTGGCATATAGCTTTGTAATTTGAGTTATTGAATTGCATGCATATCTTTTGGGTTTTTTAGGGGGAGGGGCTCAGGTGTTTTAAAAATTAGGGAAACAAAAAGAGGTGGTCAAGATCATCTAAATTTAAAGAGTATCTTCTAAATATTGTAACTATTCCCGATACTTTGAATAAAATCTTATTACATTATTAAAATTGACATTAGGACATGACACATGTTTCACTTCACTACACATTTCCAAATAATATAAACATGACAATAATCATGACACTACAAAGCTATATATTATCCACATGTCGGAAGAAAACACTTTGTACAAATTAAAATACTTCCAAACTATAATAGTATAGTATAGTATAGTATAGTATAGTATAGTATAGTATAGTATAGTATAGTGTAATAGTATTTGTTATTACCCTATACAGAGTAAAAGCCAATTAATCTGCATGGTTTGAAGTAATGTACTTGAAAGAAACTTCACCTGTTCACCCAGTTAATATGTAATGAACAGTCTGTCTCAGGAACAGGTCTAAGTACTTTACCTAATAGTTCACTTAAAACTCAACAAGCAAGGCTGTCATTTTACAGATGATGATAATAACAATAATAATTAGTAATAGCAACATTTACATAGTACTTTGTGCTACGACATTTCTACATGCTTTATATATATCCTCAGAACATTTTTGTTAGGTAAGGCTATTAGAGTACCCATCTTACAGGGGAGAAAACTGAAGCATGGAGAAATTAATTTAAGTTTAATTTAGTTGTGAAAATAGTACGTGTTGGAGGAAGGATTTAAATTCAGGTTATCTAATTCAGTCATACTGTTCTGTACTTTGCATTATCTGCTCTCTTTGGGCCTCTGATCCCTCATCAGTAATAAGGTTGGTCTAAGATTCGGATTATGAACAACAAGCACATATTTACAGCCAGTATCTTACAGTAGAAATGGTGTGGAGTCTGGGGCGCCTGGGTGGCGCAGTCGGTTAAGCGTCCGACTTCAGCCAGGTCACGATCTCATGGTCCGTGAGTTCGAGCCCCGCGTCAGGCTCTGGGCTGATGGCTTGGAGCCTGGAGCCTGGAGCCTGTTTCTGATTCTGTGTCTCCCTCTCTCTCTGCCCCTCCCCCGTTCATGCTCTGTCTCTCTCTGTCCCAAAAATAAATAAACGTTGAAAAAAAAAAATTAAAAAAAAAAAAAAAAAGAAATGGTGTGGAGTCAGACTGAATTTTGAATGTGGGCTTCCCTGCGTGCTAGCAGTATCAATTAAAATATGAAAAATATTTTAATTGGACTCACATTTAGTGAGGTCCTACACAGGGAGGTGCTCTTTATGGAGGCCTCTTTGGTCAAAGACATATTTAGTTTGGCTGGTAGTGTTTAAAAATTTGAATCAGTTGCCAACATTAAAAAGTATAAATTTGACATAAAAATTCAAATTTCCAGACCTGGCAACATTAGACCTACAGTCCCATATGGCAGCCATTCCTTGGAGCTGAGTAGTGTCTGTACCCTTTAGACTGGGGCCATCTTTTCCAGCTCATCACAGGCTGAGGCACTGTGGTATTATAGTATTTATCAGACACCCAGTGCGCTTCATTTTCATCAGATGCCTGGACTCTGGAGCCAAGTGAGTAAATTGAGCTATGAAAGCTTGGGAGAAGATTGTATAGGACATCACAGTGTTTGATTAAAAAAGCCTTTTATTCAAGTAAACTGAAGTAGAGGAAAATGGTCAAGTTATAATGATACAGCTCAGTGAATTATCAGAAATTGAGCATACCTATGTGCCCGTAACCTAGTCTAAGACATGATGAACAGTGGTTTTATTTCTGGTGTCACTGTTTTTAAATGTGTAAATATACTTTCATTTTCTCCCATGCAGACTTTCAGTGGTCAGTGGAGTGCTGTAGAATACAACGTGTTTATTTGTTATTCAAAAAAGAAACAAAACAGATAAATAACATTCGAAGATCATCATTCTTAGGGAATATATGTAATGCAATAACCTAGTTCATTGTTGTACTCCAGGAATGATAGGATTTAGACTCTTAATTCCAATATAGTTTTCTTAATTTAAAGATATTTCAGTGTAATCATAGTAAGGAAAACCATGTGCAATACTTGAATGAAAAATGCTGAAAGTAACGTTTAGGGGAAAGAAAAAGTTGGTATTAAAAATATTAAGACAATAAGTACAAATTCATGATTATAATTTTTAGAAGTTAAATGCAAGTTTCTGAATAATATAAGCAGTGTGAGTATATTTTTATGAAACAGACAATCTGAGTAGTGGAAGGTTCACTTTAAGAAACGATCTTACTTTACTTTAGGATATGTAAAATACATTTTTTAAATCTCTGATGTATTCTAAAATGTACGAAGAACACAGATTAAAGGAACCAACCACCACGCAGGTTACTTTATTAACATGCAAAGGTTTGGTCAAGAATTTCTACTTAAAAAACTAAATGATATAGTTTAAGGAAAGGCCACTTGAGCTTTATGTAGTAGAAACATTGGTTTATGACCAGGAACTCAGGTTGGAATGGCTAAAATGGTAGTAAAATATTATTTTATTTGCCTTTTATAGAGCTGTACCCAAAATCAATAGAGATGTGCCAAAGGTATGGGTAATGCTTGATGAATTAAGACCAGGACATATGATATATGTTGAACTACTTAGTTACTAAAAATCCTCTTTACTTGTAAGCAGTATTTGTCTCAAAAGTGGGGGCTGGTATTTCCCTTCTTAATTTTTTTAAATGTTTATTATTTTGAGAGACAGAGACAGAGAGTGAGTGGGGGAGGGACAGAGAGAAGGATATACAGAATTGGAAGCAGGCTCCAGGCTCTGAGCTGTCAGCACAGAGTCTGACGGGGGCTCAAACCCACGAACCACGAGATCATGACCTGAACCAAAGTCAGCTTAACCGACTGAGCCAGCCAGGCGCCCCAGTTTTCCTAAAGCTATAAAGTGGGATACATTAACAGTGAAGAGTAGTGGTGTCTTTAACAAAGGACACACAAAGGAACAAACAGGAGAGAGGTCATCTGTATAAATTATATCATCATCATCCAGTATAAGATATAAAGCACAATGAAAGGAAAATGTAGGAAGAAGAAAGAAAAATAAAACAAAATTCATATACGCATAGCCTCTTGAATAAGCAAAGTTTTCACAAATGTTAGATAATTATGTCTATGGATCTGATGTGTCCACGCACACAAATCAACGGAGCTTTTTTTGTTAGGGATATAATTAAGTCAACTACTTAAGTGAAACTCTTAAATTCTTCTTTTGTCTTTTTGAATTTCTTTCTTTTGTTTTTTGGGAGAGGATTATGTTTTCCAGTATATTTTCTTAGACAGAAAATGGATCGTATAATTTTGCAACCCACAACTTTAGAATGGCAGAGTGAGTCCATTCAAACTTGTCAATTCAAGAATGACTTTATAATTACACATGAAATGTTTCTAAACTGATTTGGGATGAGTGTGTTTATGTGTTGTATCTAAATTTGGTTTCTAGAATTTCCCAGAGAAACCCCACGTGTGGCTAGAAAAGTCAGTAAGGGGCACCAAGAAATAAAAGCCAAGTCTTAAGGGTAATTGAAGTACCCTTGAGTAATTGAAGAGAACCAAAAATCCTCTTTTACTATTTCAAAAGGGGAGTGAATCTTAAATGTAAAAAATGTATCGAATTTTCCTTTAGGAAATTTCCAATTAAAAAAATCTTGTATGTAATTTATATAGAAGTATAGATTAGTGTCCATAGCAAGAAAGGGGAAATAGATGATTTATTCCAATGTTTTATGATTCCTTTTCACAGTTATTTTCCTTTCTAAACAATAGGTCAGGCATGTGATTTTTTTCTTATAACCAAAAATGTCAACCATAGAATGTTTTTATTGGTATTAAGTGTATTTATATTTATGAAATACAAATGGGATCTTCATAAATTTATTGTCATAAAGGCTAAAACTTTATTTTTATAAATAAAAAATACCTTAGGAAGTTGTTCATGAATTTGACAGTTTGTTGGGTGCATATGTATACACATATACACTATATTTTATATACAACAGTTTGTTAAAGTAAGAAATTTTACTTTATTTCAGCCAGACTTTATTATGGATATATAAATTGTACTTAGATTACTGTGTTTGGGGAGTGTCCCCAAGACCACCCTCAGGTTCAATGATTTGTTAGAAGGACTCAGAAAACTCAGTAAAGCTATTTTACTCATACTGACAATTTATTACAGTAACAGGATATGGATTAAAGTCAGAAAAGGGGGGCACCTGGGTGGCTCAGTCGGTTGGGCGTCCGACTTCTGCTCAGGTCATGATCTCACGGTTCGTGGGTTCGAGCCCCGCATCAGGCTCTGTGCTGACAGCTCAGAGCCTGGAGCCTGCTTCAGATTCTGTGTCTCCCTCTCTCTCTGACCCTCCCTCATTCATGCTCTGTCTCTCTCTGTCTCAAAAATAAATAAACATTAAAAAAATTAAAAAAAAAAAAGTCAGCAAAGGAGCAGGCATCTGGGCCGGGTCTAGGGAACACCTGGCAGAAGCTTTACATTGTCTTCTCCCAGGTGAGTTGTGCAGAACTAACTGTGTGTTAATTCTCTAAACAATAATGTGTGAAAACACGCACAAAGTACTGCCCAACCCTAGAAACTAACCTGAGCCTTGGTATCCAGGGATTTTACTGGGTGGTAATGTTGGTCATGGAGGCACAGCTGACCACCTACAAAGCACACCTTCCACTTCCATCCTTTCCAGAGGTCCAGCTAGTCATGTCCTACCCCAAAATCATATTGTTATAAGCTATCTGACTTGTCCTGGAGTCCCCGAGTAAGCGAAGATATTCTTATCAGAAGAGATATTACAGGGGCTCCTGGTTGGCTCAGTCGAGTGAATGTTCGACTCTTGATTTCAGCTCAGGTCATGTGATGGAGCCCTGTGTCAAGCTCCATGCTGAGTGTAGAGCCTGCTTAAGATTCCCTCTCTCTCCCTCTACCCCTCTCCCCGACTTTGCTCTCTCTCTTTCTCTCTAAAATAAAAATAAAAATGAAGGGAGGGAGGATGGATGGATGTGCCAGATGCTTATAGGTTACCTCCCAGGATCTGGGCGAGAACCACACCTGTCTTTTCTGTGTGCGAGTTTTGGACCACCCAAACCTGTTGCAGTAACTTTGTACTTCACAATTGCACAATATTTTTAAGCCTTAAGATATCATACTTAGATTGCTAAAGCCTTTCTAAAAAAATAATAATGTCTTCTTTTATGAGCAGGCATTGTACTAAATACTGTGTACTCCTCTATAATCCAATCTCATAAAAATCTGGAGCTATATTTTGTGATTATTGTCTTTTTTACAGTTGAGGAAACTGAAGCTGATAGAGATTAATATTTCAGGAGTTCTTTTGATATTAAAAGCATTCTTTTTTCATCACATATGTTGTTAATATTTCTCTAGTTCTATTAATTTAATCTTGTTTTTTTTTTTTTTTCAACGTTTTTTTTTTTTTTTTTTTTTTTTATTTTTTTTTTTTTTATTTTTGGGACAGAGAGAGACAGAGCATGAACGGGGGAGGGGCAGAGAGAGAGGGAGACACAGAATCGGAAACAGGCTCCAGGCTCCGAGCCATCAGCCCAGAGCCCGACGCGGGGCTCGAACTCACAGACCGCGAGATCGTGACCTGGCTGAAGTCGGACGCTTAACCGACTGCGCCACCTAGGCGCCCCTAATCTTGTTTTTTAATGTTTTTGAACCGAAAATGTTCTTAGTAGTCAAATGTTATTTTTTAAATTATTTCCTCTGTAGCTTTTTGTAGTTAGAAATGACATCTCATTCTAAAATTTAAAAAAATACATTTTTGTCTATTTGTTTTATATTTTCTTCTCTCTCTCTCTCAAGTCTTCTCCCTCACTCTTTTTTACTGTTAGAAGGCCACCTAGACTTTATTTTAGTGTATGTAGTAAAGTTCTCTCCATTAAATTTGATTGTTCATTAACTGCTCAATAAATTATCTTACCGTTCAAAATGTGGTCCCTGATGATGGAAAGAGCTATGCCAGAATAGAGCACATTGCTTGCTTCATTGAAAAAGTCTTGAAATGAAAAAGAAATGAACTGAAATGAAATGAAAAGAAAGAAAAAAGAAATGAGAAAGAAAAGAGAAAAACAGTCAATTGAACTCAACTGTGTGCTTAGTGCTGTAGCCAATTTATATTGTAGCGCCAGCTGCTTATCTAGGTACAGATCGGTAAAAAGGAGTTCACCAATGGCAGCCCGGGCACGGACCACACTCTTGAGTGACCCTGCCACATAACACTCTAAGTTAGTGCTGCACGGAGGTCATGTTTGAGTTGGTAGAGAGCCCAACATTTTTCTTTTTAGCCTGAAAGGTGGTCTGCAATTGAATTGTGTATCTCTGTTCTTGTATATTTATGAAATATTTTTAGCCATAAATTCTGTGACATGATCCACTGCCAATAATACATGTTTTTCTGACACAAATATTTAGTGGCGTTGTAGATAGTTTTGCTAAGTATAATACATGTAGACATTATAACAATACTATAAATATATAATATGTATCATATATAATGCATTTATAATTTATATAACAAAAAATAGAAATATATACCGTATATACGTATCAAATCCTCTTTTTCTTTATGGCCACAAATAATTCACTCCTTCCAACTTGAAGTAAAGTAACCTCTTATATTGGATAAGCTTTTACTAAAATTTATGCCCAGCTCTTAGAGATTGTAAAGTATGTAAATTACCAGAGAAATAATCGTTTTAAAGGTAATTGTTAGTAACATAATCCTGTGAGTTTTTTTCTAACCTTGCTAAATCTGGAGATTTCTTGGACAGCAGAACTACCCTGACTTAGCTCATTGAGACCAAAGACTTCTGTTCCCACCTGAAGAAGGAAGGTAATCATATTAGATGTATTTTAGAGAGTATGATTGCCAAAGCTCACACAGCCAATCAAGTGCCTGAGTGGATGTTCAGAGTCAAGCTATCCGAATCCAGAGTTCATGTTGTTAATTACTGTGCTACACCTCAGATGCTGAAGGATACTTCTAATTACCTTACCTTTGCTCACATTGCTTCTGGGCTAGCCCTGTGTAATCTGTTCCTACCTTATCTCTTCAGCCATACTTCATACTACGTACCCTTTTATTGTTAGCACACTTGCAGCTCCATTAGAGTTTTTAGGGTTTCTCATGTGTTATGCCCCTTCACACTGAAGTGCATTGGCACATGTTACCCCCTCTGCCTGGAATACTCCCATTTCACGAATTCTCTCATCCTGATCATAATTCATAGGGCATATCAGTAATCATTTCCTACAGCATGTGTTCTGTGTAGGTCAGTCTCTCCATTAAATACTTCATGGCACTATCTCTATAAATGTCCATTCATTCATCTATTCACAGGGTGTAAGCTCCAAGAGGTAATGAACTGTGCCAGTTTTTTGTTGTCATGGGATTCCTAATGCATTTGATAGCGTTTGGGACATATCAAGCGTTCAATATATATGTATTAAATCAGTGAATGCTTTAATATAGTAATTTTCTTAGTAAAATATTCTTATGCAAAGAATGTCAATGAAAATGTGTTAGAGGAAAGATGCTGCTGCACAAATTGTTTAGAATGTTTTTAAATATTGTCTGAAACTTTTAACAGGGAATCAGGTAAAGTTTTATAAAAACAATGTGGTGGACTCGTAAATATAGCCAAGGCCACATGGAGTAAGCCTTTATTCCATGCACATACAGAAATGACTCTCTGCAACCCAAAAGTGGCTCTGCCCTGAGGTCTTCCTGACACAGTAATTGGAAGCTCCATTCTTCTAGTTGCTCAGCTAAACACAATGAAATTATCTTTGAGCTCTCTCCGTTTCTCACTCTCCACATTCAATCCATCAGCTCTTGACTCTGCCTTCAGGACATATCCACATTCTCTTTACATCTCACTAATTCTACTCTTGCCACTCTGGACCATACCACCATCATCTCTCATGTGGATTATTAAAGTAACCTCCTAAATGATCTTACTTTATCAGCCCTGGTCACTCACAACCTGTTTCAACTCAGAGCCAGGAAGACTCCTTCACAGCAATGCAAATTCTCCAGTTTTTTTGCATAGACTTCCAGTAGCTTCCTATCTCACCGGTAAAATCCCCAGCCCTTACATTGGCCCAGTAGGCCCTACCAGGTCTAGCCTCCTTCTCTACCGTTCCCCTCCTTACCAACATGGCTCCAGATACATCAGCCTCTTTTCTAAAACTCAAAACGCCTACTTCAAGCCTTTGCCTTTCTTCTTTAGATATTTGTTCAAGTACCACCTTCTCATTGAGGCCTTTCTGTTAATATTTCTTAAAAGTGTAGACACAACCACATTTATCTATCTATCTATCTATCTATCTATTTGTATGTGTACAGTGGATTCTTAACTCCTTAGTTCATTATTGTATTCTCAGCATCTAAAAGAATATTACTTTCATACTTGGCACATAGTATGTACTCAAAAATGTATTTTTTAAATGAAGATAAATTTGTTATTTCTAAAAGTGAAGTCTCTATGACCTCCTATGCTCTGCAGAAGAGCTGAATATACAAATGTACTAATTGTCTCACAGAAATGAAAAATAATATTCTTCTTAAGGAACTTCATTGTTATATCTAAGTAATATATTGGCATTCCTTTTCATATTAAAAATTCACATTAGGAATCACATTAAGATTTGTATTGAATGGGGGTTGCCTGGGTGGCTCAGTCAGTTAAGCACTGAGTTTGGCTCAGGTCACGATCTTGTGGTTCGTGGGTTCGAGTCCCATGTCAGGCTCTGTGCTGACACCTCAGAGCTTGGATCCTGCTTCAGATTCTGTCTCCCTCTCTCTCTCTGCCCCTCCCCCGCTCGTGTTCTCTCTCTCTCTCTCTCTCTCTCTCTCTCTCTCTGTCTCTCAAAAACAAACATTAAAAGAGATTTTATTTTAAAAAAGATTCTTCTTGAATAGAATTTGAAAAGACATTGAGGTCTCCTATCCCCATATCAAATGCTTAAAAATCCCAAAAGGAGAATTTTTTTTTAATATAAGTAGCCACGATAAAGAGCCAGAAGGAGAAACTTCCACATATTAGAGGTAGAAGGCATCTTTCCATATAAAAGAGCTAGAATTTCTCATTCACTGGGTGCTTAATCTTGGTACTGGATGGAGTTGTTCAGGGTTGAATGCACTCTGGGGAGTGGAAGTCAAAGCTTCACAGTCCCTTAGAAGGCAATGTGTATTTCCAGCTGGCTTATGGCAAGTAGTTTGCTTCAGGACATGGAATGAAAAAAAAAAATCTATCAGCATCTAACATATTCTAATTACAAAGCTTCAGAGCATAAATAGAAACATTAACAAAACAGATAAATAGCCACAATCATAGTAGGAGATTTTAACACTGCTTTCTGTATAGAAACTGAATAGAAAGATCTCTATAGAAGAGAAAAGATTTGAACAACTAAAAACGTTGGTCTACTGGGCAGATATGAAACCTGTAGCTGAGTAATAAAGAATACGTACTCTTTCAAAATACAGATATTTATGAAGAATGACCATATATTATTTTATTCTTCAAGTCTAAACAAATTTCCTAAAATTAATTTACAGATGAATTTTTCTTATCACAATACAATTAAGTTAAACAACCAATAGCAAAAACAAGCTTAATAAATACATAATAGAAATTTATACGCATACTCTGGAAAAACTCATTGATCAGAGAAGAAGTCATTAGGAAAACCAGAATACTCTCAGACTTAAACAATAACAAATATACTATTTTGCAAGTTTGTAGCATTGCAGGTAAGGAGCAATTAGAGGAAAATGAGTAACTTTAAACACATATATAAAAATTAAATGATGAAATTAATGACCTAAATTTTCATATTAAGAGGTTAGAAGCATAACAACAAAGTAAGAGATATTAGAAGAAAGAAACCACAAAGAGTAGAAACTAATAAAATAGGAAAATGCAATGAAAGTGAATAATGAAGTCAAAATTAGATCTCTGAAAATATGAATAAAATTGGCAAATATAAAATTGATTAAGGAAAAAAGGCATAATTCAACAGTATAGAAATTAGCAAAGGCAGTGTAACAGATACTGAAAGTATTAAAAAGATACTAAGAAAATAGACTGAATACTGTCATGATAAAAACAGATGAAATGGGAAAATTCTAAGAAAATATAATAGAAGGACATAAAGCTCTATAACCATTTTAAAAAATTGTATCAGCGCTTTAGAATCATCCCAAAGAAAACACAAGTTCAGACACAGAAAAAGGTTCAATGAATAGATAATGCTAATATTAATCTAATTTTTCTAGAAAATAAAGGAACACCCTGCAACTCATTATTTGAGCTAGTATTAATGTAACATAAAAATCAATAAGGGACAGTTATGAGGAATAAAAGTTGTAGTACTTTCTTATCTGAGAATGATGAAAAAATTCCTTTTTTTTTTTTTTGGTTTATTTACTTTGAGAGAGAGAGAGAGAGTACAAGTCAGAGAGGGGCAGAAAGCAATGGAGAGAGAGAGAGAGAGAGAGAGAGAGAGAGAGAGAGAGAGAGAGAATCCCAAGCAAGCTCCAACCCTGTCAGCATGGAACCACGTGTGGGACTCGAACCCACAAACCTTGAGATGATGACCTGAGCCAAATTCAGGAGTCAGGGTCAGCTTCTTTACTGACTGAACCACCCAGGTGCCCCAGAAAACATTTTCAAAATAAAGTAGCACTATGTAAACAAAGAAAGGTAATATAAGGGAATAAAGTTGGCTTTATATCAGGATAGGAAAGGTCATTTATCATTTAAGAATCTTAATGCCCATGTCAATAGCTTAAAGGTAGAAGCTATATTATTTCAAGAGATGCACAATTAAAAAGAAAAACACTAAGACAAAGCTTGCTGATGTATATTCACCAAAATCAATGGGAAACATTATTCTTAATGGTGAAATATTAGAAACATTTCTACAAATTAAGAAAATCACAAGAATCTCACATCTGCTTCTGTGTATATACTGGAGACAAACAAGTGAACCTTGGCAGAAAAATAAATAAAAGCTGTAGAGATGGGAATGGAAAAAAGATAGCTATTTTAATTTGCAAATGATGTGATTCCCTATATAAAATTATGATGTTATGTAGAAGTAAAGTATGGAATTAATTCATGAATGTAGTAAGATTATTAAATATAAGAGAGACCAAAAAAACAGCTGTCAACACAAAAATACAAAATGTCATTAAAAAATGATACTATTTACTGTAGCAACTGAAAACACAGAGTACTTAGGAATGAATAAAAAAAAAGATAGGAAATTATATACCCCTATTAAAATTTATTGAGTGAAACCTGTGTCAGTGAAAATATACCACATTTGAGGATAAATTTATTCTCTTCAGATGTCAGTTCTGTTTAAATGATTTATAGATTCATGGAAATTCCAATAAATAGACCACCACAGCTTCTATATGGATGTTGGCAAATATTTTCAGCATTTGTATATAAGTGCAAATAGTCAAAATAGCCAAAACTTTCTTGGAGAAGGAAAAGACGAAGATAGAGGAGGATGAGAGGGAGACTAATGTAAGAACCTTTCCCTAACAGAAATCAAGACCAATTTTGAAACCAGAATAGCTAAGACATTTAAACATTTGTGAAAATATGGGCAAATATGGTCTGATAGAACAAAATCTGGAGTAATAAATAAGTCCATGCCTAGAGGAAAACCTGATATGTGAGCAAGGTGTTGGCAGATCAGTATAGAAAGTTGACTTTTCGGAAAAATATGATAATGCACTTGGCTTACCGCATGTATAAAAATGAAATTGAATACCTTCAGATTATTTCTAAAAATCAATTCTGCATAAAATAAAGACTGATATATCACAGACAAGGCTTTTAAGAGAAAATATATGAGACTATCTTTAGGACGTTAGGGTTGAAATCATTTCTAAAGCAGCACATACTCTGTGCCCTCTTTTGAAGACAGAAACATAAGACCTAATAGAGACATCTGACATAGATCTTAGAACTTATCTGATTGTTAAGCTTTTTTAATTTCTGGAACTCCTGGATGGCTCAGTCAGTTAAGTGTCTCACTCTTGATTTCTGCTCAGGTCATGATCTCACAGTTGTGAGATCGAGCCCTACATCAGGCTCTGCCCTAAACATGTAGACTGTTTGGGATTCTCTCTCCCTCTCCCTCTCCCTCTCCCTCTCCCTCTCCCTCTCCCTCTCCCTCTCCCTCTCCCTCTCTCTCTCTCCCCCCCTTCTCTTTCTCTCTCTTTCTGCCCCTCCCCAACTTGTGTGTGTGTGTGTGTGTGTGTGTGTGTGTGTGCATGCTCTCTCTCTCTCAGATAAATAAACATTAAGAAAAAAAAGATTATATATTTTACATAGTTGTTTTCTTGAAAATATTTCATAATATTAAAACAAAAATAAAACTAGAAAGGAATGCCAAAATGAACATTATTTGTATAATTGGAAAACTCAAGACAACCTACTAAAAAAAAAACTCTATTAGAACAATAAGAGAATTTGAGGGGGGGGGCTTACAAAATTATATAACAATTTTTGCTTTTCAATACATAAACAGCAGCCACTTGGTCACTATAAAGAAAGAAAAAATCCATTTATATTGAATATAGCAAAAGATAAAATATAAAAGATAAAATACCTAACAAATACTTACAAAGGAATGTACAAGACTTATAAAAAGAAGAATTTATATCCACACAGAGAGTCATAAAAGTGGTTTAAGTAAATGTAAAGACATTTTCTGGTTTGGGATAGGAACAGTGAATATTATAAAATGATAATTATCTCTATATAAATTTAATGTGACCTTCCCAAAATGCCAATAGTATTTGCTTTCCTTTTTTTTTCTTTTTTAATTAGACATACTGGTTATAGACTCCATGTGGAAAAATCAATATAAGATATTTGTTGTTAAAAACTAACAGGAGAGGAGAGGGTGAATTCTATCAGATATTAATATATTTCATAGTAGATAAAGCAGTTTGTGCTGGTGCTTGAAGAAGGAAGTAAGTCAATGGAACAGAGTAAAAAAAAAATTAAACCTATAATTAGGAAAAGATTTATAAATGTGCCATATAATAAAAGCTGAACCTACGGTCTGTAAAAAGAAATGAATCATTCAATAACGTAACAGGAATCTGATTCTGTACCATATTTATGACATCATAACACACCAAAATGATTGTGGACATTGACATTTTTTGGTTGGCTTTGTTTATTTTTTTATCTTTTAATAGGGAATGTGTATAATTCTAGATATGAAATCTAGAAGTCACAAAATTAACAACTCGAAATAAGTATCCTTGCAAAGGAAAAAATACAATAGAAGATAAATCACAATCAGTGAAAGTATTTGCAACGTATCTCAGAAAGTGATGTTTTCCTTAATATAAAAAGAGCTCTTACAAATCAATACAAGAAATGATGAAAGCCCTGTTTAAAAAAAAAATGGTACCACACAGCTCATGGAGGTCTATGCATGGCTTTTATTAAAAAACAAAAACAAAAACTTAGCATTATTGATAGAATGACACTTCAGACCACAAAGCAATTCTGCTTTCACCCATCAGATTACATAAATCTGTACAGGTGAATCCGTATTTACTCCCATTGTAAGGACCATTCCCTTCCCTTGGCAGGAAAATTCTTCCTGCCTTCTTCCCTATTTTTGCTTATTCTTCTCTCAGATCATTTCTTCAGAAAAGTATTCTATGGATAGGTTAAATCCCTTGACATATGTTCTTATAGGCTGTCTGTAGTTTTCATTCCTAATTTTTTCACAATTGTAGGTTTACATTATATGTATCATTATGTGATCTCTGCATGTCTAATTCAAGTGTGGTCCCTCGGTACAGGGGCTTGTTTTGTTTTGTTTGTTCTTTTTTGTTGCTTTTGTTATTTAACATTGTATTTAACATTGTCTAACACCGTTCAGATGTGCTCAATGAATAGATGTTAGATGATATTTTAACAGTGTAAGTGAGTGTACAGTGTTGGAATGTGTGGGGGAAATAGATATTGTTATACATTTCGGAGAGGAGTATAAAGTGGTACACTATTTTTGGAGGCCATGTGGCGATCATTTTCCAAATTTAGCAGACTCAGAGGTTCAGCTCCTTTGCCAGCTTTGAGTATAACACATTTTAAATTCTAATTTCATTTGTATTCATGTTTCTTTGCTTCCTAGAATGGTTGAACATCTCACCTTTTTCTGACTAGCTGAAGTTAGGCCCCTTACCTAAAAAATATGCAGCCAATAAAAATAATCAGAAAGACTTGAAAATGGTCACTGTTTTACATTAATAAAATAATACTTATTTTTTGCCCATTAGCATCTGATGGCTCAGTACTTTGTTTTCCCAATTGTAGAAAAAGCCCATTTCAGGTATGTTATATTTTTGAAATAATACAGTGGGCATAAAGTCGTGGACCAAATTCTTTGTCTTGAAACTGGTGTATGGCACAATTTTGTAATTTGGACTTTAGCACATTTGTGATAACTTCTCCTTGTAACTGTGCCAAGAAAATTAGAAAGCTCTAGCAGAGTTGAGTATTTTTATAAGTTGAAAGAAACTGCCTTAAACATTAATAGCTTATTTACTGATTAAGACTTTCACATGGTAATTAGATTGGCTTCTTTGTAGAGATGTCGAGTGGATAAAATTACATACGTTAGGGGAAATTATAAATCATGTCATTGTAAAAACATAGAACATTTTTTGATATGGCCAGAAAATGCTTATGTGGTTTTGGTTTTTGTTTCACTTGTTGAACCAGGAGAAAAGACGAATATATATTTCTAAACTTTGGCGTAGAGGCATGGCTTTTCCACTAAGTTGGCAATTCAGGAGTTTCTTCAGTACTAAGAGGCTAATGAGGCAATAAATATGCAAAGTTAGCTCCTTGAAGGCAATAAATATGTGGGGCACCTGCTAAAGTTTTAAGTATTGCCAGAGTACCAAGAATGCAGATGTCTTGTGAACTAACAAGCCTTTGAAATCAGTGACGTTTGCTTACATACTCTGCTGGAAATTGTGCCTGGAATAGAACCAGGAGTAGGACCAGGTTATAAACCCACTTCTTCAGACATCCGCTTTTCTGTTATCGGCCTCGGTACCGCTGACAGTTCTTCATTTGAGACATCTGAAACATCTTTAACCCTCTCTCCCCTTAATTCCTCTCATAAGCAGTTGCCACATTTTACTAGGTTTTCTTGGGAAAGAGCTTTCCCATCTGTCCATTATTTCTATTGTTATTCTTCCCAGGCTTGGACCACTGCAACACCTGCTTCCCTGGTCTTTTTGCCTTAGCACTTTACCTTTCTGGTGTGTCTCACTCATTAGTTCAGAAATCTTTATTGTCCTTTCCTACCTGATGAGTGGACTTAGCCTTGGATTCATGACTTTTACAGTGGTCCCCTCTACCTTTCTCACATGATAGTCCACTTCTCCATCTCATGAAGGCAAATGATCCATAATGTTCAAACTTTGTCTTTACTAATGTTTTTTTCTTATTTCAACTCCCAGTCCTACTGATGTGTAGATCTTCCAATTTTCTTTATCCATTAATGGTCAAGACAAGTGCTATCACTTTTTGGAAATATATTTTTTAATTTCCTTGCACTGTTTATTGTAAATATCCCTTAATTTCTAATATATACTGATTTGTACTGATATTTCTACCCCCTACACACATAGCCTACTGAACAGCGGTCTCTATGAAAATAGAATTACTGTGTAATACATTTTTTTTCCCACAGCACAAAGTTGAGTGCATTGGGCATTATAGGCGCTTGAATATTTGTTTGAATGCATAAGCATTTGTTGTACAAATACTCATCTCTTGGTCAGTCATCTTGAGCTTTACAGTAGAGGATAGTTGAGTTCAAGAAGTAGAAGAGAGGAATTAGTTTGGGTCAAGGAATGCAGTTGCCTTCACTGAGCAAAAAAAAAAAAAAAGGTAGTTTTATAACTATGCAAATACAAATATTGCAAAATAGTTTTTGGTACCTAATATTTTGTATTTATATATAAAATAAACTATGTGGAAATGGAATGGTTATGTATTAATTATGATGAAGTCTGTCTTGAAGTCTGGTTACAGGCCTATCCTGCTATTTCATACAAGTCCTGAAGTCATAGACTTGGAAGGGCCAAATCCAGCAGTTTAGTGATAGGATTATTTAATCTAAAATTCTTCTAATTCAATAAGAAGCTAGCATATGCCCCAGGAGGCATCCTGTCAAACATAAATTTGGCTGATCTCTCTCTCTCTCTCTCTCTCTCTCTCTTAATTTGCAAGAGGAGTTCCTTTTGAAAGGGAATAAGATGTTTGTTTTTCATTCTACATTGATGTGCATCAATTGTCTACTATAAGAAAGAGGATCTATGCCAAAGGGACAGTAGGCAAACAATAAAAAGTAAACAAGAAATGAAGATAAAGGCATTACATCATAATCTAAGACTGTTAGACCAGGAAACAGGAAGTAATAACAGATTGCTATAGTAGACAAAAAACAAATATACTCTTACCTCTAGAAATCCATTGTTCCTTAAAATGTTCAAACTTAATTATTCTGTAATTAATACTCTTTGGCCAACTCAAATTGGTAATGGCCACATGTAACCACGTTGTTCTCTTTAACCACATTCTACCCTCTAGGATTCCCTACAGCAAAAGTCACAAGTATCTTCCTGGGGTACATGTGCCTTGGTTAAGGTTAGAAACTACTCAGTGGGCAGGTGATAGGGAAAACTTATTAGAGAAGGGGACTGGGGCTGGAATTCTTGTCGTGCCAGGTACTCACTGAATAAACTTTAGGCAAGTCAATGTGTCTGTACTAATTTTCTTCATCCCTACAATTTGGATAAGTTTGCCTTTCAAGGTTCACTGTTGGATTGTTCATGCTTTAATTGCATGGCACAGTGGTTAACACATAATACAGAGTGAATGAATAATAATAATAATCAGTAGTGGTATATTTATTTTTATGAATGTTTTAATGTACAAAGGAGATTTTCAGCTTCCATGGGTCATACATCCCTCTGTTCATTCAAGGAGTGATTTCATATCCTTTAGAATTCTTACTGGATTGGCAGGAAGTGAACATATTATGGAGACCCTTATAGACCACTGACACAGCTTTTGTATTTGATACTTTATTTAGACAATGATACCAGTTAGAGTAATAAGTAGTTTGTCCAAGTTAATAATCATAATGGGACTTTAGCCAGTATAGATGTGGCAGCATTCCCACACACCCAGATTCTCTCCAAACATAGGTTTGGATGTCAGAGTGAGTAGGTGGAAGAGGGAAAAAATCACCCAGCTAATGAGTGGTCTTACAGGAATTGGCTTTCTGTTTGTATTTCTCTAATGTATCTTGGCAAATGTGTGGTCCAGAGTCAGGCAAGCAGCTTTTCTCGAACAGATCACCTACAGATCTTTCAGGCTTACGGTTTCCCTAAATCAGTGAGAAGTCATATTAGTTTCAACTTGCTGTCACATTTGCAGAATATTTAGTTGCTTCTCTGATACTGTATCAGTGGCTAGGTCTGTAGACATTTATTTAATAAGGTATTGAACTAAATATATCAAGGAATTAAAATATGTTCTTCAAACACTTAAATTCTAGATGGTGCTAAATTCACTAAAAATAGAAGGTAGTTCTGATACGTATACGTGCCGTATATTTGAAAGCCACAGAAGTTAAGAACCATGGGAAATATATGCTAGAATTTATTGAAGAGTCTTTTATGCAGGGAGATGGTCTTAAAATGGGGGTTGCATTTGTAATTATAGACAATCTGGGGAAAGCATTCTGATAGGAGGGAATTATACAAAATGATAGGCTGGAATTAAGTGTTCCAGTGAAAATTAGATTGAAGTAAGTTTACAGATTATTTGAAAAATAAGATAAAAATCTTGGATTTTTGTCATATAGGTCAGTACTTTTTAGAATTTTGAGTAAGAATCATCTAGAAAATGACTTGAAATAAAGTTTCTTAGGCCTTATCTCTAAATAGTCTTGTTCAATCAGTTGAGGCAGGATACAGGATTCTGCATTTTAACTAACCCAACATCAGCATCCCTAGGTTTCTTCTTAAATTTTTTAATGTTTTATTTATTTTTGAGACAGAGACAGACAACATGAGTGGGGGAGGAGCAGAGAGAGAGGGAGACACAGAATCGAAAAGAGGCTCCAGGCTCTGCTGAGCTGTCAGCCCAGAGCCCGACGCAGGGCTTGAACCCACAAACCGTGATGAGATCATGACCTGAGCCGAAGTCGGATGCCCAACCGACTGAGCCACCCAGGTGCCCCGACATCCCTAGGTTTCTGATGCACATAGTTCATTATTCACATTTTCAGTGTCGCTGGTTGCCAAGGAATATTAAAATATTTTGCCGAGGAAACTAGGTTTTTGTATTAATGTATTCATAACAAACTAAATTCATTAAAGCATGGTTTAATAAAGCAAAGAGTTAAGGGGCACAAGGTCAGTCAGGCAGACATGACAAGAGTCCAGAATTCAAGAGGATCAGCACTGGTCTTCACTGGTATAACTAGCTGTGGAAAGGGAGGGAGGGGTAGGAGAGCTTTAAGGAATACAGAGCTAACAGGGTCCAGGCATGCGTTAGCTTCCTAAGGCAAGGATAGTGTGTCCTAACCCCAGGAGAGAATAAACTCCTTGAGGGTAGGAACTGAATCTTGCTCATTTTTATGACCCCAGCTCAGTACAGCATGCAGCAAATACTGCGTTCCCAAGTGTTTGTTCATTTGCTAGATGAAGCTACCTCATATGCACAGCAAGGTCAAAAGTAATCCCTGTTTTTGTACCTCTACTTTTTTTTTTTAAACGTTTATTTACTTTTGAGACAGAGAGAGCATGAATGGGGGGAGGGTCAGAGGGAGAGAAGGAGACACAGAATCTGAAACAGGCCCCAGGCTCTGAGCTGTCAGCACAGAGCCGGACGCGGGGCTCGAACTCACGAACCGCGAGATCATGACCTGAGCCGAAGTCGGACGCTTAACCGACTGAGCCACCCAGGCGCCCCTGTACCTCTACTTTTTAGAACATTTTTCACATTGTTGCTGTCTGCCTTTACACGGTCTTTGGACTTCCAATAGAAGTACATATTTCGCTGTTTTGTGACAACTGACAGTTAAATAATTAAAATTATTCAAAATATAAAAAGTAATAAAAATACTTTGTACTCCCCCCCCCCCACCGTGAGCACACAGCCGCTAAGTTACTCCAAATAAGATGTAGCCACGGAATTGTAGGAAATTGTTATTTTGTGGAAATATACTTCCACTTAGACATTAGGACAGTTTGTTTCTTTTTTCAAATAAAATTTTCTATATAATATAGAACTTCTAGTGGGAAATAATACATCATGGTGAAATATTTAATATATTGAGCACAAAAAATTTAGTCTTCTAAAGAATTACTGTTTACAAATCTGACCCTTTCCAAATTATGCAAAAAATGTGAGTGAATTCATAAATGTTCTCTTCTCTAACTCTTTAAACATCAAAAGGGACCATCTTCAAAATCCAAATGTTTCTCCAGCTTTCCGCAGGATATCACAAAACTTCCTGGCAGTGACTTTTAAACAAGTTGAGAAGTTTTATAAGATAAAAATATTTTTTCAGTTGACTTGACAACCATGTACAATGTTAGTAGAGAGTTTATTTGCCCTAGGCTCTTTGTCAAAATGAATTTAAACTGAGATTATTAAAATGTAGCTCAGTTGCAGAAGTATGAGGAGAGGTGTTGCTAATGTCTTACTTCAAGAATGTTCTCCACACAATGCACACGACTTGGTTTTAGAACTGTATACGTAGAGTTGCATTTCTGCTAACAGGAGACATTTAAAATTATTCATAAAACAAAAAAGATTATATGCATTAATGTAGAGTTTTGATTCAGAAAGAGATGCACTATAGTTGGTTGTTTGGAGATCTTTCTGACCATCAGATTGCCTGGGTCTGAGTCCCATCTCCCCAATTAACCTCAGCACCTTCTGCATCTACAGAATAGTCATAATAATAGACACATAATGGAGATATTGTGAGGATTAAGTGATATCATCATTGGAAATGATTATTACAGTGACTGGTACAGATAAAGGTTCACAATTATTTGTTTTCTTTCAAATCTGTAGAATTGGAACTAAGCAGTATTTCCTGATAGTTCCAGATATGTGGTTAAAAAAAAAAAAAAAAGGCCCTGTCCCAATTTTTTTCTTTAATGATTATCTTTTCTGTTACAAGTTAAACAGCTTTAGGAAAATTTAACTAATGGTAAACAATGGTTGAATCACTAGATCTCTCCATGGCTGTAGCTAATTTCTTACATGAGAATCAAGATCCCAAAAGGATCATCTGGATGAGAGGTTGTAATCTTCCCAATTTGGAAAATCACATTACACCACTTTGGGAAAATGTCCAAATTGCTAACTCTTGGAAGCAAAACCTCTTCTCTCAAATGGACACATTATTTAAGAAGTTTTATTGTTTCTGAAAAAGACCAGTTGCCTTTCAGGAATAATAGCATTTGTGTATGCTTTGAAAGACGGTACCACCACAGATGGAAGAGTTGAGTGTGTTCCATGCGGCAAGTGGCTGTTGATAAAACAGGGTCACCCGGCAACGTGTGCTGTGGCCAGAATCCCTCCCTGGTGGAGGTGAGACAGTGATCCTGGCAAGGGCTGCCTCAGGACTGTACTGTTAGAAAGGCATTAAGGGGTTTTAAGCAATTTGTGAGATTCTGCTTTATTTGCAGTTTCTTATTTTAATTAGTTAACATCCAAGCAAAGTAAATTCTTGCCATTATTCTTTACTTGGTTTTCCTTAAAGTCCACAACTTTCACCAAAGTTCACAAAGACAACAAATTACATATTATGATGTTTTTATCTCTTTGTGCTATTTGACAAGTTAGAAGAATAAGATATCTCAGATGTATTGCCCCAATAAAAAGAATAATTATGGGTTGCTACTATATTCTGGACATTGGGTCAGGCATTTTACATCATCCTCATAAGATTTTCCTAGCAATCAGTTAAGAAAACGGGGCGCCTGGATGGCTCAGTCGGTTAAGCGGCCGACTTCGGATCAGGTCATGATCTCGCAGTCCATGAGTTCGAGCCCAATGTCGGGCTCTGCGCTGACAGTTTGGAGCCTGGAGCCTGTTTTGGATTCTGTGTCTCCCTCTCTCTGACCCTCCCCCGTTCATGCTCTGTGTCTCTCTGTCTCAAAAATAAATAAACGTTAAAAAAAATTTTTTTAAAAAGAAAGCATTTATTTCTAAATATTATTACTTACTTGTATCTAGTCCCATGAATTAGGGGGAGGGAGACACAGAACTCAAATCTCTTTCAACTTCAACATCTTTCACCCTACCTCCCGGCAACTAAACTGGTCCATAATGACTCCACATCATCTCTTACTTTTCCTCCCTATCGTCAAAGTATGAAAAACATTTATCTTCCTATTTTCTGTCCATCATCCTATTAATATGTGTTGATACAGAACCTATTTAAAGACATTAATTAGAATAGGAAAGAAAAATATGGTTCAACATGGAGCTGAATTTTTCTGACACTGAAGTATGGAAAATGATATTCAATAATGTATTTTCGGTTTTATTAGTCTTCTAAGTTAGCAAATGGAGTGAATTCTTAACTCATTATTCTTAACTCATAAATTACTTATTCCATCCATATCATTTTCTCCTTCCAAAAACATGTTAAATATAACAATTTTAATTCAAAGTTTTAATTTATCTCAGTGAAAAAGTAGTTGGCCTTGATATTTTTTATTTTGATTTGAGAAAACATAGGTAGTCTAGTTGTGATTTCCCTTAGCAGCCTCTATAACAATTCTTTTTATGGCATTTTAAATATAGTGTAGATATTCTTGTTATTCGCTATTTTTATTATGAAAGACTATTTTATCATCTAGATTTTAAAGGGAACACTTGACTATCCTGCCATCATTTCATACTCAGCCTGGAGAAAAACACATTTCTCCTCTTCCAATTTTTTCAGTATTAACCTTCACTATGAGAATTCGGTAGAGATTATATGAAGGTTTTCCTGAAACAGAAGCGATTCTCCGTGGTGACTTGATTCAGTGTTTATGTATGGTTTATAGAATATGATTCCAGTATGCCAGCAGTTCAGAGAGATGAGCCAGTTCCTACCCTCAAGAAGTTGCAGCATTAGCCAGAAGTAAAAATGCATAATGCGTTGTTGCCAGTGCGATAACAATGTGGTTCACAGAATCCTGCGGTAGGACAGAGAGTACACATAGGTGAGATGAAGTTAGTGAAAGAAAACCTCATGAAGGTCATCGACAGTAATCTCGAAGATTAAGTAGAATTTATCCAGGCGAAGACATTGAAGGATAGGCACTTTGGGCAGGGCAGGAGAGGGAATGGAATTCACAGATGCCAAATAGGTAATGGTCAGTCACATGATTCCTGAGCCAGCCTGCTCAGTTCAGACAGCCCCCCTTTCCACCTTCTCACTGTATAACCTTGGGAAAGTTCATTCTCATCAGCAGACTTGGATTATACTAGTACCTACATCATCGAATCATTTAATTCAGGCTCATAACCCCTTTGTATGGTGCATGACACACAAAAAATTCTAAATAACAATTAACTGTGAAAGAATAAGAAACCACATACTGTTGGGGAAACTAGAAATCATTCGCTGAAAAGAAAATGCCATAAAGGACTTGGAAAAAAATAAAGAGACTTTGTACGATGTTGAAGAGCTGAAAGTGCCATATAGGTAACAGGGAGGCAGATTGTGTTTTAAATAGACTTCCCTGGGGCACAGCAGGAGGAGAAACAGGGAGAATGTTGGTAAAGATTAGAGGCACAGAACGCAATAATGACATAATAATTATTGAAACTAAATACTTAATAATCCTTTGTAATAGTAACAAAGGAACTGAAAGGAAGTGACAGTTGAGACAAATATTTAGGAAGTAGTACTGGCAGAACTTGCCCTCTGACACTTAATAAAACCAAATAGCCTGGGTGGTGATCTGAGAGAGGATAAAAGACCTGAAGATTCTTGATTTGGCAGACTGGGTGGCTAGTGAATGCATAAAAGAGACAGTACAGGAATAAATCAAGGCTTGAAAGAGAAAATAATGAGGGCAGTTTCTAGACATATTGAATTTAATATTCTTCTAGTACACCCATTTGGAGGTAAGTCAGCTTTTTAAAGAGTTTCAGCTTGAAGCAATAGATTCAAGATTCACTAGAAGACGTAAAGATGGCCAGAAATGTGAAGGTTTCCCAGGGATAGTTTGTGTTTAATGATGAATGGAAGAAGAAAGTCTAATGAAGCAGATGGGGAAAATAATAGTTTTAATGTGGTTTCAGATTTGTTAAAAGCGATGAGTAAAGGATCTCCAGGCAAGAACAAGAATTTAATGTGGTTGAATAGAAACTTTCTATTTCTATATGTTTCATACATACAACTCTGAAAATTTTATCTATAGACCATTTTGAAAATAGATGACTAAACATGTTATTTGCTAGATTCACTGGGAAATATGTTTCCCTCAGTAAAAATATTTATCTTTAATCTAGATAACAAAATTTCAAAAAAAAATCAATCTGATATCTAATTTTATTTTGATTTTTAAAACTAATTTATCTCCCATTAGTTTCAGTATTTATCTGTTATTTAATTGCCTTTATAAATCGTTAAGATATACTTACCTAATGTAATTTTTTATTTTAATTATATTCTGAATCAGCATGGGCATTAATCATGACAATGACCACCCATCATGTGCTGATGGTCTTCATATCATGTCTGGTGAATGGATTAAAGGACAAAATCTTGGTGATGTTTCATGGTCCCGATGTAGCAAGGAAGATTTGGAAAGATTTCTAAGGTACTGAGGTCATTTACTATTGTTGCATTGTCAATGTTTACATGTGCCTGCTTCCTCTACCAACCAGGGAAGGTGGCACAGTAGAGTGGAAAGGACACCCGATTAGGGATCAAGGCACTCAGTTCTAATGCTGGCCCTTCCACTGACTCGGAGAGTGTGAATTGGAACATATTATTTAACCCATCTGCTTCTTAGTGTCCACATTTTCTAATAAAAGAACGAACAAGATGATTTGTAAGGTTGGAAAATTATCTATCACAGTGTTTCCTTACCTCTTTGAAATTTCCCAGTGGAAAATATTCTCATTGTTCATCACTCAGCACATCTGTTATCACAAAGAACCTCTTTAACAAAAGCTCCACTCTTCCATTATGATACTTCTAAGCTGTGGATTTTTTTCATTAATACATCATTTTCACCATTATAATAGTTCTCATTCTCTTCTTTCCCACCTTCAACAGAGGGAACAGTTTATGTCTGGTTGGAAAAAGAAGTGAAAAATATTAGTATTGTTCAAATTTTCATTTTAAATCCCTTGTTCTTTGCTTATCTCTTTGGTAAATAAATGAACAAGCAGAAACAGTATGAGATACACAAAGCAGTTATTGAGTGAGAGATGCTTAAAGTATCCAAAAGTCTCACTAAGAAATGTAGGAACATTGAGCGAGTTAAATTCACGATACAGATAAATTTTATTCATTTTTCCATACCGTTTAAATTGGCAAGCCTATTTTTTCTGTTAAATGAATATTAAAATCCGCTAAAATATACTGTTTATTACATTACCATAACTCTGGTGTGAAATGTATGCAGTACGTTCAGTCGTGATAGTGTAGAGACCGGTACATAGAACATGTAATATTGGAATATACCACCTCTCTGCAACAGTCACCCTTCGATGTTCCCAAGGAACATGTATGGTTTTGTATGGCTGCCTTCACAAGAATCAGAACCATGATAAAATTAAATGTCATCTCATAAATGGAAGTTGTATTACAATGTCAAGTACAAAAATATGTACAAATACTCACTTGACAATGCCTTCCGTATATTCTTTAAGTCCTCGAACATAATTCATTTCTTACCTTCACGCGTTACTTTCGGTCAGGTTACTCTCTGAGTCTGAGCTTCTTAATCTTATAAATATACAAAGTCATAACCACCTCACAGTGTTATGTAGATTAGCTGAGTCAATCCATATGAAAGACCTTAATAAACCAAAAAATCATCATGTTCAATATTATTATTATTATTATTATTAGGATTATCTTACCTAGTTGTACATAAACGATTCTCACATATGGAGTGATTTCTATGAGTATTCAGTAGAAGAACTTATAAATAAAAGTAAGAACATATTTTTAACATTCTAAAAATGTTTCCTGTTGCTGTGCTAATTATAACAAGGTTTTTACATTAAATTCAAAATTTTACACGTATCTGCGTATTGCCAGGTCAAAGGCCAGTAGCTGCTTGCTACAGACAAATCCCCAGAGTGTCAATTCCGTGATGGTTCCTTCCAAGTTGCCAGGGATGACCTACACTGCTGATGAGCAATGTCAGATTCTCTTTGGGCCATTGGCTTCCTTTTGTCAAGAGATGCAGGTAAGGGTTGTGTCCAGGTGCGAATTTTCAAGTGTATGTTCACATTCATAATTGAGAAGTATTGATCGGAGGTGGGGAAGATGACTTTATTTTAGCACATGCAGCTCTTTTGAGAGCACCCTAATCTTGGAAAGAAGGATTTTCTAAGAGAAGATTACTTTATTTTTTTCCCCCTGGCACTTTGGAAGTGGTAGAAATAAGATGTGGGCATTTAATCTAAGTCAGGAAGGAATGACCCAAGAATTTCAACTTCAAAAATGGTCCCTGAGTCAGGGAAGTATTTATATTGGGCCATTTCATTGCTTCTCTTTTAAATCTTTTACTTTCATACGTGGTAGGTAACTGGGAGAAAATGTAAGAAAAAGGATATATGAACATGTAATTGTGGAGGAAGAGTTGTATCTTTTAACCCTAAAAATAAAATCTTAAAAATATGTTCTAGAACAAACACTAGAGAGTACATTTTTAAATAGTTAAACTAGAGGGAAGGGGTAAATATATGATGGGAAACTTAAGTCTTGTCTATGTATTAGTATTCACATGGCCACTAATTACTCAGATAGGCCAGTTGTACCAGTGTAGAAAATAGGAAGTCTGAAAGATTGAGCAAAATGACATTAATTGATGTAAGAATTTTAGCTCTTTTTACTTTCCCTTCTTTCTTTTCTCCTTTTTTTCTGCTGCCCCTCCCTTAGCTGCTCATCCCTTCCCACCTCTTCCCAACACACACACACACACACACACACACACACACACACACACACACACACACTTTGTATTGCAGGAATAAACCAATAGTCGTGCTTAGAGTGAATTGGTAGCTGTATTTCATTCTACCTAAGTTTCAGTGATTGCCTCAAAGAATTTTTCGCCTGTGGAAGATAATGCTGTTTGGATTACTGGCAGCATAATTAAAATCCATTATAAGTCAACAAGTATATGGCATTATGACATATTTTATGCTCTCTCTTCTTTGTAGTTCTTATTAAAGGACTTGTTCACTTATTATTTTCTTCTCATCCATTCCCCACACTAGTGTGTGAACTCCATGAGAACAGAGAATGTTTCTACGGCGTCTAGTCCAGTGGCTGGCACGTGGTAGGCACTCAGTGAATACTTGACTTAAGATTAAAAGAAGTGGGTGTATGAAGGAGTTGGAGCCGCATTAAGTGTGACTTGTCAATGGGCGGCTGGGTGGCTCAGTTGATTAAACATCTGACGTCGGCTCCGGTCATGATCTCACAGTCCGTGAGTTCGAGCCCCATATCATGCTCTGTGCTGATAGCTCAGAGCCTGGAGCCAGCTTCAGATTCTGTGTCTCCCTCTCTCTCTGCCTCTCCCCTTGTCACGTCCAGTGTATTTCTCTCTCTCAAAAATAAATAAACGTTAAAAAAATGTGACTTGTCAAAAGATATATCGACCATAATATCCATCTGGCAGTGATGGAGCTCAAAAGGGAATGGCTGGTGTAGGTGTGTAATTGTGACTTGTTCCCAAGGGTTTACATGTAGCACAGCTATGACTCCTTAGAACTTAGCGTCAGGTGTGATCACTGCAACAGTAGGAGCTTGGCTTTGTACAGTCTGTCCTTGATACCTCCCTGATGTCATCTACCAACCTTGTTCACTCTACGCTCATTCAGGACCTTTAGACAATCAAAAAAGTGGGTTACAGTCTTCCTTAAATCTTCATGGCAAAATGAATGTTTTCAGGCAGGTACATTTTCATCTGCTGAAATTGGCATTGTTTTGGAAAACAAACTGGGCTGTTCATGGTTACCATTGTAGAAATACTTGGGAGGAAGTTTCAATTCATGTGGTAGAGAGAATTGATAGAGATGATAAATGGAAGACTTTCATGTTTTACAAAGTACCCCAAGTGTTAGACACTGCAAATGATCAACCACAAGCATGATTTTGGTAAATTTTACATTATTTTCACAAACATTATCTTTAAAAGCTTTTAGAATTTATTTTATATTGTAGTTGGTTAAATTTTCCTAATACCATTGTACAATATTTCCAACTATAAAATATCTGCCACATAGTACATAAATCATTTATATTTATGATCTAATTTGATTCCCATAAAAAGTATAGTTATTATTCAATTCTATTTTACAGATCAACAATTTAAGGCCCGTAGAAGTTAAGTATTAACAATTAAGTTCTTATACCTATCAAGAAAGAGTGTTAGGTGCAAATCCAAGCAATGGAGTACATTTAAACTGCTATGTTTTATTGCCTCTTGGGGAACTCAAACTTCTTTATGGGTTAAAATCATAGATCATATCCTGTGTTTGGACTCAATTCATTTCTTCTGCTACTGTGCCTGTATCATCAGGATTAAGAAATATCTTGATTGCTTTTTTTTTATTTTTCTAAGCTTTTTGCTCTATTTATATGTTATTTCTCACTATCCTACCTGCATGGATTTTTTTCCATCTCTGAAAATATAAGTGTTTGTTATAGGATTTTAAATCTATGTTTCTCAATTTCCTAGGATGTTGCTTTGTTTTAAGCTGGGCATTTTTCAAGTTAAATTGAGTTTTAGATTTAGGTATTCAGAAATGTTTTCCTTTTTATATATTCAAGCTTTATATGTGTGACGCTTTTATTTATAAAATCAGTTTTTTCCTTGCTTCCACCTCTGTGTAATATGTATTAAAATTATTTTTAAAATAACACCAAAAAGAATTGGATTGCTGTGGTAGCCAAGGAAAAGCAATACCTCTGAGTCAGGGTTTGATTGGAGAACACTGACTGGAGGGGCGTGGACCCAGTGTTTGACAATGGTTCCACCTCTTATTCGTCACATAGACTTAGTCAAAACTTTTTTCTCTTTAAGATACACTGTATAGAACAAGAAGTTGGACTATGTTATCTTTCCAAGTCTTGGGGCTGAGAGAATGGACTTCTGGGACTCTAAAATAGTTTTATGATACAACCATTGAAAATCATCATTTCAATTGCAAATTAGTGCAAAGTGTAGTAACCAGATAAATAGTGCCATTGAAGAGTTTATTTACAAATTCAGTTACTAATTTGATAAATATTGAATTCCAACTCTTTTTCAAGCACATATCTGTACACTAATAATAGAGCAGGGAATGAGGAAGACCTCACCTCTCATGGAGCTTACATTTTTGGTGCAAAAAACAGGCAAAAAGTTTAAAATTATTTCTTATTTTGGAGAGAGAGAGAGAGAGAGAGAGAGTGCGTGCACTAGCAGGGGAGAGGGGCAGAGGGAGAGAGAGAGAGAGAGAGAGAGAGAGAGAGAGAGAGAGAGAGAGAGAATACCAAACAGCTCCACACTTAGCACAGAGCCTGATGTGGGACTTGATCCCATGATCCGGGCATCATGACCTGAGCCAAAATCAAGAGTCAGACACTAAACCGACTGAGCCACCCAGGTGTCCCTAGGTAAAAACACGTATAAATACATTTTAGCAAATACATTTATAACATGTCAGTTGGTAATAAGTGTTTTGTAGAAATGTAAACCCAGGTAAGAAGGATAAAGAGTAAAAACTAGGAATGAGAGAGTGGGGATGATCTTCTTTTATATAGGGTAATCTGGGAAGGCCTCCTGGAGGTGACATTTATTTAGAGATCTGAAGACGGAGAGCCAGCTGTGCATTTATATCAGGAAGATTATGGAAAGAGACAAAAAGAAAGCAGAATGCTTGCCCTGGAATGGGGTTTTAGTCTTTTTTTAAGTTTAAGATGCTCATAGACATCCAAATAGATTTGGAAGTAGGTCCAGGATAGATATTTCTGTGGAAACCTCAACAAGCAGGTGATAATGAAGATGTGATACTAAATGATCACAACAGGAAAGGAGTTAGATAGAAATGAAAAAGTCCTGAGACTGAGAATTCGGTGATTACCGTATTTGGAGATGAGGCACATAAGAAAAAAGCAACAATTAAAACTCTGAAGAAGTCTGTTGGTAGGAATGGAACCAAGAGAAAGTAAGATCACGGAGGCTCAGTGAAGACATTTTTCAAAGTGGAAATGATTAGCTATTCCAAAAGCAGAAGAGGGGAGTAAAAGGAAGTCTGAAAATATGCAGTTGATTTGTTTTTCCCACAGGATTTGGTTCTGTTAGTTGGAGCTCTTTGGAAACACCTGAACATATAATAAGTGTCAGGAGGAAGAACTTAAAAATATAAGGGAAATAGTTTTAAGTGTAGAATGCTGGATAATTTTCCTGGTTAAGCCACACACATACACCTTCAAGTGGATACTCATGGAGTCACCATATCAGCCAGTCATCCAGCCTTTGTATAAAACAAGGCTCTTTAGGGGTGCCTAGGTGGCTCAGTTGGTTAAGTGACTGGCTCTTGATTCTGGCTCAGATCCTGATCTCAGGATTTGTGAGATTGAGCCCCACGGTGGCTCTGCGCTGACAGCACAGAGCCTGCTCGAGATTCTTTCTCTCCCTCTCTGTCTGTCTCTCCCTCTGCCCGGGCTCCACTCATGCACTCCCTCCCTCCCTCTCTCTCCCTCTCTCTCTCAAAATAAATAAAGTTAAAAAAAAGTCTCTTCAGAAGACAGGCTTCATAACACCAAAGGAGGTCTCTATCAGTCCTTTTATCACTGTATCTCTAGCACCTAAAAGAGTGCTCAATAAATATTTGTTAAATGAATAAGCGAATCAGCTAAATGATGGAATAAAGATTCTAAATTTTCATTCATACAGTCAAGTCTTATATAATATGCCAAGATAGCATGAAGATAATCTAAATGTTATTCAGTGTTAACTCAGTGATTACACAAAAACCAGCCTATAAAGATAGTTTGTGTTTCACATCTTATATGTGAGTGAATCAGGCATCCTATGACCATCCCACTTCCAGTCAGTTGTATATAAGTATCACGCTGTCAGAGTGTGGACTCATACCAGCTTTTCAACCTGTGTGTCTGTGGTAGAATCTTAGAGACCACAGTAGTTGGTGCATAGTATTTGAGTTAGCCGGGAAGTATGTGAGTTATACACAAGCACGAGAGACTCCCAACACTACGTTTATGCTGCTCTAATTAGTAATGCAGATTTACCCTTAGGATATAGTAACTTACATGTGCAGAATGTTTAAGGGCATTAGGCATCTGCTGAGGCATAAAGGCAATGTTTAACTTGACCTCCAGCGATACTAGCTCACTCTTCGGACTTAATACGCTGACTTCTTGTTGGTACCTTTGGGCCACCTGGCATCTTGTGGCTGAGCCAGATCCATAAGAAGCAAGTCAGCCTAGTAGCTTCCTAAAGTCACGAACCCTGGCTCAGACTTCAGAAGCATGGCTGTTACCCAGGAAACAGTAAGAAGTGGCTGCATGAGAATTGCATTTTTTTAAGTGTATTTATTTTGAGAGAGGGAGTGAGTGTGGGAGCGAGTTGGGGAGGGTCAGGGAGGTGGGGAGGGAGAGAGAATCCCAGACAGGCTCCATACTGTCAGTTCAGAGCCTCAGGTGGGGCTCAAACTCACAGACGGTGAGATCATGACCTGAGCCAAAGTCGGATGATTAACCAACTGAGCCACTCAGGCCCCCTGAGTTGTATGTTTTGAGTAAGAGGAAGTGTGTTGAAAATTGAAGACCTCCAAGAAACATAAGGTTCTGACTTTGGTTTTGGAGGAGGCACATTGTGAACTGAATGATATACTATATGCATAGTATATCATATAGAAAACTTTCTACTCTGATAAAATCATGTGGTGACAAAAAAAGGAACAAGGAAAGTTCCAGTTTCATATGTCTCTTACATTGAGTTGATACGTCAAAGGCAATGGACTTTCTAAAACCTATCATGTGATCTAGTGAAGAGGTTGACGTTGAAAAGCGGTAACTTACAAAGAATTCTAGAAGACTGAGTGTCTGATTTGGCACTCTGAAATTCCAGAACCAGCAGGAATTTGGACTGAAAAAGACATGGCATGAAATTGCCCTTGATGGCTAGTAATCATTGTGGCAACTAAGGTAGCATTATTGATAAATGATATTGTCAACATTGATGAAGTTGTAAATTTTAAATCCTTCCTTCCTATGAGATCAATAAAATTATAATTTTAAAATTACCCAGAATTGATTCTAAATGTTTCCATTCTAAGCTAAGCTTCATCTTCCCCTTCGGCTTCAGCCCTTACACAGGCTGTGAGCACATGAGTTTCATGGCAGCTGATTAGACTGCATAATCCAGCTGTTTAATTTCTTTTCATAGAACTCATTTTTTCCTCTTTTTAATTGACACGGGCTTTTATTTTTTAAGCCCCTATCTTTGTAAATTGCCTATCTACATTTTCACCCATTTTCTAGTGTTCTGTTTTTCTTGCCGAATTGCAGGATTTCTTTCTATAATCTAGGTGAGAATTACTGCTTACTTATTAATAGTGTGTTATTTGTGTGTTACGTTTTTACACACTGCCCTTTGTCTTTTAATTTTGAGGTGGACGAATCCATCAAATTTTCTCATTAATCTTGTGTTTTTATTTTTTATTAGTTTCTTTGTTTTTCCGTCTTATACACTTTTTTCCCTACTTTAATTTAAAGAATTAACTAATTTAAAGAATTAATTTGAAATTTTAATTTAAAGAACTAAATCCTTATATGGTACATTCATTTCCTTTTAGCTTAAACATTTCTTTAGCACCAGAAACACTTTGGGTTTGTTTTTCCTATTCATGCAGAGAATTTTTAAAAGATAACATTTATTATTTATACCTATTTTTATCACACTGCAAGAAGGTGAAATAGTGTAGATGATGCCAGTTCTTTAAAATGTACTGAAGTTTCCTGTTTAATGAAATACAGGATACATTTTAGTAATTGTTCCATGTGTACTTGAATATGTGTTCTTTAAAGTTTATTATTTGTCAGTAGGTCTAAGATGAAACGTATTAATAGTATTCAGAATATCTACTTGTTTGCTTATTTTGGTTTGATAGCTCTGTTAGTCGCTGATGGTCATGCACTTAAATACCCAACTCTAACTGTTGATTTATTTATTTCTACCTTTAATTCTGTCACTTGTTTTATTACAACTGACATACATATATATATATATATATATATATATATATATATATATATATATAGTAAAACCTAGGACTGTGAGTAACTTGTTCTTTGAGTGTTCTGCAAGATGAGCAAACATTTCTAATGAATTTTAACTTGATAAATGAGGAAGTCTTGCAATACAAGTATGACGTGATGTAGAAAGTCACATGATCATAACTGAGCCAATGGTTCTTGAAATTCACTTTGATATACACGTGCTTTGGATTACAAGCATGTTGCCAGAACAAATTATGCTCACAAACCAATGTTGAGTTATATTACTGGGTATATACACACAGTTTTTCATCTGTTTGATCTGATTTATCTTATCCATTTTTTTATGACTTGTACTTTAAAATCTATTTTGTCTGACATAAAAACTTCTCTCCTGGCTAATATTTTCCAAACCTCTATCTTCAACCTTTCCAGATATAACTATAACTCTGGATATGGATATAGAGAGATATGTTCACTAGAGAAAAGCAGTAGCTAGGTTTTATATTTTTCTGTTTAAACAAATGTAGTAGTTTTTTTTTTGTATTTTTGTCAGCTAATTTAACATTTTTACATTTATTTAAATTCATTTTATGGGGATTTTTTGTTCTGTCAGCCTGTTTTATGTTAGTATTTCATATTTATATTATATTTTTACTCTACTCCTTTACCACTTTCTGTTAGAAAAACCAAAATTTTCTCTGCATTCAATAGTTGTACATTCTTTGTGCATTTTTATGTATGTCAGTAATTAGTTTTTCTCTCATGGTAAATAGTATTCCACTAGTAGATAATCTATTGTCTTTATTACCTCATCTCTTAGTAAACATCTGGAATATTAGCTATTATTAGTAAGGCTACTCTGATTATTGTGAATGATTATTTGTGTAGACATGTTTTGTTCTGCAATATGAATATATTAAGACATCATGTATTAATACATTAATTTACAAACTGTAGCCTGGTGACTGGCTGCCTATTTTTGTAAATAAAGGTTTACTAGAACACAGTCATCCCTATTTATCATATCTTCTCTTTGGCCACCTTCAGGTATGGTGGCAGTGTTGAATAGTTGCAACGGAGACCATATAGTCCATAAGCCTAAAATATATACTCTTTGGCACTTTACAGAAAAAGTTTGCTGACCTCTGTTGTAGGTACTCTGAATTCTGTTATATTCCTCTAAAGAGTGTCTCTTCTCCCCACTCACCCACCATGCCCCCCCAGCCCCCCACCCAGAGAATTAAGTATTAGATTGAAACTGGAAACTTTGTCTTACCTCCTGTGGATAACAAACAGCTCATATCTTCAGTCAGTTCACTTTTTCCGTATCTGGGCTATATGGAGTGTGGTCCGTGTATGTGTGTGTCAGGTGCCAGCTGAAGACAGGCTTCTCTTTCTTCCTTTTGAGATTGTCCTTTCAGTTTTTGGCAGCTTCTACCCCCGCAGCTTTTGTCTTTACAAATCTAAAAAGACAGCATGCTTTCATGGTTGCTTTAGCCTTTTAGTGTCAGGCCATGACCACAGCCCACTGTCAGATCAAAGCTGCAAAGATGGTAAATGCAACTTGTACCAATTCCTTCAGCTCCCCTAAATGGTTCACCTACCTTTGTTTATTCTCCAGAACCACCATGAAATTGTTTTTTGTATTCTGTCCACAATTTATGGTTGTGATCTACAGGATGGTTGGTCTTTGGGGAACTTTACAGAAGGAGAGTCTTTTTTATCCTATGTGTCTCTTTCATACTAGGAACTTTGGGATCATTTTTCTTTCAAATACTTCAAATAGTTCCTTTTTACTTTTCACTCTTTTCTTTGGGGCTTCATTAACTACGTACTGACAGTTATCCTTTCTCTAATTTTTTTTTTACTCCTTAACTGTCTTTTTTTTTTTTTTAATTTATTTTTGGGACAGAGAGAGACAGAGCATGAATGGGGGAGGGGCAGAGAGAGAGGGAGACACAGAATCGGAAATAGGCTCCAGGCTCTGAGCCATCAGCCCAGAGCCTGACCCAGGGCTCGAACTCACGGACCGTGAGATGGTGACCTGGCTGAAGTCGGACGCTTAACCGACTGCGCCACCCAGGCGCCCCTCTCCTTAACTGTCTTTAACACTTTCTGATATGTTCTGTTGAGGAGTCCTTTGCAGCTTGCTGCTTCACTTGTTGACTGGGCATGGACTACATTTTTCTCCATGTCTATTACTCAACTCTGCCACTAACAATCTTGAAGTATGTGGAGTAGGGGAGGTAAAAGAGAAAACATCAAGCTTATTCAACTACTAGTGGCCAAATCTTCTTTGTGAAAGGATAAAGTTTTTGAGATGTAAATAAGTTGATTTCTAGCATTGTTTCCCACTGCGAGCAAGTTGTATAACATTGGCTAAAATCCAGTTATTGTTGCTTTCCATAGTCAACATTTATTTAGACTTATCCTCATTTTTATCAGTCTCTTTGCGCACCATTGTTTTTCAGTCCTTTCCTATGATATCATATTCCTTCTTGAAATACATCATTTAGAAGGTCCTTTTGAGAAGATCTGTTGGTGGTAAATACTCAGTTTTTGTTTCCTTGAAAATCTTTATTTAACCTTCAGTCTTGAATAAAATTTTAGCTGAGTTCAGGAGTTTACATTGACAGTCATTTTTACCCTCTTGCCACTTTGAATACATCATGTACTCACTTCCTTATGTTGATGCCAAGATGCTATCTTTGCCATTTTCCTAATTTTAAAAGAAAACTTCCAACATTTAAATGTTTTATGATGTTTAATGTAGAGTTTCATAGGTGTCCAGTAATTGTGAAGACATTTCCTTCAATGGCTACTTTGCTAAGATTTTTTTCAATGAGTGGATATTGAATTGTATTATTTGCTTTGTACCCACAGACACAAAATTCATAGATATTAAAATTATTGATATACTTGATTACATTCATCAAATGTTTAATATTACAGTAACTTGTGTTCTGAGAAAAAACCCACCTTGGTCATGGCATTGCATTTTTTTTTAATAATTGCTGGATTCAGTCTGTTAAAACTTGTTTAACATTTAAATCTAGATTAATAAATAAAGTAGATTAATATTTGTATTTTCTTTTGAAATCCCTGTCTAGTTTGGATATCATAATGTGTGTTTAAGAGTGTTCCTTCTTTTTCTGTTCTCTGAGAGCTTATGTAAATTGAGAATCTATGTTTTTTGAAAGATTGTTAGTTTTTGGACCAGATGTATTCTTTATGGGAAGATATATAACAATCAGTTTTAACTATTTTATGATTACAGAATAGTTCAGCTTCTCTGTTTCTTCTTGGGTCCATTTTAGTAAGTTTTTAATAAGTGTTTTAAAAGTATCATTTCATTTCATGAAAGTTGTCAAGTTTATGGGTATAAAGTAGTTCATGTCTTTTTATTTCTGTTTAAACTTGACATTATCAGGGTGCCTGGGTGGTTCAGTTGGTTAAGCATTTGACTTTGGCTCAGGTTATGATCTCACTGTTCGTGGGTTCAAGCCCCACATCAGACTCTGTGCTGACAACTCAGACTGGAGCTTGCTTCAGGTTCTGTGTTTCCTTCTTTCTCTACCCCTCCCCAGTTCATGCTCTCTTTCTGTCTCTCAAAAATAAACAAATGTTAAAAAACAATTAAAAAATTAAACTTGACATTATCTGTAGTTACACTTTCATTTTATTCCTAATAGTGGATTTTTTTTTGCTTTCTTTTTTCTTGCTTAATTTCCAATTTTATTAGTATTTACAAAGAACTAGATTTCAACTTGATATTATTCCTTTTGAGTCTTTGTTTTCTGTTTTTTTAAGTACCTCACCCCCCTTTCTTCTCTTCTACCCTTAAAATTACTACAGTGTTCTGTGGTGGAAAATAATATTTTTAAAAGTATTATCCCACACTGAATTACATTTGCTATCAAATACTGAAATTGTATTTTGGAAGAAAATTAGTGGAAGAACCAGAAGTTACATGTACAAGATTTAATTGTTACTTCCGTATGCATGCACTTAAGATTTTTTTATTTTAACATAAATTTCAGAATATCTTAATGGAACTATTTGCTATAAAGAAAGATATGAGTATAGGTTATTGAAGATAAAATTTATAATTTTTTATACATGGGCAATTAATCTTCCACTTAAATAATTTCTTTTAAAACATATAATATTTTCATGTAAACATTTTAAAAGCCTACTTGAGATAAACATCAAAATTCCTATTATATGCTTTTAATGGTCTTTTCCTATTATGGAAGAATTTTTAAAAAAGAGTATTGTTATTTATTCGTTTTCTAGGAAAAGCTGAGGTGTGCATTTCTGGATTCCTGTGCAAAGTGTTTGAAGTTTTAAAGTTCTTTTCTTAATTGATACATGAAGTGGTTTCAGCAATTAAATTTCAAAAAAAATATTTGACTCCAGCCTAACACATGGAGTGTTTGGTTCTTGCCCCTTTTTATCTGAAGAAAAGGCTTGATACAACATAGCTCTCCTATCACACACATTTTCCTGTGTTACTTTTGACGGTTCAGTTTGAAACCCAGAATCTGAGTCATTTTCAAGAATGAGGCTGTAATTTACTTACCAAAAGATCCCTGGACCGGCAGAACATAAAGAGTAAAGAGATCTCCTCTATGAGAGATTTATTCTTCATGACTGTGCTTATCTTGAACAGCTGCCAAGTTTGCTTTTATGTTCCCACTGACTCAAGTGGGAATCAATTAGAGTACCTGCTGTTTTGAATAGCAGATAATGGGTGAAGGTCAGAATTTAGACCACCAACAGTGTTCAACAAGCAAGTATGATTATAAAATTACAGTATAGAAGATTTGCTTTTTTGTTCAATATGCCTTTGTTAACTAACGAACTTGACAAAAATAACTCATGCTATAATACACATAAAGCAAAATTTATTGAATACACATGAAGCAGTTTTTCTTCGTTGGAAAATTCAGCATTTGATCCCATGATTATAAGACATCCTTCACAGTAAGGTAGTAAGGGGGAAAATTACATTTAGGAACTGTAATTCCCAGGTTAGAGAGCCATTCATTGAGATATAAATGTGTACACAAAAGTACATGATAAACAACCTGTTTATTTTAAAGAGTCTAAAATATTGCAAAGAAGCAATTTGATTTAGACATTGGCATTCTTTAAAATAAATCCCTGGATGAATTTTTGGTAAATGATACGTGTAAATAAAGCACTTACATTAAGCTGAATCATCTCCTAAATATAGTAAGATCTATTTGGATAAAATATTTTGAAGCAGAAAAATTATCCCAGCAGATAAAATAAAGTGAATAAAATCTATCCTACTCTTGCCAGACACTGTATAATTTTTAAGAGCTTACAAACACTTCAGGAATCTATATTTTTAAAGAAAGGAAGAATAGGAAAATAATATTTCAGGCCTTGTGACAAATTCAGTATTGGAATTGTAACTGACCTGTTTAAAATGTTCGTTTAAATATACCTTTTCCAAAGTATTTAATAGACTCGGGTCATTAGTTAATTTTTACTTTGCAGTGATTTTCAGTCTGTTTTGCATACACCATCAGCATAAGCCTCCTAAAATAGCCTTTTTGTCTTATCAACCTGCTGGACCACTGCTGAGTGGCCTCTTTTTCCCTCCAAATACAGAGTCCCTAGCCCTTCCTGGCAATCCATATCTGGTCCGTCCCTCTTTAAAATCCTTGTTCGGGGGCGCCTGGGTGGCGCAGTCGGTTAAGCGTCCGACTTCAGCCAGGTCACGATCTGGCGGTCCATGAGTTCGAGCCCCGCGTCAGGCTCTGGGCTGATGGCTCAGAGCCTGGAGCCTGTTTCCGATTCTGTGTCTCCCTCTCTCTCTGACCCTCCCCCGTTCATGCTCTGTCTCTCTCTGTCCCAAAAATAAATAAACGTTGAACAAAAAATTAAAAAAAAAAATCCTTGTTCGCTACTCCCGTCCGTTACATGCCTTTTCCCAGTACACTGGTCTTCTCACACTTAACGTGACTGCGCCGTTCACATCGCCGTTACTTGTTGTCTTTATTGATCTGTTCTCTTCCACTTTCTTCTCCGTGTATCTGGACAGGGAGTAACACAGCCATCTTCACTCTACATTAATCACAGTTAAAATGTGGATGTGCCGTGTGCTTCACTATGTCTCCGTGCTGGCAGTGGCTAGAGCTATGGCGTGGGTTTCTGACGGTCTTGCCTCCTGCATTTCTGGAAAGTCTCCTTTCACTGTTGCTATGTCTCTGCTGCCTTATCCCAGTATTTGTTATTCCCTCTAACTTTTCCCCAGAAAAAGTTCATTGTAGCCTGGAGATCTAGAACTCATTCAGAATGAGGTAAAAATGACTGATAACAAAAACATACCCATTCAGAGTCTGCATTGTGTCAAGAGCTAAGGCTATGGGATTAAATAATCCTGTAATTTTTAAGCATAAAACGGAGCGTAAGTGAGGACAGGCTTTAAGACAGCAGGACCTAAATTCATACCACAAACGCTTCACTTTTATTCTTCCAGCCTGGTTTCTAGAATAGTATAAATAATGGTTTTTAGCTCACGCTGGTCTGTTGTGGCTACTTAGTCTTGCATAATCACATGCGGTTTTTAAAAAAAATTTTTTTTAATGTTTTATTTATTTTTGAGAGAGAGACACACACAGTACGAGCAGGGGAAGGGCAGAGAGAGAGGGAGTCAGAATCGGTGAAGCAGGCTCCACGCTCTGAGCTGCCAGCACAGAGCCTGATGCAGGTGTCCAGCCCGTGAATCAGAGATCACGACCTGAGCCAAAGTCGGACACTTACCGGACTGAGCCACCCAGGCGCCCCATAATCACGTGTGTTTTAAAGAAATGTAAAGACAATGAAACATATTAAACAGATTTTCTGTTCTTATGTATCAACATTCTCATCACTATAAATAAGCCTATGCTATTCAACTATAATTGTAAATGCAAAGTACCTAGAGCCTGTTTTTCTTCCAACAATTTCTTGTTATTCTGTCAAAGTCACTTTTTTCCAAAATTTATTGACTTCACATCAAAAATGTGATGCCTCCTCCTTATGAGTTATTGTGGCCTTGTTTTCAGCATCTTATTTGCACAGGGTTGTGGTGCAAGGTAGAGGGTGAGAAAGAATGCAGAACCAAGCTCGATCCACCCATGGATGGAACGGACTGTGACGCTGGTAAGGTAAGTCACGTGACCCACCTGTAGTTAGTAAGAATAGTGAATGAAACTCAAGAAACTCACATCTCCTTCTGCCCGTTGCATATTTATCCATCTCAACACTAGTGAAATACTTTCAGTATCTATAAAGCTTTCAGCATTTCATTCATTTTCACTGTTTACTTTTATGTGTTTCACAGCTTGGTCATTTTGTTAATATAAATGCAATTATTTTTTATTGTGTTTGATTACAACAATGTTGAAGGATGTATGTGTTAGTTTCGCCAAAAAATGAATTTATTAAATTAAACACAGGTAAAATGACGACAAACAATAGCATAAATAGCATAAATAGGAGAACTTGCAGAGCTGATGAGTCCTTTCAGGTATAAAACATTGTCCCAGAAGAGTGACTGAGGATAATTTTTCCTTGTCATTTCAAGCATCATAAGTAAAATATTCTAATCGACATGTTATTTTATTTTTAGTTTAGTTTAGTTTAGTTTTTAATGTTTATTTTTGAGAGAGAGAGACAGAGACAGAGTGTTAGTGGGGAAGGGGCAGAGAGAGAGGGAGACACAGAATTTGAAGCAGGCTCTGGGCTCTGAACTGTCAGCACAGAGCCTGACGCAAGGCTTGAGTTCATGAACTGTGAGATCATGACCTGAGCCAAAGTCAAATGTTTGACGGACTGAGTCACCCAGGCGCCCCTCTAATTGATATTTTAAAGATTAGTAAATATGTGGCTGTCTGAGTTGTTTAATGCGCTTCTTGAAGTTATAGGAATTTATTAGTTCACGTTTACATATCAAGATAATTGGTGTTGAAAAGTTAAATTTCTTGTGATTTCCATATCAAAATTATTGCTGTGGAAAAATACTTTCTGTGAAAGTATCTGAAGGAGATAGCTCTCATCTAAATGTATAATTGTAGTTAATCAAAAGATAACAGTTCAATAACTCACCTTATTTTCTACTTTTTATTCTGTGAAGGGAATTAAATGTGAGATCTGAAACCTTGCCTCTGCAGAACATACATTTTTATTACGTTTAAAAAGAAACAACAACATAAAGGTTACTGGGAGTGAAATACTTAGTGAAATAAATGAAGTAATATAGAGTGCTAGTTTAAAAGCACATTGTTTTTAAAAATGGACACAATAGAAATACCACACACACACACACACACACACACACACACAAATGCTTATGTAAGGATGCAATTTGCAATGGTGAGGAGTGAGAAACCATGAAAATATTCATGAGGTGAGGAATGGTTACAATGTAGCTGTTAAAAGAATAAGGTAGATATATATACATACAGACTGAAGAGATCTATAAGACATGTTGGTTAATACATAGGCACGTCAGAAAAATTGATACTTTATGATACCATTTGACATTTACAAAAAAAAAGTTTTGAACACACACACATACACACACACACACACACACACACACACACAGGGTATATATTCCTAAATTCATAGAAAATGGCTTGAAAATATAAACTCCAAACTGTATTTAATAGTTAGCTCTTGGAAGGGAAATAGGTTTGATGGATGAAAGCAGGGGAGCTGAGGATAAATACGACTTTTTCCTAGACATCTTTGATTTTGTTTGTCATGAGCATGTAATCATTTATTACTTCTCTGAGATCTTTAACTAAAAAAATGTAACATTTTTAAAATACAGAGTATTTTTAAGGCTAGCAATGTTTTATCACTAGATGTAATCAATAAGGAAATAGTTTCTTGAAAGGGAATTTCTGTGAATTATCAGCCAGTTGTTTACAGACTGTGTCAGATGTTTTTCTGTGAGTTTATACGGAGTGTCTGAATTTGGGTTGGTTTTATTTTTTTTTAAGTTATACACCAAAGTACAATAATATGTGCATACTGGGCAAGCCTCATGGTATTATGCTGTATAATTTATAGCTGGCATCATAAAACTCTGCACCAGCAATAATTTTTATCATCCCTGAAACACAAAAACAGTAATAAACAGAGATAACCAAACATTTAGCCATTACTTCTTCAAACTTCACACAGACCATTCATCTCATTTAGTTCTGCTTTAGCAATATAAAAATCTCTTCATTTTTATAAACTGATGTCCTATACATTTCTCTACCATTGTTTTTTCTTCTGATACTTATGAGAATAATTTGCATTCTTGAATTCTCTAAAATAAATGTATTCTTGTAACAATCAAATTTATAATTGCTCATCCAAAGGAAAATGTTTTATTTCCCTCTAATTGTGCTAACAATATCTGTTAGTGGTTCTGCAATGCTTTGTGTATTGAAATAACTAATGAACTTCTCAGTTCCTGAGGCCATGTGGGCTTCTTCAAATAGCCATCTGTCCCAGCTTTTGTAGGAGCCATCATGAAAATAGCTTCCAACACTCTGCAGATGAGTGCTGAAGTGCTAAAATATTTGAATGCATCCAACCTCACACAAAACCCTGCTAGCTTTGTGCATTGCAAACCAAGAAACAAAGCTAGGCATTTTTTTTTATAATTCATTACAAAATGTTGTATTTTTTTAATAATGTGTACAGTGTAGTGATGTGAACCTAGCTGTATAACTAGTTCATCCAAGAGTATATAATTAAGTCTGAAGGTGTGTACAGAATTTTATGATTTAAAATAATTGGAAAGATGGGAATTTATCTACTATTTATACTCAGCATTTTCCAAATTAAAAACAGCCTGTTTTCTTTCTTCTCCTTTTCTCTTTATACTACTATCATCTGTGTTTACATTTACATTGAACAGATGTTAAAGAGTTGATAAATGATTTGGCAAAAACCAAGACATGTATGTTTTTTCACTGACAATACTTACTAGGAACTTGGGGAGGGGAAAGGAAAGTTGAATAAAAATTTAGTAAAATTTTAACCCGTTTTGAAGAATTCTACATAATATATTTTGTTTATTTACTTTCTTAAATTGAGCCTCTTGAAATGACCATCATCATCCTTTGTTGAAAATATAAAGACTGTAATATCCTTACAATCAAATTTGCATATTTAGAGAGTTTATTGGCTTCTTTCCCCCTCTGGTCTCCTCAGTCTCTGTAGAAGATTTGATTAGAGAATGATGTTCCCTTTGACATCATCACAGACCTCTTCCAATCAGATGTTTTCATGAACTTCCTAGACATATGTCCACATAGAAATTTGATAGAATGGAACTACAGGCAATTTTTTAGGTCATGTATTGTGCCAGAAATATCCTTTATTATATATTTCCTTAGCATTTTCATAAATCAGACTGAATTAGTAGACATGACAAATTTTGAGCTTTTTAAGCCATGCATAGCATCTTCTTTTGAGGCTAAAAAATACGAATAAAGCAAAATATGCTGCAAGAAAATATATGAAAAGCATCATTAGGATCATTTTAATGTATAAACCAAATGGAATATATTATATAATGATTTAAACAAAACATTCAACACTTTCCTCTGTGTTGAAAAACAGCATCACCTAGAAGACACAAAGGCAGTTTCTCCATAGTTTCATCCAGAGTGTTGGTTCTCTGCAAGGTGATGAACTTTAAATATTATGCAATTCTTTCTTCAGATTTCACCGATTTGTGTTATGCAAATGTAGCTTCCATATCTGTTTCCATTTGTCTTCATCTGCCCAGTGTGGTCTAGGTTAAATGATGTACAAGTCCAGATGCTGGTCTTTCCCAGCAGAGTTTCAGTCTGCTGTGAACCTGAGCCCAGCCTTTCAATGCCAGTGTGCTGCTAAGTGAGCAAGGAGCTATGGGATGCCCTATAGGAAAATAAACACCCTTCAAGTAGGCCAAAACAATTGGACCAATTGAAATTTGACACCTTTCACTCTGGATTGTGTGTGTGTGTGTGTGTGTGTGTGTGTAAATGGGCAGTACATTGTTAAATCTTTAAAGCCAGTAAATTGTTTAAAAGAATGTTTTCCCCCTTCTGCAATTTTCAGACTCTGTATTCACCCAAAATCTCAATTTAATGACAATCTTCATACAAAATCTCAATGTAATGTGCCTATCAATACACTATTAGTTGTTGAGATTTTTTTTTTTTTTGAGCATAGATTTAAAAATTCTTGAGTCTAATGGTGCCTGGGTGACTCAGTCAGTTGAGCGTCTGACTTCAGCTTAGGTCATTATCTCACAGCTCCTGAGTTCAAATCCCATGTGGGGCTGGCGCCTGGGTGGCTCATTTGGTTGAGCATTTGACCTCAACTCAGGTGATGACCTATCAGCTCCTGAGTTCCAGCCCCACATTGGGCTCTGTGCTGACAACTCAGAGCCTGGAGCCCATTTCTGATTCTGTCTGCCTCTCTCTCTGTGCCTCCCCCACTCACACTCAGTCTCTGTCTCTCTCAAAAATAAATAAACATTAAAAAAAAATTAAACATCTTGAGTCTAAAAGAGGCTGAATTTAAAAACTGACATTATCGGGAAAAAAAATCTACGGGAACTAATTGTGTTATTGCATAGAAAAGCATTGACTGGGCTCACACAAATATACAGTTTTCTGAATTCTCTTTTCTAAAAACATCACTTAAAAACATATTCTCAAAATAAATTTTAAAGAAATATGGATAAGATCAGGATGAATAAAATTTTGGTTAGATTTCTGGAAACTTACTAACATGTTAATATAATGGTATATACAATTTATCAGTATCATAGTTAATTATTGTTAATCTTTACTAAGTCCTTAGTGTGGGCTGTGCATTATGCGTAGTGCTTCATTCTACTCCTGCAAAATCTGTTAAGTAAATATGATTATTCACATTTTGAATTCGGAAACTTAAAGATTAGAGTGTTTCTGCAATTTCTGCAAAATCCCGTATAAAATCATGTTGCCATTAAGTTCGAAGGATCAGCTTGCTCAACCCCCATCATTATACAGTCATTAATCTAAATTTTGCCAATATTAACTTACTGTTCTCAACATGATTTTGTTCAAGTAATTTTACTTTTAACATGTTTGCTGGGACCATCATATATCTGATTTTTCAGAAATAAGGAGGAATTATTATAATTTATCTTCCAAGTCCTAGCAACCATTCCTCAGTGACCACAGAAACTGCCTCTTTTGCTGCCTTTGTTTAAAGCAAATGAAAATGTAAATATAAACAAGAGAATGAGTACATTCCTTTCTCTTCTTTCATGGTTATCTTTCTCAGTTAACAGATACAAAATAAGCTGCCGAATAATTGGAAGGAAATGACAGAATTTCCAAGCATCCTATTACCTAAGTCATTCAAGTAAACCACTTTCAAAAGAAAACTTGCTGTTAATGTTAATGCTTAGATTTGATGGGAACTCTTTCAGAAAAAGGAAAGTGCTAAAATTAAGTCATACTTTTAAAAATTTTAATTATAAGGGGAAGAAAATCACTGGGTCTTCACATCTCAGTTGCTAAGTTTGCTGAAATGTCTGTTCCACTCCAGTTATGGAAGAACATTCATGTGCTATTTTCCATTCCTATATATGACTCTATGCTTTCGTGGTTTGTCCCTCTTAAATTGTTCTGTTTCTTAGAATGTGTTGGTTTTTCTTTCCTGGCTGTGCCACCTCAAGTTCCCTCTTTACCCCCTCTCCTTATGATATAAGGACTGAAATCTCAGGGCTGTGTTGCAAATATCTGTGGGCTGTTTTCACAAGACTGTATGAGAATGGACCATTGTATTGCTATTGACAAGAAGCAAGTGCCAACTTATTTTTTGGTCTTTTTCAATCCACATGTTTGGGGCTTTAGTAGACCTGATTTAATCACAATTCCAGTGACTGTAGGCCAGTGAATGATTTTCCGTTGTGCCCTGATTTGTTCACCTAAGACATAACTTTTGGAATAGTGGTGTAAGGCTGGAGAATGTACCACCAGGACCTCAGCACCTGGACATGTGGCCGGAGAGTGGAGCATGTGGAGTCCCTGTAGCCGAACCTGCAGTTCTGGGATCAGCAGTCGAGAGCGCAAATGTCCTGGGTAAACGCAAAGTTCCTGCATTGGGGGAGGGCATTTTATTCTTGAATTTTCAAATGCAAAGGTTTTCCTGACAAACGGTGTTGGAAGGCAGACCTCAGACCCTACCCCACGCTGGAAAGCAGCAAAGTCCCTCAAAGTATTTATTTTATATAAAATCTCCCTTGTGAGAAGAAAATAAGACCAACCCTTCTACTAACAAATAATTAAACATTACATGGGGTAGTTTCTTGAGTGAATCAAATAAACTGTTATGTTTAAAGGAGCAGGGAGACCTGCATTAGGAAAAGTAAGTCACCATTTAAGGGGACAGTGAGAAGGCGGGAAGATGGCAGGACTTCGGGAAAGGAGGGGAGAAGAACAAAATCAACGTCAATAGAAGTGAAATGTTGAAAACTCAAGACGTGCTGAGCACGTGTGCAGATGGGGAACCTTACAGGGTCCACTCGCTCAACCCCATCCTTCTAGAGTGATCCCAGGAAAGCATGCAAGAAAATCATTTCAGCTCTGTACTTTTACCGTTAGTTTGGGCTCAGTGGCCCAATGCCTTCACAAGCAGTTTTATAGAAAGTATGTGAAAACGTTACAACCAAACTCCTTTGAGGGAATCCCAGGCTTTCTATTTTGCCCCCAGCCTCTGCCCTTTACTCTTCTGTATCATAGTCATGGCAAGTTAAGTGGCAAGGTTTTAATAAGCATATGGATTTCCTGCTATTAGCGATCACTTAACATGTCCACATTTTCAAAAGTAGATGATCTAATATAAAGGATTATACCTTATTAACTTAATGCCTTTTAATTTTTTTGAAGTGAGGGTTAACGTAAAAAAAAAGATAAAATTGATTATTTGTACTATTTTTTCTAGGCTAGGTTCTGAAGCAAGGGATTGTAATGGTCCCAGAAAACAATACAGAATATGTGAGAATCCACCTTGTCCTGCAGGTTTGCCTGGATTCAGAGACTGGCAATGTCAGGCCTATAGTGTTAGAACTTCATACCCAAAGCATGGTCTTCAGTGGCAAGCTGTCATGGATGAAGGTATGAGTAACCAGGTCACCGCCATCTTAGTTACGCAGACTTCTGGATTTGCAGGGTGCTTTACTCATGGTTATTTTGCACATTTTACAGATTATATTCTAAGTATTTCAGAGCTCTCCTTTTCCAACCTGTATTTAATACATATAACAATCACAAGCACTGACTACAAGTATTTATTTTAATGTGGTGTATATTATTGCATACCAATTAGATTAACTTCAATTTTAAAAGAGTGGTAATATGAAATGCTGGTGAGGATGAGGGGAAATTGTATCTTCTACGTTGCTGATAGGAATGCAAATCGTACAGCCACTCTGAAAAATAGCTTGGTGGTTTCTTCAATAATTAAGCATACAGTTATCATACAACTTAGAAAACACAATCCTGGGCATTTTCCCCAGAGAAATAAAAATTTACAACCTTAAAAAAAATCCCATACACAAATGTTTGTAGCAGCTTTATTTTTGATAGCTAAAACCTGGAAACAACCAAAAAAGTCCTGAGACCCTGAATTGTCAGACACACTGAGGTACATCCACACCATGGGATACTCTGAAGCAATAAGAGGAACTATGGATATGAAGCAACTTGGTGGGCTTCAGAGCATTATGCTAAGTGAAAAGAGCCAATGTCGAAACTTCACATATTCTGTGATTCCACCTATGTAACATTCTCGAAATGATAAAACTGCAGGGATAGAAAACAGATTAAAGGTTGCCAGGAGTTAGGGATGAAGGCGGGGAGAGGAATGGGTGCTATTACCTAGGGGTAACATAAAGTAGAAGTTTGTGCTGGTAAAATACTTACAGATATTGATTGTGGTGGTGGTTGTAAAATCTATGCATGTGATCAGTGAAGTATACACATACATGTACTGATGTCAGTTTCCTGGGTTTGCTATTGTACTCTAGTTATGAAAGTGTAGCCATTGGGGTTAACTGGGGAAAAGGTACATGAGACCTCTCTGTACTATTTTTGCAACTGTCCTTTAAACTTATTACTTAAGAAGATAGTTCTGGAGCACCTGGGTGGCTTAGTTGGTTGAGCCTCCGACTCTTGATTTCAGCTCAGGTCATGATCCCAAGGTCATGGGGTTGAGCCCCGCGTGTGGCTCTGCGCTGAGCATGGAGCCTGCTTGGGATTCTTTCTCTCTCCCTCTGCCCCTCAACCCCACTAGAGCACTCTCCCTCTATAAAATAATAAACAAACAAACAAACAAACAAACAACTAGGGAAGCTGGGTGGCTCAGTCAAAATAGGTGTCCAACTTCAGCTCAGGTCATGACATTGCAGTTCATGGGTTTGAGCCCTGCTCTGGGCTCTGTGTTCACAGCTCCCTCTCTCTCTGTCTTTTCCCCACTAGTTCTCTCTCTCTCTCTCTCTCTCTCTCTCTCTCTCTCTCTCTCTCAAAAGTAAACATTAAAGAAGTTTTAAATAAAAACATTTAAAACTTAAGATAAATAAATAAAATATTTTTTTTAAAAAAAAGAAGCAATAGTTCTTGCCCGTGGTCGGTGAGCTCTGGATTTGAGCTACAGTTACCAAATATGGTTGTGAATTCTGTCACTTAACTGACCGTCAGTGTTTCTTGTCCTTATTTCTCCCCTTAGTCAGTTTGGACTGTGCTTTTCCATCATTTCAGTAACCCTCCTATCAACAGCCTGAATTCCGTTGTTCATCAATTTCAGTGCACCCATCTGACAAAACCCTTCTCTCAGGATCAGCTTCTGAGCATACAAGCACTAATGGAAACAGCCAAACAACAAGGCAGATCACTCCACGACAGACAGTAGTGTTCTGTGTTTGGTAGCAGGAGGATGAGGAGGTAATCTGCTCCCTTCTCTTGCCTCATGTCTCATCTAGAACCTTGCGCCCTGTCACTCTCAACTCCAGATCCTGTTCTTGTTTTCCTGCCTCAAACATGTCATGCTCTCTTTGCCATGATGGCCTCCAATCCTACTGCTTCCTCAGGTGAGAGGAAGTTACAGCACAATCTTCTGTTCACGCTGCCCTCTTAATAAATGGTGATTGCCTCCTTCTAGATGCTTAGACAAAACATTGGAGTCGTCATTTTTTTCTTTTCTTTTACTCTATGCTCAAAATATCAGTAAGGTCACATGAGCCTCATTTTTTCTAATTCTAGTGTCGTTAACGTACAGTGTTATATTAATTTCAGGTGTATGATACAGTGCTTCAGCATTTCTATATATTACTCAGGTTCATCAAGTTAAATGTACTCTTAATCCCCTTCACCTGTTTCATCCATGTTCCCACCACCTCCCCTCCAGCAACCATCAGTTCTGTATAGTTAAGCGTCTCTTTTGTGGTTTGTCTCTTTTTTTTTATTTGTTCATTCATTTTGTTTCTTAAATTCCACATTTGAGTGAAATTGTATAGGATTTGTCTTTCTGTGACTCATTTCACTTAGCATTATATTCTCTAGATCTGTCTATTTTGTTGCAAATGGCAAGATTTCATTATTTTTATGGCTATGAGCCCTACCTTTAAAATACATCCAGAGTCTTATCATTTCCAAACATCACCAGAACTCCAACCCTGGCACAAGCCACTGTCTCTCTCCCCGTGATTGCAGTAGCCCTCTAAATGGTCTTCATGCCTGTGCTCTCCTTCAGTCTCAAGAGCCAGAGTGATACATCTAAATTGTCAGTCATTTCCTGTTATTCTTCTATTCAAAACCCTCCAGTACCTTCCCAGCTCACTGAAAGCCCACATTCATTCCTTCTAAGGGCCTAGAAGGATCTCTGCTACCTGGCTTCCTCTGACCCTCTGACCTCATCCCTTCTGTTTCCCATCACACTTCCACCCATACTGGCTCACTTGCTCTGCCTAGAATAGGTCCTAGTGTCTTGAAAACCCCCGCTTTCCCTGCTGTAACACCATCTCCAGGTATCTGTGTACTTCATTCTCTCACCTCCTTTAGGTTTTTTGTAAAATAATAACTCAATCCCTTTCCTTTCCTTGCTTTATTCTTTTTTCACAGAACTCACCATCATCTGCCATAATACTTTTCCATTTTGTGTATTTAAAAAAATTTTTTTTAGGGGCGCCTGGGTGGCGCAGTCGGTTAAGCGTCCGACTTCAGCCAGGTCACGATCTCACGGTCCGTTAAATGTACTCTTAATCCCCTTCACCTGTTTCATCCATGTTCCCACCACCTCCCCTCCAGCAACCATCAGTTCTGTATAGTTAAGCGTCTCTTTTGTGGTTTGTCTTTTTTTTTCATTTGTTCATTCATTTTGTTTCTTAAATTCCACATTTGAGTGAGCCCCGCGTCAGGCTCTGGGCTGATGGCTCGGAGCCCGGAGCCTGTTTCCGATTCTGTCTCTCCCTCTCTCTCGATGCCCCTCCCCCGTTCATGCTCTGTCTCTCTCTGCCCCAAAAATAAATAAAAAACGTTGAAAAAAATTAAAAAAAAATTTTTTTTTAGTTTTTATATTTTTTGAGAGCAAAAGAGAGTGAGCAGAGGAGGGGCAGAGAGAAAGGGAGAGAGATCCCAAGCAAGCTCCACAGTGTCTACACCGAGCCTGATGCAGGGCTCAAACTCTATCCATGAGCTCGTGACTTGAGCTGAAATCAAGAGTCGGTTGCTTAACCGACTGAGCCACCCAGGCACCCCTACATTTGTTTATTATATGTGCCCCATAATTATTGGAAGAACAGGGTTTATCCTGTTTTTGCATTGCTATATGTTCAACATTGTGAACAGTCCCTGAACAGAGTAGGCACTTAATAAGTTAGGTGAATGAATTTTCTAGTGATCTCCTTGGGATAATAATACTTTATTCACTAGGCTTTATTTATCATCCGTATGCCAGAGGAACACAGATGTTTATCTCCCACCCAGATCTCTCTGTCCTGAGCCCCTTCGTTGCTTACCCATCCGTTGCATGGACATCTTCACTCAACGTCTCATTATTTCTAACTCAGCATGCCCCTTTCCTTTCTGTCTCAGTCCTGCATCTGCTTCTCTCCCTGTGCTCTGTCACATGGAACGGTATCACGATCGGTCTGATTCCCAAGCTAAGCTAGGACCATTCTTCCTCAGTCTCCATCCCTGTAATCAAGTAGCAAACCCTCTTTGTCCAAAGCGTTCTCCTGCCAGAACGTTTGTTCGTGTTTGCACTGGATTCTCAAACACCTTCCTCCCCTCTCTCGCCAGTCTTCTACAGCCCGTGCTCCACTTTTCAGCCAGACTGGCCCTTTAAAGGCTGGATATGTCAACCACTGTGCCACGTGGCACCCTTCCGTGAGCCCCGCTGCTCTCGGGACCAATCTCAGATGTAACTGCCTCTGGTTGCTAAGGCCCTTTGCGTGACTGTCCCTTTATCTTCTCTTGCCTGGGGTCACCGTCCCCTTCTGTGTCCTCCAGCACAGACAGGCGACTTCCAGTCCATCCCTCACACACAGTGTGCTCTCTTGTGCCTGGGCCTGTACACATGCTGGTTTCTCAGCCTAATACCTTTTCTTTCTCAGGCTTTGGTCTGTCTCTCCCCATTTATTTCCCTGAAAAATGGCTCTTGATTTTTTGGACTCAGTTTATGTCAGGTCCTCTAGGAAAAAAGAATCTCCCTGATCCTCCAAATTGGGTATGTGCTCCTCACAAGCACCTTATTGTAGCAGATTTTGAGGTGTCTGTACTCTCTCTATGTCTGTGCTGAGTGGACAGACTGGCAAATATTAAGCTTCTGATGAGTATTTGTTGCATAATTTTGAATATATATGCCATACCTTTTTATAGTAGGAACAATATGACTATTCAAATAATGAAAATCGTCATCAGATCACTTGAGGGTCAATCCTATCTCTGCCTCTAACTGGCTGTTCAATTTGATAATATTAAATTCATTTGAAACCTGTTCATTCATATGTGAAATAAGACAGAGGAAACAGGTTTTCTCCAGAGTGTAAAAAAAAAAAAAAAATTGGGATGGGATGGGGGCCAATTTAAAATATTAAAGCCAGTGGAAATCACAATTTTAAAAGCCCCTACCTCTTATAAAATGATGTGTATCATCAGAATGATCCACAATAAATATTTACATAATTAGCAGGTTAGCATTTTTTATAATTTTGTGACACATATCAATCAAACATGTTGGTCCATAGCATAAAGAAAGTACACAACCGTGGTCTTTGCGTTATATAGCACTATGGAAGAAATTGAAACATCTAATTCTTTGAAAAAAACTCCAAGTCTTAATAACATATGAGACCTTAAAATGCAAGGGGATTTTTCTGTTATTCTTATGTAATACATGAATCTGTGGCTAGGCAAATTAAATACAGGGTATCAATGCCATAGTGAACAGTTATTTTTAGAGAAAAAAGATGCATGGCTTTAGCATTCAGGTATTTTACATACACTGTGCTGAAATTTGGCTGAAATCCATGTTTAATGCATATCTTGGAAAGGGTTGGTCTCTTAAATCAAGACAAAGCCTGCCTGCCAAGGAAGTACTGGCTTGTTACAAGGATCACTATAATGTCACAATCTCAAGGGTATACTCCAGGAAGGAAGATTGGTGTCAAATGTTTATGTCATCTGTAAAGCACAGTGAATTGACAATACGCTGTAAAAGAAGAAATAGAAAGATTTTTATCTGAATTCTCGCTTGGAATGTGAATGGAATTTTCTAGACTAACTCCTTTCCACATTATTCATATATTTGGTTTGCTCCTCTCTTCAATGAAAACTCCGGAAAGAGAAGTATATATATATATATATACATATATATATGTACATATATATGTATATATATATATATATATATATATATATATATATATATATATATAACTTTTAAAGCGTTGCAATTATAGCAGCTGTTTTTAAGTCCAAAGATATGACATAGTAAGCAGTCATTGAATAAACATAACCTACTTTGAGGTGTGAGAGCATACTGAAATGCTTTATTGCAGCTTATAATGGCATCTTAAAGGAAAATTTCAAAACCATGCACATTGAAGGCCATGTTCCAACTCCCCAGAATTGTTCAGAGCAGTATTCAGAAGCCACATGTGAAAACTGTTTGAAATGTTCAATTCTGAAGGCTCATTTAACTGTCTGTCTTCTCTTTGCAAAGTGATACCCTGTTCCATGCCTCTGGCTGTTATTTGGTATTTATAGAATCCCATCAGCATACGTGGAACTTTACTGAAGACATAAGCGAAGATCAGTGTCAAAGACTGTAAACTATTTTCCATTCTATTTATATGAGCTTAATAAACAGCAAAGGGCCTGACTGGTATCAAGCCAATAGAGTAGTAATGTAGCATGGAAATTGCTCTGAAGTTTCAGATTTGGATAATTCTACTACTGGTGTTACCAAATACTACAGTTCTTCTGTAGGATACTTAGAAATAGAAACAGCACTTTAAAAATATTTTGCCACTCTTGACTGAGCCTGATAGGCACGCCTTTTAACTCTAACCACCCTACCTTCTTGCTTAATGAAGCCCTGAAGAAGACTGCCAGCTATTCAAACACTCTCCACCTAGGATGGTGTTTCTTAACCTACATATCATGTATACTGGCATGCTTTCTGAGTAAGCAATAAAGGGAGTTGAGTCCTAGCTAGCACATGTGCATTCCAGGGAACGTTCTCATGGGATTCTGTTGCATTTCTAAACATCCTTGTAATGGAAAATCCTAGGAGAATTGCTCATCTTAGAAATTCTTCTTTCTCCCTTTAGTAAGTTTGCAATTAGAAAACACCAAATGTATAGGATTGAAAATTAGTGTATTGGAATGTAGAAGTGACATGTGAAGAAAGTTTTCATCAGTAAGTAAATCTGAAATAGGCAGAATTCTGATATGTACTTAAGAGGCAGTTCATTCCAAAGGATATGAGCAAAAATCAGTGGTTGGTGTGTAAAATATCTGCGGGCAAGAATGATCAGTTTGTACGTGGTAGAGGTTTGGTGCCAGAAAATAATAAGTGATACATTTTGAAAATAATTTGAAGACATATTTCTTAAGGAGATAACTATTCATTGGATATCTATTTTTTCCCAGGCGTCCTCTCATTTTCTGCTCATAACTACTGTAGAATTGCATTACAGTTCACATCACTGTATTCACTGCATTCACAGTTCACTGATGTGAACATCAGTTCACATCAAATTATACTTTGTACTCAACAACGTTCTGAAAAATAAAGCTTGAGATAAAAATACTTATGGAGTAACTTGTGCTCATTTTTTTTTATCCGCTCTGTGTGTAGAAAAACCATGTGCCTTGTTTTGCTCTCCTGTTGGGAAAGAACAGCCTATCCTTCTATCAGAAAAAGTAATGGATGGAACCTCATGTGGATATCAGGGATTAGATGTCTGTGCAAATGGCAGGTGTCAGGTAAGACATTTAAGAAGGGGGACGATGTGCTGAAGGAGGCTATGAGTGCCTTTGGGTAACTGCACAGTATGGTGGAAAACTCTGTGCCCAGACTCAAAAGCTATGGATTTAGTTCTCACTCAGCTGTCATCCTGAGCAAGTCTGATGTGCTTTGAAACCCCTTGTCTTCAGAAACCAAGGGTTTGGACTAGATCATCTTAAAATCCATGACCAGCTGAAAGACCCTGAGATTTTAATTCTATAGTGTAAATATTATGCATCTAAAATGGCATTTTCTGTCAAAATATTCCAGACCCAAAATTCAAGCACTGCACTTCTCCATATCTTGTGTCCAAGGCTGAACCGTGTGGCAAAAACCTATAAAATCCATCCTATTACTCACTTAATATTGAAGCATTTTCAACATACTGGAAACAACTGATTTTCAAATATATATTCAGTTTTCTTATAATGCTTAAACATCTCATTTGCTTATATCTTTCTTTTTAAAAACCATTTCCATTGGGGCACCTGGGTGGCTCAGTCGGTTGAGCTGCCGGCTTGGGCTCAGGTCATGATCTCACGGCTCATGGGTTTGAGCCCTGCATCAGGCTCTGTACTGACAGCTCAGATTCTGGAGCCCGCTTCGGATTCTGTCCCTCTCTCTGTGTTCCTCCCCCGCTTGCTCTCTCTCTATCTCTCTTTCTCTCTTTCAAAAATAAAGATTAAAAAAAATCTCCATTTGCTACATGCATTGATGCACTCTTCACTTATCTTGAGAAAAGTAGAAATTCTCTTATAGCAAGTGTGGACAGCAGAGTGGGAGAGATCAAAGGCTAGAAGTTAGAAGTTGCTGCTTATAATTCTACCGCTATCTCAAATTGGCTTTCCCTGGGAGATTAATAAACTGAGAGGTTAATGCCAAGTGTCTGTATGATCACCATCCATGCTGGGAGGGGAAGGAGCCAGGGTCAGGCACAGGGAGAAAGTGTGCTATGGTACAGTCACAACAGGCTACCATGTGAGCTGGGATGGCTCTTCAGAGTTGTCCTCATTTGGGGTGAGAAAACCAGGCCTTTTTACCCTTAGCATCTACTCGTGGCTGGATGCAAGCTGCCCTAGGAGGGAGATGGGACCTGAGGAAAGGCAGTTTTCTTCCGTCTAGGCAATTTCTGATGAGAGCCATTGGCTAATGAACTTAATGGGCATGGGAAGGAAATAAATCCCTTAGTTAGGAAAGAAGCATCTGAGTGGAGCGGTACTGAATCCATGACAGCCACTAAGAAATGACATTCTTATGAAAATCACTGAAAATGTGTTATACACCTATTAACCAGTCTGTCAAATGAAGTTGGTAAACCAATGGTCATTGACTTTTTTGTACAATACACTCCTTTGAGAATCTGATGAAAGGTTTCCTTTTTTCCCCAGAAAAATGCACACCTGTGCATACATACACACATGCACATGTGCCCAAATTTGAAAACATGTACAAGGTGTGGGTGGACCAACCTGTGTTCCAGTAGAGACCTACGGAACTCTGGGTAAAAACTTGGAAACAACATGGAACTTAAATGCTTTACCAACTCTAAGATTTTATGTTTTGCCAGCATTCTATAGAATTGAAAGCACAGAATCATGTAATACATTGGCATAAGAAACAGTCTTATAATTACATATTAATTTCCTTTATTCTTTAACAGCTTGTGTCAGTTACCTGAAATGTAATTTTTTCATTCGCCTGTAAAAAAAAACATTGCAGACATTTACCTATACATGTTTTGTTTTCAGACCTGAATGTTGTGCAGTTAAAGCTTTTAACTTTATTTCGTCACTATATGTAAGTCTGTCAGATTAAAGTTTGTCTTCAGTGCATTTATTTTTCAAAAAAAAGTATTTTCCTAACTATATATGCTAAATACAATAGCCTAAATTGCCCATGTTTTCACTTAACAGTATTGTGTAAGCTAGATATTTTTACAGAGTTCCTAGCTAGACATCAAAATTAAAACAACAGCAACAAAAAAAATTCTGCGTAAGTGCCACGTGAATCTGATGGTTACAATTAAGTTCCACGAAATGGATTGTGACTTCTGACAGAATTGGAATACTTCAACATTCTGGCTTTTAACTAAAATGCTACATTCAGTCTTTCCATATAATTAAAAGCATGCTACTTTTTTTCTTTCTGACGACCTCCTGTTTTTCAGGTTTCGCTACACAAAATACATAGCACCAAAACTGAATGTACAATTGTAAACTTGGAGAGGGACGAAGAAGGGCAGTTGAAAATAGATAGCTTTTGGGGTGCCTGGGTGGCTCAGTTGGTTAAGTGTCTGACTGTTGGTTTTGGCTCAGGTCATAATCTCATGGTTTGTGAGTTCGAGCCCCACATCAGGGTCTGTGCTGACAGTGCAGAGCCTGCTTAGGATTCTCTCTCTCCCTCTCCCTCTGCCCCTCCCCTGCACTCTCTCTCTCTCTCAAAATAAATAAATGAACTTTAAAATTTTTAAAAAAAGAAGAAAATAGCTTTCTCCTCGTGACCCATTTTGTCTCCGTGATATTTCTGTCCTAGAAAAGGATAGAAAAAGCTGTCTTCTGTGTTATGTTATCTGCCCATCTCCAGGACACCAGTGGTATTTCAGGTGGCCACCCCAATTAAATTACATTACCTTCTCAAAGGCATTCATCCTCAATGTCTGGAGATATATAAGCATATTGTGATAAGTATGGGTACTTGACACTAAATTACAAAATAAAAAATCTTTGATTCTTATTTTTAAAATCCATGATTGTTGAGCTATGACATTATGTCTATCCCTGGCTTTTATATTAGGTGGACAGAATTATAGTATCCCAGTTACAAGGGTTGGAAAAAAATTAATAAACCAGTAGGTACTAATTTATTCAGTCATTTAACTACTATTTATTGGGTTTATTGTATTTGCCAAGAAACAAACTAGGGATAGAGCATTAGAGTTGTTTTTTTTTTTTCCATTTCAAAACCACTCTACACTCTACTGTAAATTTGTCCTCATTTGTATGTAAATGAGATTTTTTTTTTTGCCCCTCACACCAGGACTTTCAGGTCTTTTCATGGCTCCCGCTTAGTGAGCTCTTACCCTACCTTTGTTGTATTTTGAGAATTTCCTGTGGTGGCCACCTCTTTCATCCACAGACATTCTTTTTATTTCTCCCTGAATACGCTTTGATTTGCAGATCAAGCTTCTCTACTAATGCATTGCTTTGCTACCTCTTGACAGTGATATATCCCCCTGGATAAAAGGAAAGGATGCTATATTATGCAGGTTTAATGTGATTTTTGCCTTCTCAGGATATTCATCATCCGCTTGCACCACCAACACTAACCACAGAAAAAAAACCTGTTTTTGTTCCTGTTTCATATAATATTTTTAAAATTCCTCTAAAATAATTATAACTTGCTACAAATGGATGTATCATCAATCTCTCGCAAGTCCTTCTTGGCTAAGGATAATTGTGTAATCCAACCATTTATTTATGACAGTATTGACATATTAATTTCTGCCCTTTGAGTATGCAGAACATTGCATACTTATTTATAATCATATTTTCTGAACATCAGTGGGAGACCAGCATTATTCACTAGAAAGGAGTCGATGATTTTATCCCAGAAGATTCATATTAATGTAATTCCTCTGGAAGCAAATTAAAATGAATGTCCCCGCTGTTCATATTTTCTTATAGCAGCTGTGCTAGATGCCAAAGAATGTGAGGATAGAAGTTTGTTCATGAACTATGGTGAAAATAAACATATGTTTGATTTTCACAAAGTTAATCTTTAATAATTGAGCATTTGCTTTGGAATCACTTTAAGAAGTGAAGCCTTCTATATATGAGTATATCTGTTCTATGTTAAGTAGAGTGAAGTAGATTAATCATGTTATATTTAATAGAAATGTGATTTCCTTGGGGATTTATATAAATTGCATTTGTCTCAATATTGTTTTTTTCCAAATTGCTTTAAGATACCATTTAATTCTTACTGTGAGAAAAATATTCTCATTGCTGTCCTGCTCTTTGGTCACTTTACCAATGATATCATTTGACACAAGCTTGCTCTGTTAATTTGCACCAGAGAATATGACATTTTGCTCATTTGTCAATTAAATGTGTCTAGTGTGTAGATACTAGGTTCCTTCTAAATTAGTGGTTAAAAAAGCTAAAGTGGAAAAAAACTCACTTTATAATGTACTGTCAATCTCTTGTTACAGAAGGTTGGCTGTGATGGTTTTTTAGGGTCCCTTGCAAGGGAAGATCACTGTGGTGTATGCAATGGCAATGGAAAATCATGCAAAATTATTAAAGGAGATTTTAATCACACCAGAGGAGCAGGTAATTATTCTTTTAATTCTTTTCAAAAAAAAATAAATCTAAACAGTCTTTGGGAAAGAGATTACATGGAAGTTGACTTAGAAATCACAGTTCTGACTCCATCATTGAAGACTTTTTTAATGGATAGGGAATGAGTTTTCGTGTTGACATACAATACCTGTGACATGAGCCAGAGACTCTAACAAGCCCATGTCCCATTAATGTAAATATGAAGTCATCTGTTATGCATTTAATATATTGGAGCAGAAAGGGAATAATCTAATTTGCATTGGCTAATGCTATCAGGTTTCTAGAGATCTTATTCTCCAATGCAAAGCCTGATGTCTAACAGAGAATAATGATTTCTAACAGCGTGGAACAGCTATTGAGAGTATTAGTCTTCAGGTTTTCAGCCTTCTATTTTGTTTTTTGGGGTTTTTTTTATAATGTTTTTATTCACTTTGAAGGAATAGTATTTTGGAAACAGAGTCTATAGCAGTGTAGCATAGTGGAAATGATAACAGGGAGAATCAGAAGATGTTCCAGATATATGAATAGTGGAAAGTCATCCTTTCTTCTCTTGTTTCATCATCTCTAAGTACCAGTACTCAGGGGATGGAAGAATGAAATGACCATCAATGATCTATGTAGTGTGAGTTTTAAAGTGACCCACCACAAAAAGTGATACTGTCTGTACTGAAATATAATAACCTACAGATTTGCTTTATATCCAGAAAACACCTTACACTCAGGTCCTCAAGCATACTGGGAGGAAGCAGACGTTTACATTAGTATCTTACCTGGATGTCTGTCTTTTAAACTATCTTATATTTATGATTATAATTTCATCATTATTAGCATGCTTAGACTACATACCTCAGCTTGTTCCTATTTTAAATTCTTTTCTTGTTCAAATATCAAAAAAACCTGAGACTAAAGTATGTATTAGTTTGAATACTAAGAACAACCATTTGTGTTTGAATAATCAAGATAGCGGAGTTCCTCTAGGTAAAAGAGTCCTTCGGAAAAGAAAATTAGACACAGCCCTCTAAAGTTGAATGTAACCTTTTGCTAGGCCCCAGCAGAATAAAAGATAAGTGAGCTTGGAGATCTTAAAGCCTAAAAATAACTGAGGCCCAGGGTAAAGTGTAGATCAAAACTCTCAACCTCCAAAGCTGTGAAAAATGTGACAGGTCCTACAAGTCAAAATCTGCCAGAGCTCATTTAGAAAAGTCATACTTAACTGTAATAGCCTCTCAGACTTTCAACTAAGAAGTACAATTATAATAACCTTTCCAGGATGATTGTAGCAGAGGAGGGTTTCCAGTATGAAGTTAAAATGAAGCCTGAAAGACCAAAGGGGTTTAAAGATACAAGAATTTTTGATGACTATTCTTGCATGGTTATTTACTATGCATGGAAACAGTTCACCGAATTATTGATAGGCATTCAGCACTGATATCTTTATTTAGTTGTAATAACACTTTTTTTTCCCACCGAACATATAAAAGAGAAATACCAGTTTAAAAATTGCTTTCCTTTCTGACTGTAGTTATGTGGATACATTTTCCCCCAGATTCTTACTTCAAACCTCCTTTGTTTTTACTGCACTTTAATTTCTACTTTTGTTCATTTGTTCATTTGCTGTTGGTAACTCGTGTTCATGGAATCTATTATTTGGAAAATGTCTGAGATGCCTAAGATACTGAGAATATCAGAGAATATTAATGTTGCTTTCCTCCTTCCAGATATATGCTAGCTTCACATGGCTCTCAGGGAAAAAACTAGAATTGTTAGTTTGGACCGTGAAGTCCTGCATGGTGTTGTACCTACCTGTCTCTCCGACATCGACTCACACCATCATCCCTTTCCTTCCCAAATTTCTTACAGATGTTCAAATGACCATGCTCCCTTCAGGACCTTGCATTTAAAAATATGGCTCTTTTAGCTTTCTCTTAGCTTTGCTGGTTAATTCTAGACATCACTTAGATCTCAGTTCAGATGTCACTCCTTCGGTGAGCAATGAAAACCTCTACCCCCATCACTAACAACTATTTTAGTGACACTATATTTGTATCCATATGGTGAGGTTCTAATCACATTTGTAAGTTTACATTTATTAATTTTTCTTTCCCTGCTAGTCTTTAAGATTAATGAGGAAAAATCTCATGATTATTTTTAACTCTATATTCCCAATGACCAGCACAGTGTATGATCCATTAATATTTATCAATGTAATTCATAATGAAACATTATATTTTAGGAAGTTTTAAAAACAAAAATCTGTATGAGCCCTTAATTATATCGTGGGCTTCATCTCCTTGTGATTTAGGGAATGTTTTGTACATTTCTCTTCAGACAATTTTATCCTTATGTTTATGGACTTCCTAGAATTTCTTGAAGGAATTGTAGCCTTATTTGGTCCAGTTGGCCATGGACACTGTATATATATACTGTATGAGTAACACATGTGCAGACACATGTGGGTGTTTTCAGTCCCTGTGCTCTATTTAGAGTTTGTTAAATCATTTTTCTTGGAGCTAGAAAATAAACTTGAGGAGGTTTTTTTTTTCTTTTTCTTAGTGCATTTATCATGTCTCATTGTAACTTGCCTAGATGTGGGATAATTTTTAAAGGAATTTTTAAAGATAAATTGTATATTTGGCTGATAATAGAACTAGATAGTTATCAGTATACACTAAGAAGAAAATGGGCATAAAATGTGTTATTCTTAGCATAAGAGATGATGATACTGATCCTGTATAAGGAACACATCCTCTCAGACTTTTTGTTTGTATGTTTGGCACAGCAGTGGAGAGTCATAGTGTTATGGATTCTCTTGCATGAAATAATAGCAGCGGGTCATAGCTCAAAGTCCATAGTGGAATCAGACAGATCTTAGGTCACAGCTTCAGTCACCTAATTATTGTGAAAGCAGTCTTGAAAATGGTAATTTTTCCCTTTCCCTTTATTTTCTCATCTATCAAATGAGAAATGTAGTATCTACTTTGGATGTTACCCTTATGACTAAATGAATAATTATGTAAATTGCCTACAATAGTGACTAGCACATAGCTAGTCACAGTCTGACGTTTATCATTATTACTACCATGAAGATAGTGATTGCTGTTGGCATTTTAATAGGTCTGTTTAAGAATGGAATCTCTGGTTATTAAATAGGATGTTCCTGTGAACAAAGCCAACTCTCCAACATGAGGATCAAATTTACAATTTTGACATCACAGACTTTATTCCAACTACTAAACTTGGCAGTAGCCACTCTCATATTCACTGCTTTAAAAAAATGCACATTCTGGGGCACCTGGGTGGCTCAGTTGGTCAAGCAACCAACTCCTGATTTCGGCTTAGATCACGAGCTCGTGGTTCATGGGATTGAGACCCGCGTCAGGCTCTGCCCTCATAGCAAAGAGCCTGCTTGGGATTCTCTCTCTCCCTCTCTCCCTATGCCCTTCCCCTGCTGGTGCTCTTTCTTTCTCTCCCTAAATAAATAAATAAACCTTTAAGAAGTAAAATAATAAAATAAAAAATAAATTTAAAACTGCACATTCTCAATCATGCTAAATGACTTACCTACTGAAAAATATCTAGGTCCCCATTCATTGGCCATCTCTCTTCAAATCATTTTGCTCTGTATTTCTCTTTCTCCCTTTTTTCTTGAAATTCCGTCTAACTCATCTGTCCTTTAAGCGATTCCAGTTGAGTAATGACACTTGCTCTAGATAGAACTATAAACGTAGACATAACCTACTGTCCTAATGTACAACAAACCTCTGAGTTTACTGCTAAACTCAAATAGGAATTTACAGTAACTCCCTCTACTTCTCTCTCTCTCTCTCTCCTCTTCTTTCTTAACATCCTGAAATTTAATATCTTCTCCAAATACTTGATTAAGTTACTTTGCTCAGAGATGAATAGTCACCTCTTGATTGTGACATTCAGTGGGGCTCTCCTTAGTCATCTTTCTCTTTGATGTTTCTACAGCTTCTGACACAGTTGACCAATAGCTTCTCTTAAGACAATCCAATCTATAGGATCCCACTGCACCAGAACAGCCAGATCTCCTGCTTCTCATGATTATTCCTTCTCTGGATTCTTTTTTATTTTCAGTCTCTCTCTTTAAAGCTATGACTGTCCTAGGTTGAGTCCTTCACTTCTCTTCTCCCTCAGTTTTCTCCAGTTACTTCCATGGCTGATATTACCACCTCACAAAAGTACTCCAATAGCCTAGTCTTTCTTTGGAGTTCCAGATGTTCCAGGGTTCTTCGTAGCTATTTTCACTAGTGTGTTATGTTGTTTTATTAAGTATAATTTGCGAAGTTGAACTTATCAGAACTATCAAAGATTGACTTCCATTTTCTTATAAACTATGGCTGCATTCTCACATAAGTAATAAGAAAGCTTTGTGTTCAGTGTTTATTTCCCCACTTTCTATTGGTTGTCAGTTCAGAATTTTTTTTTTCTTCACAGGGCCTACTGGGTTTTCTTCCTTAGCCTCTCGTGCTCGTGGAGTTTTACGTTAGCCTCCCAATACAGTTAATCCACAACTCGCCTATCACTAGGCATCCTGCATACTGCTCTCAGATAAAGCTTCTCCAAACCAGTAGCTGATTACCAAGTTCCTTGCTATGTTCACTAACTTCAGATGGATCAATTCAGTATCTTGGGCATGCATTAAAACTCTCTTTAACAGAGATATATTCTAACATCTTGTCTTTCTGACAGAATTATTTTACTTATGTGCTACCAAAAATATTACTTGCTCTCTTACTTTCCCTTGCATACAGCTAACTCATACTTTTTTTTTTATACATATCCAATTCCTGTCCATTCTTCAATGACAGTTCATCTGTTTACTTCTTTGTGAAGCTTTACTTGACTCTGTGAAATGTTCTCTTCTCTGAATCTGAGTGATTCGAGTTGATGCCAGTGTTTCTCAAACATGAGTAATGTGTATAACAATTTAAAAGGAAAACAAAAAATCCCACTTCCGTGAGTTAAAAATAGCAGTGAACCTTTTGAGTGGTGATGTAACCAGAGGAGGAGGACTATTGAAAGTGTGGTTTATATTTTTAAGCAGGGAGTTAACCATACCATCCTGCATATGATCTTTTTTACATAATTTTTGAATTTTTATTTAACTCATATTTGTATAAGGTATTTTTGCTTTGTCTTTCCAATTTCATTATGAGCTCATTGAGTGCACAGATCTTCTTACTGTACTTCTGTGTATAAATCGGTAATAAACATTTGCTTCTACTTTCATCACCGCCTACTTTGTTCATGTTTCAAAATGATAGTGCTTGTATGATTTGGTTTGCTAACAATGGTTAAATTGGATAAGCAGCATTCACTAATGGAAATTATGATTCAGAAAACACATGCCTCAGATTCCAGCCACTGCCACCGGGTGGGGTGTGTGCTACCTTTGGGTTTACACCAATAATTATAAACAGTTTCGGGACTTTGAAAAATTAATCAACAGATGACAACTCTGGGATCAGTTATTGTGCCTTTTTACTAGCTTTGAAGTTAGACTTTGATCAGATACATGGAGCTACACAAATGTTAAGAATATTAAATATTACCTATATCGTATATATTATAATATTAAAATTTAAAGCACAACTACTCAGCCAAAAGTAGGTGTCTGCTGTATAACTATTCTGCACTAAGTGAAGTCTTAATTGTGACTTTTTCTGCAAACTCTCTTTTATCTCACTTTATCTTTTTATCTTATTTCACTTCAAGTGTTACATTCCTCACCTCTGCTAAAAAGGGTTTTCTAACAAACACTTAATTGGGTCTTGCTTCTAGCTGTTTGACATCTTTCAGGGTGATGCTAGATTGCAAGGTGCAACCTTACACTTTCTTGTCTCCATCCCCAGTTTCAAAACCCTTTGTTAATCTCCTCAGGGAGTGCTTGGGTCTCTCTTGTCCTATTCTCAGCTACTCCAGGGACCTGATCCTGCCAGCTGCATTCTCTCCAGCTGCCTTTCCTTCTTCCCCGCACATTCTAACTTAAAGGAGTTTCATGAGCAAAATCTGAAGTTACTTATTTTGTTCCATGATCTACTGTGTTTCTAACTGAGCTCTACCATTGTGGTTTTTCCCCCTCCTACTTCATAAGAGATCAATGAGCCTTTATGTTTTTTAACATAAAATACAGTTACCTTTTTGCCCTTAATACTGCTATAGACTCGACATCTTTCCAAGAAATTTCTCCCCTTGCAATGATGACAGCTTTTGTATGCATTTTTTTCTTTCCATAAGTATTGAAATACCATAGCAAAAACCAAAACCAAAAGAAAAAAAGAGCAAGTCAATTAAGAAAAGAGATCTTAAGAGAATTCAAGATTTATTTCGTGTTTTATTGACTCTTACAGGTTATGTAGAAGTGCTGGTGATACCTGCTGGAGCAAGAAGAATCAAAGTTGTGGAGGAAAAGCCGGCACATAGCTATTTAGGTAACCTGACACAGAGCCGATCCAAGTACGAGCCCCACTCCCTGCCCTGACAGTTCTGTAATGACGAAGACATCAATCTGTTTCTAGTTACATGTTTGAATTTCCCAGGAAGCACCTCTTGTCATATCGAGTAGGAATTTCTTTCCTTCTCTCCCAGGGACTTATCAGAGCAAAAGCAATCTGGTTGTCTATGTTTTTGGGAGAGTATAAATTGCTTCCACATGTTATGCTGTGTTATAAAAAAAAAACTCATTGGAGGATTTAGGTATGTTTTATTTCACACATGTGCAGACATATTTCATAAACATGTTTATTTCATATATGCATATACACATTCACATTTATTGCATGTACAAATGCATATATGTGTGTGTCTGTGCATATGATTCCTTTAGAAATAGAAAATCTTGTGGGATTCTCAAAAAAATTCTGACATACTGAAAGGATTTAATGTTTTGATGGGAAATGGTGCTGTTTCCTTTCCTCACTTTACGTATATTCACCTATGAAGAGAGTATTTTAAATGTTTAAGTATTGCATATGGAAAGAATTGTATCAGCTATTTTAATTAGGCCAATTAATGATTTAAATATATGAAAGAAAATGCTCAGTTGCCAAAATACATATTGCTCACATATCAAAATTACAAACCAATTCAGTCATATGAAATGGTTGTCTGTAGTTATGGCATCCATGGATTAAAGGGATCTAATGTGATTAGGTCTGGTAAAAGAGTAAATGTTCTAAGTATAAGATCATATCATCTGCAATCAGAAATAATTGTACTTCTTCCTTTCTGATTTGAATGCCTTTTATGCTTCTGAATTCGGTTTGCTAGTGTATTGTTGAGAATTTTTAAATCAATGTTCATAAGGGAAGCTCCTGTGTAGTTTTCTTTTTTTTGTAGTGTCTTTGTCTAGCTTTGGTATCAAAAATGAGCTAGGCCTCCTAAGTGTGAATTAGGAAGTCTTCCCTCCAATTCAGTTCTTTGGAAAATGTGAGGCTTGATGTTGGTTTTTCTTTAGATGTTGCATAGAATTTACCAGTGAAGCCATTTTAACATCCAGTAATTTTCTTTTGGGGGATATTTTTGATTACTGATTCAGTATCCTTGCTAGTTATAAGTATTTGTGATTCGGTCTTGGTAAGATTTGTGTTTCCAGGAATCTGTACACTTCCTTTAGGCTATCCACTTTGTTAGCATATAAATTTTTAAAATTTTTATTCAAGTATAGCTGCCATAAAATATTCTATTAGTTTTAGGTGCACAATATAGTGATTGGACAGCTTTATACATTGCACAGTGCTCACCGTGACAAATGCAGTAGCCTTCTGTTACCATATGGTCTTATTATAATTAACTGTATTCCCCAAGCTGTAATTTTAATCCCCATGACTTATTTATTTTATAACTGGAAGTTTGTACCTCTTAATCCCCTTTACCTATTTTGCCCATCCCTCCACCTCCCTATCTGTCTAGCAGCTACCAGTTTGTTGTCTGTATTTATAAGTCTGTTTCTGTTCGTTCATTTGAGATTACATACAAATGAAATCAAGTCGTCTTTCTCTGTGTGACTTATTTCACTTCGCATAATACTCTAGGTCCACCTATGTTGTCAGAAATGACAAGAGCTCACTCTTTTTTTTTTTTGACTGAGTGATATTTCATTGTGTATATGCACCACACCTTCTTTATCTCTTGGTGGACACTGAGATTACTTCCGTATCTTGGCCATTGTAAATAATGCTGCAATAAACATGGGGGTGCATATATCTTTTTGAGTTAGTGTTTCCATTTTCCTTGGGTAAATAGAAGGTGGAATTACTGGATTGTATGGCATTTCTATTTTTAATTTTTTGAGAAATTTCTGTACTGTTTTCCACAGTGGCTACACCAGTTTGCATTCCCACCAACAGTACATGAGGGTTTCTTTTTCTCCACAACCTAGTTAAAGCTTCTTACTTCTTGTCTGTTTGATATGAGCCATTCTGACTGGCATGAGAATTATTACAGTACATTTCTTACCATCGTTTTTATTTCTGCAGCATCGGTTGTAACGTCCGCACTTTCATTTCTGACTTTTCGGTTGTCTTTTTTATTTTTCTTTCTTAGTCAAGTGCAGCTAAAGTTTTGTTGATTTTGTTCATCTGTTCAATGAGCCAATTTCTGGTTTTGTTAGTTTTCTCTATTATTTTTCTATTCTCTATTTCATTTATCTCTGTTCTAATCTTTATTATTTTCTTCTTTAGGTAGCTTTGGGTTTAGCGTGTTCTTTTTCTAGTTCCTTAGCTTATAAAGTCAGGTTGTTAACATTATAAGATCTTCTTTTTTTAATGTAAACATTTGTTGCTCTAAGTTTCCACCCACAGCACTGCTTTTGCTGTGTCCTCTACATTTTGCTATGTTGTGTTTTCATTTCCATTTGTCTCAAGATATTTTCTAATTTCCCTCATAATTTCTTCTTTGATCCATTGGCTTTTTGAGTGTTGTTTCATTTCCACATTAATGAATTTTCCAGTTTTCCCTGTTACTGATTTCTAAATCATTTCCCATTGTGGTCAGAGAAGATACTTTGTATGATATCTATCTTTTAGGACACGGGTATCTTTTGGGGGGCCATTATTTATGACCCCACAGTCACTAATTTCTATCCAGGAGTTTATACCACAACTAGTTCTTCTTGATAGTTGCCTTTACCACTCTAATACATCAGCAAGTCCTGTCAGTTACTCAGATATATCACTTCTCTCCATAACTACCGTGACCCACAATCAAGCTACTCTCTGCTGCATTGTCCTGCTTTATTTTCTTCAGAGCACCTACCACCATCACCATCTGAGTTTTCTTCTCTGTTTGCATACGTGCTTTTATGTTGTGTATCTTCCAGTGTTAATTTTGAAGGCAGGGATCATTTTTCTCAGAGCTTTATCCACAGTAACTAAAGCAGACTCTGGCACACAGAAAGTAATAAAGACTTTTTTTGAGTGAATTTTAATTAAAAAAAGATGGTTCATACTTGTATAGTAATTAGTATGGGTGAGTTCTTTAAATATATCTGCTAAATAGATCTTCACATGTCTGTGAAGTAGGCACCACTAATTTTTTTTAAATCAAAAACTAGAGGACCAGAGAATTTAAGTTTCTTTCCCAAGATCATACATCTAAAAAACCATGATCTTAGATTTAAGCCCAAGCAGTGTGGCCATTGTATCTTGTTCCTACTGTCTCTTTTTACTTTTTGTTTTTCTTTTTTAATTCATTGTCTCTCACATTATGCTTGTGATTTTAAAGTACATGTCCTATATGAACAAATTTGCCTTGAACTTCCCCCCCAATCTCCCTCTTTCCCCCCATTTCTTAACTAATGAGATCAATTGTATAGCATTAACTCAGGGGAATATAAATCACGAAGTGGTGGTTTTCTTCTCCCGTCACTACCTCCAGGTATGCCAGATCCCATCTTCTTTCCCTTATGTATATCTCTAAACATAAATCTCCAACCACTTTTTGTTATGAGAAGAGCATTTAATTTAAAAACGGAATCCCATGTCTTTTTTTTTAAATTTGTTTAATGTTTATGTACTTTTGAGAGAGAGAGAGAGAGAGAGAGAGAGAGAGAGAGAGAGAGAGAGGGCATGAGCTGGGGAGGGGCAAAGAGAAAGGAAGACACAGAATCTGAAGCAGACTGCAGCCTCCGAGTGTCAGCACAGAGCCCAACATGGACCTAGAACCCACAAACCGTGAGGTCATGACCTGAGCCAAAGTCAGACGCTTAACTGACTGAGCCACCCAGGCGCCCCAGAATCCCACGTCTTTGTTATGTCTCCGGCCTCATGATTGTCACTTTTTTTTGTGCTTAGAATTAGGCATAAGTTACTAGGGTCTCTTACTTTTTAAGGAAATAGCATGAGTGCTCCTGAACCGTCTGAATACTACTTGGGAGATTCATGTTGAAAATAGAAGTTTCCTTACTTCTTAACTGAATCAATCACAGCTATCCTAATGAATTAGGAGAAGGGTGCAAGGATGAAGAGAAAGTGGCCAGAGGTATGATCCAGTCACAGGCTGGGAATGGGAAGAACTCAGTGGCTTCTAGAGACATTGAAGTAGTTGAGCTCATGAAACTTGGTGAGAATGGATGTGTGGATAGAAAGTAAAGTTCAAGGATCACTTCTAGGCTTATGGATTAAACAACTGGGCAAATAATAATGGCATTTGCTGAGATAGCACACATGGATAAGAGGAAATTTTGGGGAAAAATGGCACAGTATTAAAATCCTCGATTTTAAGCCTAAAATCTTAGATTTCAAGCCTATCGTAGAGAATACATGTCATAAACCACATTTCCTAAAGGCTTCTTTGGACATTGGAAGGAAGTTATTGAAAATCTTTATCTGAAATAGCATCAGGAAAATGTATTATTTCCTGGAAAGCTGATCTTTAACAAATTAACTTGTCTTTATAAAACTATAATTTCATTGGAGACAGTTAATTCCCTCCCAATACAATTATTCTTTTACATTACTTGCTGAATTGTATTCCCATATGTAATTATTATCTGCATTTCTGAATATCATGGCTCAGTTTTATTAATAATTAATCAGGAAGTCCAAAATGGAGAGTAGTTCAGATCGACCATATGTTATATCTTTACAAAAATCACTGTAGCTTATGATTTTTAAAAGTCTAATAAAAAAGGTCATATGGGTCCATTTACCTTGCCTGCAGTTTTGCCTGCAAACCACTATGGAAAAACTTTTCACTAAAAACACTTTAAACTGTTGAGCAAATTACAAAAGGAGGAAAAAAAGAACACTTTTTTAAACTTACCTCTAAAATGGAAAGAAATTAAGGAGCCTTCACGTGCCAAAAACAAAGTAAGAACAGGAAGCCAAGTATTAGGCTGACCGAAATCCCACTTAAGCTTAATCCTGGTGACCAGTTTAGATTTTGAGCACCAGGATACACGGTGGACAGAAAACAAAGCCTGAGGCTCTATAGAGTAGAGGCTCTAACAGGAGACACCTAAATAAAGCAGGACCCCAAAGGACTATAAGCTCAGCGTGAAGGAGACAGAGAAATGGATTTGCTCCATCAAAGATCAGGAAATGTGTCGGTATTAATTTTGATACTAGGTGGAAGTAGAAAATCAACCTCCCTGAGGGTTCGTAACCCAAAGAAAATGCTCCTCTGGATTCATAGCACCATTTTACCCAACTATGAAGTACAAAACTCCAAGACATTTATTTTAAGGAAGTTACCAAGGTGGCTGGCATATGCAAAGGCAAATCCTTTTTGAAGTAATGCACCTTCAAACCAGGCCTCAAAGGAATTTTATAAGGTTCAACAAATATAATTTTGTAGTAAAGAAATGTTCAGAAAACACAAGAGGAAATAAACATTATGAGCAGTGAACATAAATAAACAGTAAAAATAAGGGAGAGCAGAATAAGATATACATTTGCATCATATACAGAAAATATAAAACTCTTATATTTAATTGTTTTAAAATATTAAAAATATTTTTAAAATATTAAAATAAAAATATTTTAAAATATTAAAAATATTTTTAAAACAAAAATATATAAATATTAAAATTTTAAATAATAAAGTTGTTTAAAATATTAAAAATTTATAATATTAAAATATTTAAAAAATATTTCATTAAAAAATTAAAAATATTAAAAATAAGCAAAAGTGGACTAAACACATATTCAAATAGCCAAGTACAATTTTCAAAATTAAATTTTAAAAATTCAATCAATAGAATACCAGATAGAAGAAAAATAATAGAAATATACAGAAAAAATGAAAAAAGAAAGCACAAAATAAGATAGTGTAAATAAAACAAAACATACTAGCAGTCTTAGTATGCATTTAAAAACTAAAATCTCTAGTTAAAAGACAAAAATTGTCAGACTGGATTTTGAAAATAATTCAGGTATATGGTATTCATCTAAGATTCACAAAAATTGACAAAGAATGGAAAACTGTACTAGGAAAAATAAAAACCAAAAAAATACTAGTAGAGCCATAGTAATATAAGTCAGAACTCACTTTAAAGGAAAATGCATTGTCTGAGGTGAAAGAAGTCACAGAATAATTATCTAAGCATTTAAGTCATCATTAAATAATATAATTTTATAATTATATGAACCCAGGAATATAGCTTGAAAGCTTTTAAGCAAAAATTGACAAAGAAAACTGGGAAAATTTATCTTCATACTGAAATTAAGCACAAATGTGGGCATGAACTGACTTCTAAACATAGTGCTGAGGCAGCACAGAAGAGAAAGATATTCTTTAAATAAATAATGCTGGAATAACTGGGTATTTATATGAGGACCAAAAAAAATGAACTTTAGCCCCTACCTCTTATCATACATAAAAATTAAGTCAAAATAGATTGGAGATCTAAACAAAAAAGCTGAAATTCTAAAGCTTCTAGCAAAAAACATAAGAGAAAACCTTTAAGACATTGTGCTTCACAAGGATTTCTTTACAATAGATGTACAAAAATACCAACCCTTTCACCCAAAAATGAATGTGTTTGATTTTGCCAAGAGTAAAACTGTTGCTCTTTGAAAGACACCATTAAGAAAATTAAAAGGCAAGCCATAGTGTCAGATAAAAATTTGCAAAAACTTACTTTTTCTAAAAACACTTGGCTCTAAAATATATAAAAATGTAATTTTCCTGACTAAGAGTTACAAATAAATCCTTTCTTTAAATGTTTGTTTTTGAGAGAGACAGAGCACGAGTGAGGGAAGGGCAGAGAAAGAGGGAGACAGAATCCAAAGCAGCTTCCAGGCTCTGAGCCATTAGCACAGAACCCAAGGTGAACTCATGAACCTAGAGATCATGACCTGAGTCAGTGGGATTTTAACTGTCTGAGCCACCCAGGTGACCCTAAATACAAATAAATATTCTTAATCAGTGTGTTACTTATGAAGGTAACAATGAAATACAGGTATTTACACGTTATCTTTTTTTTTTTTTTTTCTTTATTCATTTTGAGAGAGAGAGAGAGAGAGAGACAGAGCTAGAGTGGGGGAGGGACAGAGAGTGAGACAGAATCTGAAGCAGGCTCCAGGCTCAGAGCCCCAAGCTCTCAGCACAGAGCCAGATGCGGGGCTTGAATTCAAAACAGCAAGATCATGACCCAAGCCAAAATCAGACACTTCACCTACTGAGCCACCCAGGTGCCCCTATATTTGTTATCTATCTCAGGAAAAATTATTTTTAGGAAGGAGCCCCTCCTCTTCTATTTTCTATTTTGTTTAAAATTGGTAGTATTTTTTCTTAAATGTTTGAATGTTGGTATTTTCTTTGTGGAAAGGTTTTTAAAGCCCAACTTAATTTCTTCAGTGTATGTGTGTGTACCATATATATATATATCCAGGTGGTTTTTTTCTTGAGTCAGATTTGGTAATTGGTGTCTACAAAGAATTAACCCATTTCTTTACCTTCTCAAATTTATTGTCCTAAAGCTTTTTTTTGGTCATATTTTCCTATTGTAATGCAGTGTCTTTGTTTGATCTTTTAAAATAACCAAGTTTTGGTGTCATTGATTGCCTTTGTTGTTGCTCTTTCTTATATATTTTAAGGTGGAAACTCAGATAATTGATTTCACTCTTTTCTTCTTTGCTGTTATGACAGTTTATCTATCTAAACACTGCTTTGGCTTCATATCACAATTTATAGATACTGTAATTTTAGTTAAAAATACTTTCAAATTACCATTGTAATTTTCTGATTTGACTGACCCATGGGTTATTTGTAAATGTACGGTTTAATTTCCAAATATTTGTAAGTTTTTTAATAGATATTTTGTTACTGGTTTCTAGTTTAAATCTGTGTGGTAAGAAAATACACTGAGTTTGATTTCAGTTGAGACTTGTTTCAATGACCCATGGCCTATGTTGGTTAATGTTCCATTTATACTTTAAAACATATTCTGCAGTTGCTGACTCTTCTCTAAGCATCACTTAGCTCCATTTGGTTTATATTTTCTATATTCTTGTTTATTTTCTTTTTGCTTTATAAATTAGGAAAAGAGAACTATTGAAATCTCTGACTGAAATTGTGGATTTGTCTGTATCTCCATTCAATTAGGTCAGTTTTGCTTCATGCATTTTTTTTTAAGATTTTTTTTTTATTTTTAAGTAATCCCTATACACAACATGGGGCTCGAACTTACAACCCCAAGATCAAGAGTCTCACGCTCTAGTGACTGATATAATCTGGTGCCCCTTGCTTCATGCATTTTTAAAAAAATTTTTTTAAATGTTTTTATTTATTTTTTAGACAGAGAGAGACAGAGAATGAGCAGGGGAGGGACAGAGAGAGAGGGAGACACAGAACCTGAAGCAGGCTCCAGGCTCTGAGCGCCAGCACAGAGCCTGACATGGGGCTCGAACTCATGGATTGTGAGATCATGACCTGTGCTGAAGTCAGACGCTTAACTGACTGAGCCACCCAGGCTCCCAGCTTCATGCATTTTGATGCTCTTTCTGTTGTACACTTAGGATTGTATTGTTTCCTTAATATATTTTTAATGGCATTTAGAATTTTGCATTTGAAGTAAGTTAAATTTAAATGACATTTAAAAAAATTTTTTTAACGTTTATTTATTTTTGAGACAGAGAGAGACAGAGCATGAACGGGGGAGGGGCAGAGAGAGAGAGGGAGACACAGAATCTGAAGCAGGCTCCAGGCTCTGAGCCATCAGCCCAGAGCCAGACGCGGTGCTCAAACTCACGGATGACGAGATCGTGACCTGAGCTGAAGTCGGACGCTTAACCGACTGAGCCACCCAGGTGCCCCTTAAATGACATTTTAAAAAATCCCTTTTTTATCTCTGGAAATCCCTGAAGTCCATGCTGTCTGGTATTAATATAGTCAGTATATCTTTTTTTATGATTAGTGTCTCATGCTTAAGTTTCCCTATCCATTTAGTTTTAATCTACCTATTTTTCTGAACTGAATAGAGTGGGGTCTTCTTTTCCCCTTCTGGCCTGACAGTCTCTCTCTTTTCACCAATATCCTTAATGCATTTAAATATAATATAATTATGGGCATAGTGAATTATTTTCTGTGTTTTCCATGCCTTCTTATTCCTTTTTCCCTATTTCTCTGTCTTCTATTTTTTAGCCTTACACTTACTCTCTTTTATTTGCTTATTAGCTACATATAACTCTTGTTTTATATCTTTAGTGGTCACTTTAGGATTTACAAAGTGCATTTTTTAACTTCTTACACTCTCTTTTCAAATTATATTGTACCATTTTACATATAATATAAGTTCCTTAAAATAGTGTGCTTCCCTTTACCTGCTTCTCCTCCTTTTTGCTGTTATGCATTTTATTTCTACATTCCATCTAATCACTTTATTTCTACATATGCTTTAATCACTAAAACAGATGTAATCATTTTTGCCTTAAAGCCAATCATCCTATAAAGAACTGATTAACGAAAAAGCTTACTTAAGTATTTTTATGCATTTACTGGTGCCAACATTCTTCAGGCCTTCACATAGACACCCATTTCCACCTGGAACCATGTCCTTTCCACTTGAAGAACATCTGTCCTTTTACATTTTTTTTTTCTTAATGTTTATTTATTTACTTTGAGAGAGAGGCAGACAGAGAATCCCAAGCAGGCTCTGCACTGACAGAGCAGAGCCCGATGCAGGGCTTCATCTCATTAACCGTAAGATCATGACCTGAAATCAAGAGTCAGATGCTAGCCCGACTGAGCCACCCGGGCACCCCTGTGCTTTTTCATTTCTTGCAGAGCAACTCTGCTGGCAGAAAAATTATCAAATTTTGTTTTTCTGAGAGTGTATTTTTTTTCCTTTCTGAAGGATATTTTCACTGGATATAGAATTCTATATTTTGTTTGGTTTTCCTTTTTTTTTTTTTTTTTTTTATTTTCTTCTTTCACTTTCAAGGTAATGTTTCATTGTCTTCTGGCTTGTATTAGTTCTGAGAGTATATCCAGAAAGTTTGTAATCCTTTTTCCTTATATATAATGTGCCTTTTTCCTCTCTGGCCATTTTTAAGATTATTCTTCACATCATTGGATTCCAGCAGTTTGATTATGATATGCCTTGGTATGGCTTTCTTTGTGCTTATCATGCTTGGGTTCCCTTGTACTGAATAGTACAGTAAGTTTATGGTGTTCATCAAATATGGAAAAAATTGGTGCATTATGTCTTCAAATAATTTTTGTGCCTACAGCCTATTCTCTGGGATGCCAATTATACCAATGTGAGTTTATCACATTTCCTGTGAGTCTCTTCATTTTTTCAGCCTTTATTTTTCTCTTTGAATTCCAATTAGTTTCTAATCTATCAGCTGCTCTTCAAGTGTACTGGATTATTTTTCAATGTCTAATCTGCTCTTAAGCCCATTTAGTGAATTTATTGTTTCAGAGATTTTGTGTTTCTATTGTGAGAAATTAGATTTGCTTATGTTCTTAAAGTTTCCATTTTTCTCTTTAATATTACAGATTTTTCTTTAAATTCTTGTGCATACTGAACATATATAATAGTTGGGTTTTTTTTTTTTAAGTCTTGGTCTGCTGGTTTCATCATCTCTCTGATTTCTGGGTCTCATTTTATTAACAGATTTTTTCCCCCTGATTCTGGGTCACATTTTCTGACTCCTTCACATATCTAGTAATTTTTTGGTTGGATGCTGGACACTGTTAATGTGACAGTTCCGAATGGCTGTTGTTTTTTATTGAGTGTTGAGTTTTATTTTGCTGCCCACTCAATTTAATTTCACATCAGCTTAACTTCTTGTAGCTTTTGTAAAGCCTTTGTTAGGGTGGGTCCAGAGTGGCCTTTATTCTGGGACTAGTCCAGCCTTATTTCTAAAGTGCACATTTTCTAAGTGCTCCACTGAAGTCTCTGTGTGTTCAGTAAGATCTACCCACTCTGAATGACTAGAACTCGTATGTCTTCCAACCCTACATGAGATCCAGGAGCTGTATAGTTTCCAGGCCCTATGTAGTTGCTTTTTCCCAGCCTTGAGGAATCTCACCACACTTATTTACACCTTGGTATTTAGCCACAGGCTCAAAGGAACACCTCAGCAGATTTTTGGAGCTTGATTCTGTGTAGCTCCTTCTTCTCCAGTACTCCGTAAAACAGATTCCAGATGCCTTAGCCAATTTGAACTCCATTCTCTGTGTCGTCATCTCACTGAAGCCGTTTTTATCTGTGCTTTTCTTGAGTTCCCCTTCCCTGTGGTTTGGTCTAGTAAAAATCTTCAGGCAGAAAGTCAAACAATTTTAGAGATCTCATTTGTTCTCCTTCTCTTAGGGACCTCAGTTCTCTCCTGACATTGTCCAGTGTCTGAAAACAGTTGTTTCATCTATTTTTAGTTTTCTCATTGTTTAAAGTGGGAGAGTTAGTACACTTCCATTTGTTAAGGTACGGCCAGAAACAGGTTTTCTAAAAACCCATTTTAAAGCTAATGAATTAAAAACAAAAACATAAAATGAGAAACATCACATACACAGAGTGTTAATTCTTCATATGAGGTTGCTATTAAGCTTATAAATTATGTGGATTTTCAGGTACCTGTGTGTGCCATTTTGAGGGGAATGCAGAATTCCAGAAATGTCAGTTGAGTCTAAACATTATACTATAGCCACCCCTGGAAGGTTTTTAAAGGCATTTTTATTAGAGATTTTCAGGAAATGTTTCTTTATAATTATGTCCTGAGTATATGTTGAAATACAGGAACAATATGGAATTATACGGACCACAGTTACCAATCTAGGCCAAAAAGATTTCTTAAAATATTTAATAGATCTTAGAGAAATATAAGGAAATATTTTATCTTTTAGGCAAAATCATTTTTTAAATCAGTTTAGCATTATCTGAAGTATATCCATTTGTAGATGGTAATAGCTATTTGCAAAGTGGTAAGAGTTTTCTGTCACCATTATTTCCCTCTCAAATTTAAAATTCAAGGTAAAAGTGAATACTTACATATTTTTCATAAAATATTAAGCATATATATTTTCAGATTTATCTAAAATGTACTTTATGGATAGTACATAATAATCTTATTATTTGGTAGAAATTAATATTGATAAGGTAAAATTTCGAAAATTTTGTTGATACATCACTTATAAAGTGGAAATACTAGCACCAGAAAAATCCCTCAGTGGACCAGAAAAGCCTTAATAGAGAATTAATAATTTATTTTGTTAATTAAAATTTTTAAATGCAAATGCAAATGACTCATAAGCAAATGAAAAATACCTTTAACCCCAATAGCAACTAAAGAAGAGATTTTTTTTAAATCTACATTGTTCATAATTTAACTCCTGGTATTTCTCCTCACACATGTTCTTTTGCTTGTCTTTCCCATCTCATTATTTGTTGTCATAACCCACCTGTTTTCTCATCCTAAAAGTGTTGCATCATACCTCATACTTCCTATCACCCACGACAGCCAAGTCATCATCACATATTATCAGTTTCACTCCTAAATGCCTCTTGGTATTTTTCTCCAATACATGAATCCAAGCTACCATTACTTTCAGTTGGGCTACTGTGTTAATGTTATATACTGTCTTCCCCATCCAAATTTGCTCCATATCGGTCCATTTCTATACAACATTGTTCACAAACTTTTATAGCTTTGTATTTTTTCTTAGGAAAAAAACCCTTAAAACATGAACAAGGCCTGTAAGGTCCGGCGATTCCTTACCTCTCCAGCCTCCTCCTATGATCCCCTTCAGTGCATCTGGTGTCCTGCATACTTGCTCCCTGATTCTCACCAAGCTGTGACTTTTAAGGCCTTCCCATGTGTAGCTCTCTTGGTCTGGAATGTTCTTTCTCTGCTTCTCTTTTCCCCTGGTTAACATCCTCAGGAAATGATATCTTTCAGACAGGTTTTCTTCATTCTTCCCACATGAGTTTCAGCGTATTCCAGTTAGATTAGAAGTTCAATAAAGCCAGATAACATATTTATAATTGTTAATTTGGGGAGGTCCCAGAAGTTTTGAGCATTTCCTACTTTATAGCTGATAGCTGATAACTGTTCAGTCATGATGAAATATTATACAAGAAAAGGGTGCTTCCATGAGGTATTTGAAGCTGGGTACTCTTTTTTTTTTTTAATTTTTTTTTTCAACGTTTATTTATTTTTGGGACAGAGAGAGACAGAGTATGAACGGGGGAGGGGCAGAGAGAGAGGGAGACACAGAATCGGAAACAGGCTCCAGGCTCTGAGCCATCAGCCCAGAGCCTGACCCGGGGCTCGAACTCACAGACCGCGAGATCGTGACCTGGCTGAAGTCGGAGGCTCAACCGACTGCGCCACCCAGGCGCCCCTGAAGCTGGGTACTCTTGATCACTGTTACAGAAGCCTAAATTGATGCAACATTTGTGAAAATCAATTTAAAAATATTTCTCACAGTCTTGAAATGTTTAACGTATTTGGGTCTGTAATTCCAAATCTGGGATTCTGTCTGAGGCAAATATTCAGATATACACATTATACGGTACATTTATCTGAGTATTATTTATAATATAAAAAACTTGGAGATGGTCAAATATTCAATCCATGAAGATTAGCTTAAACAATATTTAGGAAGATTTATTGGCTTACCTTATCAAAACATTTTCATAGAACTATGACATAAAAGCCTTCAATTAACCTTCATATAAATGTCTCTTAGAGAATTCAATTATGTGGAAGAGTCTGGAAGTTTCAATTAAAAAAAAATCATTTGAAACAAAACAAGGACATGTTCAACTGTCATAATATTTTTGAACCTCTTTATAGCTCTACGTGACACTGGAAAGCAGTCTATTAATAGTGACTGGAAGATTGAACACTCGGGAGCATTCAACTTAGCGGGCACTACTGTTCATTATGTAAGACGAGGCCTCTGGGAGAAGATCTCCGCCAAAGGTCCTACCACATCACCTCTACACCTCCTGGTATGAGGGGACGAACTGAGGACATTGCATAATCCGATTCCTATGGCAAAGGGCTTTCCCAATGTACCTTGTCTAATCTTTTTTCCAAGGTTGAATTGTCAGGTAGACATTCAAAATTATCCGAGAGGTGGGTTTTTAGGTTTTCATTTTAATGTATTCTTTTTTTTTTAATTTTTTTTAACGTTTGTTTATTTTTGAGACAGAGAGAGACAGAGCATGAACAGGGGAGGGTCAGAGAGAGAGGGAGACACAGAATCCGAAACAGGCTCCAGGCTCCGAGCGGTCAGCACAGAGCCTGACGCGGGGCGCGAACCCACGGACCGCGAGATCATGACCTGAGCCGAAGTCGGACGCCCAACCGACCGAGCCACCCAGGCGCCCCTCATTTTAATGTATTCTAAATCACGATGTCAAAGCCAGAAATTACTGGGGGAAGAACAAGATGTTTTAGGGAATTCACGGACTCAAAGTAGAAGCAAATCATCAGGCAAGAAGGAGCCTATTTTTTCTAAGAGGAATTTTACTAACAGCATCTTAGTGAATCGCTAACCAGAGTGGATGTCTGTAAAGACAGGGTTATAGTGTGGCCAATCATAGCATTTCAAGCATCGATGGAATGGGCATTTTCTGAATCTATATAAAATGCCTTTGATAAAATGATATCCTCCCTGGGAAAAGATTTGGTAAACACGTCTAACAGTGCTTCCAATCACCCTCTTCTGTTCTCTTATAGGTGAATTGATTCCTGTAAAGAATTAGGAAAATTTGAGTGTTTCTTATTACCATGTAGTAAAAGACTCAGTATGAGGCAGGACCGAGTATGAAGTGAAGGGAGCAGAATGCTGGGGCTCTGTGTCTCAGCTGGTGGCCGGTTCACATGCCCCTTTTGACCTTGATCTTTGCAGTCACTGGTAATGGCTCGGTAGCCAAACACTCACTGCACAGCTGGCACGTTCTCCATCTTAGTGGCAAAGTCTGAAATTCAGACACTTCAACACCTCCTTAAGTCCACACATAAAAACAACTCTAAAACACGATCAACTGACTGTTTATTTGGAGTGTAGTGTGCCACATTACTTAATATCGGCACACAATTCAAGTTTTGAATTTGTCTTCAATTGGAGACATCTGTGTTGCTGGTCTAGGAGCCAGAGGTTCAAATCACATATCAGCCCGTTTGCTTTTTCTGCTTTAATGTTCCTGCAGATCACCTGGGGTTCTTGTTCAAATGCCCATTCTGATTCGTTTCATCTGGGGTGGGACATGAGCTCTTCGTTTCTGACCAGCTCCCAGATGATGTCACTGCTGCTGGTCCAGTGACCACATTTCAGATAACAGTGTTTCATGGAACTGAAATCATAGACCTTACCAACAGGAAGGAAGGGAGCCAAGTGAGATGCATGGGGACCTTCTGCTCCAGATCTTAATAGTAATGATCATACATACCACTCACTGAGCCCTGAGTCAGACACTGTTCCAAAGGGCTTTGCATTCATTAAAGCATTTAATCCTTACAGTAACCCTGAGTGATATGTATTATTACTGTTCCATTTCACAGATTAAAAAATAAACTTAGTATGAAATAGGTTAAGTAACGGGGACAGCGTCTCACCGTAAGTCATTCAGCTGTGAATAAACCAGGTGTTAGTCTCTCCTGATATAAAGCTTAGATGTAAGTTCTTCACACCAGACAGCATGGTATGCATATACTTTCAATCATTATGTTCTTCATCTCCTCACAGTTTCTTTGGATCCTGTTATTTAATTTGAATTGGAAACTCCACTCTGTGCCCTATGCCATCTGGAGAAAGAAAAAAAAAGTGACTTAACCAAACACTGTATGACCAATATCTGGCTCTTTCCATGATTGGGTCACTTATAATAACAACATTATCAACAACAAACCAATATTTAATGCCTGGGTTGCAGAAAATGCCACCGGGTAACCTGCCTTATATGAATGTAACCTACATTTTTTATGGAACAAGACCGGTGCTCTTTATTAAGTCTCTAATTCAAAATCTTAAAACGGTCTGTGAGATCTCAGTGTTGGGCAGAGGAGTTTCCTTGCTGCAGAATCCTTAATCTGCCTGGTAATTACCAAGGTTTTTCCTGGAAGCATGAAGCATAATTAAAGTCAGTGAACTATGTCTAAAAGAAGGCATCTATGTGACCTGGATTTATTCAGTAATCCAAGGGAAACTGCACTTCTAAGATATTTTTCTTTAATGACTATTACAGATTGAAAGCCGGTACTGAATTTTGAAAGGCAATACCTTCTGCTGCCATGCTTCAAAATGTGCCCCTCAACTGTAACGCGGTCACACTTTCCTTCTCGCAGAGATACACTGCCAAACTCAGATGGTTTAAGAGCGAGCTAATGATTTTGTAGCCAATGTCTTTATTTTAAATGGCATTAGATATTCAAGGACAATCTAAAGTTCTATCAATGAAAAGGTAGTTTTTTAAGGAAAAAGAGACATGTTTTCATTAAATTAAAGAAGTTGGCAAATAGCTGTAATTTATGTTCCTTTTATCCCTTTAAAAACTATGTAATAGTCTGGTTATGTCCATAAACAAGATAAGTCAATCTCTATCTCTCTCTCTCTTAACTCATTTAGCCCCAAGTCACTTATAACTGGCAACATCAAATGCGATATTTAATGCCAAAATCAACACTGTGATGTACTTAGAATGAGTATCCCAGTATGTTATGTGTACGTGAATTTAAAAACTATTATTTTTATTATTGATACAACTGATTTATAATTCCAGTATGTTAGTTCCCAGATCCACATATTAAAATATATCTTAGCATTTCTGTTGATATATTGAGCAGAATATTGAGGGAAAAAAAGCAAAGAAAATTAACCCTAGGCTCATGTAATTTTTTTTCCCATTGAGTGTTAACTGTAAATTACCTGTCATTACAACTCCCTTGATAGAGGTTTAATATCCAACAAAGTTCTTTAATAACTTAACAAAATATAAATTTTAGATAATGTTTTATGCATGATATTGCATTGTATAGATTCTCAGATTCAAAGAAGTAATATGTTCCATGGGGTTGACATATTTTGTGTAAATGTACTTCTAAAGGAACATATATTCTCATTCATTCTTTCATTTAAAATGAATATACTTCAGGCATTTTTCTGTCATTTATTTTATTTTATTTTTTATTTTTTTTAAGTTTTTATTTTTTTAAGTTTATTTATTTACTTACTTAGAGAGATGGAGGGAGAGGCAGAGAGAGAGAGAGGGAGAGACAGAGAATCCCAAGCAGGATCCACACAGTCAGCATAGAGCCCGATGTGGGGCTCAATCTCACAAACCATGAGATCATGACCCAAGCTGAGATCAAGAGTCAGATGCTTAACCTACTCAACCACCCAGGCACCCCTCTTTCATTTAAAATAGACATGATTGCCCAAGATGATGTCCTTCTAATCTTGGCACTGGGCACCAGGGAGGAGCAAAACAGACATGGTCTCTGCTTATGTGCTAGTCCAGTGTGGCCCAGTGTGCAGTTACCCTCATGCATTTTTCTTGGTTTGTTGCACTGTTTACATATGTGTACCTAACTGTACCATTATTAAGTTAATATTTATTAAAGAGTTCATTTTAACATAAATTTCTTTTCAAATGAAATGATCTTTGCTGCAAATGGAAAATCAGTAATCTTGCCAAAATTGGAAGTTAACTTTAAGCAACATGGAAAAATATTGTTGTTCTCTGGTTAATTTAGACGTTCTCTATCCCTTCTGGGGTGAAGTGATTCCCAAAGTCTTCTATCCTCTTCCTCTACCAGTGACACAGGGACTTTCTGTCCATCTTTCTGTTTTATATGAGTGGAAGGTCTACGTTTGACATTAGATTATGGCTTATCTCTTGAAGTTAGGTAGGACAGATAGCCCCGTCCCCTCCACTAACTTCATCTTCTACATGTATCATAATTTGGGAAATTGCCTAGTCCATTCATAGATTAAAAAAAAAATGATCTGGTATCTCTGACCTCATTAAGTGGGCCATTTTTCATGTTGTCTTTAGCTCAGAGGTAAATGTGTAGCACCAGTCTTTTCAGAAGTATGACACTTCGATGATTTCAGTAATAATGTCACAATTCTGCATGTAAAAAGAGCATGTAATAAGTGTTTTAAGATATCAGTATCCTTGGTATTAGACTTCACATTGTCTTTGCTCTCCTTTAACCCATCTGCCTTGATCACTCTTATATATTATAGGTGCTGCTATTTCAAGACCAAAATTATGGTCTTCACTATGAATATACTATCCCGTCGGACCCTCTTCCAGAGAATCAGAGCTCAAAAGCACCCGAACCCCTTTTTATGTGGACGCACACAGGCTGGGAAGATTGTGATGCCACGTGTGGAGGAGGTGAAGGATTTTCCAATATTTATCTTACCAAAACTGTAGTTGTTTTCTGATTACTCACTGAGAATTAAGACAGCTCTGCAAACCCTTCTCTGAAATTCCAAGCTCCATAAAGGAGTGGAACCTGAAAGTTTTTTGTGACCCATTTGGCCCCTAAAAGCCGAACTCTTCTGTGGCAAAATTGGACGTGATTTGAAAAAAGGCCATTTACAGTGATTCATTGCATTGCTTTGCGTAAATATTAATGCATTTGCTTGCAGGGTTGCCCTAGACCCCACACAAGCTCTTCCATCATGCCTCATGCTTTTATAGTTACTTTCTGTATTTACTTTTTAATTTTCTAGAATCTTAACAGCTTCAAATTCTGGAGTACCTCTACCCACAAGAACTGTAGACCTGCAATAAATATAAGGGTGCTGTGAAGCAGCAGCCTCAAGCTTGCTTCTTTGCTGTCTGAATACTTAGGGTGACTAGACGGAGCACATGGAGGACATCATTTCATTCCCCCACTGCTTTCTTCCGATTTTTCAAAAGTATATGTCACTATTTTCTATAAAATATGGATGTATCTCGAAACTTCACTCACAGGTTTTAAATTATTTTTTCATAGTAGAACTTAAGGAGGCAAAAGCCCAAAATTACCTCGGCCTAAAATGTGAGCCTAGCAAATCACTTAATCCTGCTAATGAGATCCTTGATTCCCAGAGATTCAACAGATTGTCACTCTCAGAGCCCGTTAGGCCAAGGCAAGATCTCCGGTCATGAGCAGCATAGTATTTCCGTTGTGCTTTGTACCTCATAACACATTTTCTATAGTTCTTTAGCAAGAGCTTCTTTTGAAGGCTAAAAGGAAACATTATATTCAATTATACCAAAATATAGAGAAGTGGAATATCAGTTTTGTTTTCCAGGCAAAGAAACTGTTGATATACATACCCTAAGTGTGCTGCGGCAGGAGCAGGCAAAGGTACAAACCAGACTAGCCTGTGGGGGAGAAGGTTTGGGGGAAAAGGGAAAGGAAAATATACAATACGAAGAAGTAATATATTTTCAAAATGTGAAGAATACTCTCGATGAAAATTAAGCAAGAGAGAAAAATAAATACGGGTTGGGAGTTGGGAGGGGGTAGGTGCAGAAAATAGTCTGAGAAGGCCCCAGTGAGGAGACCACACTGATTTAAAAATCTGTAGTGACTATGGATGGGCACAAGAGGATGTCTGGTGGGGTGTCCGGTGGGAATGGGTTCCAGGCAAAGGTTCTGAGGTGGGAGTAGAGCTGGCATGCTCCAGGAATAGCAAGAATGCTAGCATGGTTCTCCTTTACTGAGTGATGTTATGTGCCATTAGAGGATTTGAATAGAGAAGTGGCTTATTCTGGTTTATGTTTTAAAAAGGTTTTTCTATGTCTGAGTTGAGACTAGATGGAATAAAAGAAAAGAGGAGAAGTAGATCAACCAGAAAGTTATTGCAATAATCTAAGAAAGAGATGATAATAGTTTGGCCACAGTGGTAGCAGTAGACATAGGAGGATGTGGTCAGGTTCTGTATATTTTTTAAAGTAGAATCAATAGAATCTGTTGAAAGGCTACATGTGGAGTGTGAGAGAAAGAAAGGTGTCAAGGATGACTGTGATGGCTTTGACCAAGCAACTGGCAGGACAAAGTCACCATCAACTTACCTAGGAAAGCCTGTGCAATAGCATGATTAAGAAAGAGTTTGATTTCTAACAGAAGTGTGAGATCCCTATGGGACATCTAAGTGTGACATCAAGTAAGATATGTAAGTTGGGTGACCGGGAGAGAAGATCAGACTAGAGATAGAAAATATATGGTAGGTATTCTAAAATGCTGAGGCTCAAGTCAACTAAGGAGTGAGTGAAGAGAGAGAGACGCTGCTAAAGGATTGAGTCTTGGGGCACTCTACTCTTTAGACTAAGCAGCAAAGCAAGTTAAAATGAGTAACCACCATCATAGGAGAAGAAGCAGGCAGAAGAGAGTGCTTTCAGCTAAAGTTGCTTTCAGCTCTTCCTGGGGACGAAAGAAGTATTGTAACATGGCGATCTGTCCCATTAAGCAGAATATAGGTCTTCAGTTTCTTTTGGGGGTTGGCACCCTCCTTACTCAAAGCTGTTTCCCAAAGGAACATTAGAAGTCAAACGTGGAGCAGGTCAGTGGCTTCTCTCTGGTGCCCCCAAAGGAGAGGGTGCCGGGCTCAGCATGAGACATGAGGGTATACAGGAAGAACCTCTAGGGGAAGTAAGTGAGAAAGTGATTACTCACTGAGAATTAAGACAGCTCTGCAAACCCTTCTCTGAAATTCCAAGCTCCATAAAGGAGTGGAACCTGAAAGTTTTTTGTGACACAAAAAAAAATGTAAGTGAGAAGGTGTTATAAGAGGGATAGAATGATCAACTCTATCAAAAACTAACAGGTCAAAAATACTGTAGACTGAAAGTTGACTATTATATTCAAATATATTTATTATATTTTCAGATGTATTTATTTTAAATATATTTATTATTATATTTTCAAATATATTTATTTGATTTAAATATATTTATTATATTTGAAATGTAGAGTCCAATGATGATCCTGACAAAAATAATTTTAATGAAGTAGTTGAGTCAAAAGATTAAATAGAGTGGATTCAAAAGAAAATAATCATGGTGTGAACTGGAGAAAAGACTCAAAGTAACTCAGGAAATCTTGCTGAAAGAAGAAAACAAAAATGTGGCAATAGCTGGAGGGGAATATGAGTCAAAGAGTTTGTTGTTGTTTTTAATAAGGGAGCCTATATATGATTGTTTGCCAATGTGCATTTTCTAGAATAGGACAAAAAACTAGTGATGCAAAGGAGAGAGCAAAAAAAAAATTGCTGTTGTGATATCCTTGAGTAGGCAAGATTGGATAGAGGGAGTAGTTGACTACCTAGAAATATGGACAGCACATCCCTCATAACAGGAGAAAGGACAGTATCTGAGCAGCAACAGGTTTCACGAACTTATCCTTAAAGAGCATCTTGCTGAGCATGAAGGTGGAACAGAAGACATTAGAATTTTGAAGAGTGATGTGAATGGTCACTTAAGACAATGAGAGAATGAATGAATTGGGTCCGTGTATTTTGATTTTTCAATAGCTTTCATGGTTCACTTGAAGTTAATGGTCATGAATTTAGTTTGACTCCAGTCATCATAATAATATGTTGCCCTCCAGCTGTGTACAGCATTTGGATACACTTGTGAGTGAGTTTGGAAATTGCCAGGTGAGTATAATAAAATGAGAGAACATGGTCCCAAGGTTGAATGCAAGGAGTTGAAAATGGTTGACCGTGGAATTTAGTTGTATAAGGAACAAGGTCAAGGTATGAGGGGATTGAAAGACAGTAGAAAGGTGGTAGGACTGACAGACGCCATAGCTCAGTGGGGATAAAGAACTTTTAGACTTGGGGTACTCAAGGAGAAGGAATGGAAGTACAGGAGATGGTGACAGAAAATAGAGGTTAGGTTACGGAGGGGTTATAGTTTTGGTAATAACAAAATGAGGAAAATTGGTGGCTTGAGTAAAGTGAAAGGCAAGATCTCTGGGTAGGGATCCATTCAAATGAATACTGTAAACACAAAAATAGTGCCAGGGGCAGTGTTAGCAAATATCACAATCACCTAGAAGATAAAATCTTAGAGAGAGGGAGTGACCTAGGAGTTGATGCAGCAGCAAGGAAAATGTGTCACAGAGTCTGATCCAAAGGTGTAGGTTTAAAAAGAAGAAAAGGAAGATGGTCTGGTCATAGCAGTGAAGAGCTTGGACAGCCATGCCACCTCTCCATCCAAAGGTGTGGGACCTAAGTAAGAAAATGGTCACCCCGCTGGAAGTACAACAAACAGTACCCTCAGGAGAGAGGGGGAAAAGGTGGCAAGAACATGTAGAGGTACAGAGGATAGGGAAGAGGATTCCTGCCAGAAAGCTCAGAGCCTTTGGGTTCCCAGCCAACTGCTAGTACACCTGGCCCTCTCAGGTAGCCAGAGCAAAGGCAACATGGGGGACAAGAGAAGGAGAAGACACAGGACATACTTTGCTCCTGAGGATATAGAGTAATTACAGGGAAAGGATGTCAAATTTCTCTAGCAATTATAAAAAATGCTACCAGTCATCCTTGCCACAGTGAAGTTTTTATTGACCATGTTTCTCCAGGGACCCCATTATCGCCAAGTGACTTGGGATCCTCTGCCCCCCGTCTTCTCTTGCTAGTGGTCCCATAAACACGCAAAGTCCTGTTCCTCTGTTCCACCCATTCTTTAGTGATGCCAGGGCCCATTACAATTAGGGGGTTCTGCTTTATATCGTCTATCCAAATAAAAACCAGAAGCAAAATTAGAAACAAATACATTTGAAATGAAAATCTGTACAATTCGAATTTTCTCTTTAATACAACTCACATAAAAGGAAGACCCGCCCCCATCCAATGGTGAGCTGCAGGGCAGTAGAGTGATGACAGGGTTGATAGTTCTTGTTAGACCCCTGAAAGGCATTCATTAAAATCTGTTTGTATTTGAAACTCTAAACAGAAAAATGTTTGCCCAGTAAATTTCATTTTCCTCATTTTTTTTCTTTCTTCTGCAATTGCAGTCAAAAAGGAGCTACATTAGAAGTAAACATACAGAATTTGTCAATCCTCATTTTGAATAAACAAATTTATGGGGGAGGGGTGGTTAAATTTTTTTTCCCCAAAATCACATTCATTACAATCTAGATTGTGTTTTGCCAATTGCCAAACCTTAAGGAATAGAGATTTGCTACGTCTAGATATTCTTAAACATAACTTCTTAATTATCAATATGAGAAAATTTAAATGTGTAGAGATTAAGGGACTTCCCAAGGCCACATGCCCTGTGGGAGTAGAGTTCAAGTTAGAATCCAGGACTCCTAAACTCAAATCTTCTCTCTTCCTCACATCATATTTTCTTCAAGAGCAGCTCAAAAGGCTTAATGTCATTTCTTTTCACAAAATAGGTCAGGTCCCTTAGAGATCATATAAGTTTTGTTTTGATTCAAAGAGATGTTTTACTGAATCTGTTCAATGAGAAATTAGATATGTTTTTGTTTTTATTTTGTAAAATAAGTCCTAATTATACCCAGTCTTTATATGATTTGCGCTCGCACAGACCTTCTCTCTCAAATCTGTTCCACTGTGTTCATTCAACAGTTTTCAATTATCTCTATGTTAATAGGGTACATATTACTTTCAATGCCAAGATATTTCTGGGCTTTTGGTATTATTTTCCTTTGCAGTTCATAAATAAAGTGGATGGACAGGATTTCAGGAATCGTATCTTTTCGAACTTCGTATTGTCCATTTTATAGCCAGAAAGAGCTCTGTAATCTTTCAGCGTATTCATGAATTAAAGGAGAGTCAGTTCAAAGCACAGAACATTGGAAACAGATTCATGCAAAATTTATCTTCAACAGCAAAGGCGAATAATAGCACTATTTTACTTCACAGGACTATATTAAGCAAGAGCAAATAAAATATCACAGAGCTGTATAAAATTTCAATGTTTGACATGTTATTTTTTGGATTCTGTTGTAAGGCGTTAGATTGCCAGCAATAAGGGGGAAAAAGGAATTTTTAAAAGGTGCCTACTATCAGGTAGCTAAATTTTTATTGTAATGATCTTTTATGTCAGCGTCTCAAAACTGTTTTAGACTGAAAACCCAAATTAAAGTTAATTCACCGTGCAATATAGTTTTATTAATACTAGTTATTACAAGATATAAAAAGCCTTTAGAAGGAATATTTTTAAATATCAAATGGATGTTGATGATCTCAAGAAAAATTTTCCAACACAGTAACATGTATGCTTTTTGACATCATCTTTTCAAATTCTTTTTTATTTTTTTTAATGTTTATTCATTTTTTGAGAGAGAGATGGAGACCTAGTGTGAGTGGGGGAGGGGCAGAGAGAGAGAGAGAGAGAGAGAGAGAGAGAGGGAGACACAGGATCTGAAGCAGGCTCTGAGCCGTCAGCACAGAGCCTGACATGGGGCTCACACCCACTAACTGAGATCATGACCTGGGCCAAAGTCGTACGCCCAACCGACTGAGCCACCCAGGCGCCCCTCGTCTTTTCCCATTCTAATGATAGTTCTAGAAAAATTTGAAAGGGTGTATCATTTTATATTTTTGCATTGGCCACTAAAATGGGGTCCTTTTATTTTCAAACAGCTTAAAATGTATTTGGGAAATAAATGTTTACTTTGCGTTGGTGTTCTAAAACATCTAAAAACTCTTTGAAGGACTGTTTTAAATTTATTTTGGCACCTCAGATGTAAGGTTTACTGGATCAAGTTCTTTTTGACATAAAAGACCTGTTTTAAGTGCTCTTGGAGTTCAGAGGCATTAGAGGTGTATCATTTCTTAATATCTGAGGGGGTATGTGGAATTAGCATTCCAAATACTGGATACAATAACTGCATTACTCTAGAGTTTATTTTGAGCTAGTGGATGAATTAATGATATAAAACCTAGAATAAGGACTCCAGAATTCCATAATCCCTTTTGAAATAAATAAATAGTTAAACATGCTTTTAGGAAGTCTAAAGAGATACAATTTGAAGGGAACAAAGTAGGTCAAATACCACATTCTTCACATAGTCCAAGCCCTACCAGCTGACAACTCTCATTGTTGGCCTTGTATCATGAGATCCTTCAGACACAGCTTTCCTTGTGCGTGAACAGATTCTGAGGAGGATCCAAGCCTCCGGGTCCAAGTTGAGGAGACGTCTCCGAATAGAATACCCATACCTTTGCCCTGGTACAATTTGTTTCCATTTTTCCATCTTAAAGGCACATTGCATGCACCACAGTAAATGTTATTAGTTGAAGAAAATGCACCAAAATATATTTTTTGTTCTCTGCATTATTTTACTTGAATATTATTTAACACAGTTTTGTATTCCAGTTTCTTTAATAAGAACATTTTATATTAATGTAAACTCTTTATCAACTTGAATTTTGATACCTACGTTATAATTCATTGACTGAAATTGCCATGGGTAACTGTGCCCCATAGTTAGTCATGTGGTTTGCCAATGACTTTTCACCATTTTCGGAAGTAGTCTTGAGATGAACCTCTTAGCACAGAAAGTACTTTGGTCTTGACTTACATGCTTACATAGCACTCATTGATTCCTTTACCAATACTGAATGTGGAGTCAGTATTGCTAAGTGGTCCATTGATGAGTGCTTTCTTCTTTTAGAGAATTCACTGTTCTTTTAGTAGGGGCCAGATAATAGTAAAATCACTACACAAAGTGATATGGGAAGATGTAAAAAGCTTTCCAGGGCTATGCCTAGGTGCAAAGGCACTCAGGTTTGTGAGAATGTTTATTTCTGGGGTGTAAAATACGAGGATCAAGGAGTGGGAAGTAATTTGACCATTTTCTACTTTTTATAGAAAGAAGCTAGTGCATGAGTCCTTGAGTGTTATGCTAGGACTCAAGTTAAATTTATCTTGGAAGTTATGGGATCCCATTAAACTACTTATGTGCATGGAAATGATAAGTTCAGTTTGGATTATATATTGGGTGTTGAAAACAATACAAAATAAAAATATTTTCATTAAAAAAAAGATGAAATAGTCATTTTAATATTAAGCCCAAGCCCTGAGGGAAACTTTTTACAGAAATGTCAAAAAATGACTAAGAATCAAATGGAATGCACAATTTTGGAAGTTGACCAAGTTAGCAATTGTATGCCTAAAGAAACCCCTGCATTTTACATATTTCTAAGGAGTGCTCAGAGAAGAGCACTTCATCCTTATGAAAATATACTTACTTTTGGGTTACTTGCTTGCTGGCCATTGTGAGTTCAATAGAAAATAAGTAGATAATTTGAGAGAAAATGATAAAGACCAATGACTATATATAATCTCTGTCTTGTAGAGGTCCACAGTTTTATTTAAAAGTTTGGAACAGGGGCGCCTGGGTGGCTTGGTCGGCTAAGTGTCCGACTTCGGTTTAGGTCGTGATCTCACTGCTCATGAGTTCGAGGCCCGCGTCGGGCTCTGTGCTGACAGCTCAGAGCCTGGAGCCTGTTTCGGATTCTGTGTCTCCCTCTCTCTCTGATCCTCCCGCGTTCATTCTCTGTCTCTCTCTGTCTCAAAAGTAAATAAATGTTAAAAAAAAAAAAAGTTTGGAACATCTAATAAGATAGAATTTCATCTACATATACTGAAGCACTGAACACATTCCCAAGAACGTGTTTCCACATTTATGGTGCCAGTTCTAGAAATGTGATCTATGTGGATAGAATATAGTTTTATTAAAAATATCCATTTCATGGGGTTAAATATAGAGCATAGAAAGAAGATCAGCTTGTATCTGAGACTGGAAAAGAAGGCACATGCATCTAGTCTTTGTTAAGTGTCTTCAGAGAACAGAGTCAGTAAATAAAAATTACCCTTCATTTTCAGATTTTGCCCGAATTTGGCAATGAGACCAATTGCTTAATGGTCATATTCTTGTATTCATAATTGCATTCAAAGCATCACAACTGATTTCCCCAAAACCGATTCAACGGGAATGACCTAGAGGTGAAGTTAATTGCCGTAAAGCAAGTAATACACTGTCAACAGCTTGCAGCTACTCATGGCTCAGGCGGAAAGCCAGTTACTTCATCACTTTGGGTCCGTCCCTAGGTTCCACAGTACGGGATGCATTGTAAATACTGCTATTAGATGCTAGAATGGAAATTTCCTGTGTTGGCTGGAACATAAAAATATATAAAAGAAAAAAGTCAAACAATAACATTTCCATATGGCTTGAAGATCTAGTTGTATTTTCATAGGCATAGTGTGCCTGTAGCTGAGCAATAGATTTCTTCCCCCTGATTCTATTGTTTTTGTTCAATGAAATTTTTTAAAAGTAGGGCCAAGTCTATCCTCTCTGCCAAAAAACGTATGATGTGAGCTTCCTTGCTCCAGTGTAGATGGAAATGTCCCAATTCATCATCACATGCCTTTCCACTTTCCTTGAACACCAAGGTGCTCCCTGAAATGAGATAGAAACCTATGTCTCTTTTGACATATCAACACTTGTCCTCAAAACATTTTGTTTCAATAGCTTCATATGTGAGCTCTGGGGTAGTATAACTAAAGTTATGCATTTCCTGAGGAAAGGAAAGAAATGCAGTGTAATTAGCCCTGAGTTATTTACTGCATGACTACATACATGTTCACAAAGCTTTCTGGATACTGTCTGTTAGTCATTTGTGTGTGTGTGTTGTAGTTGGCAGAAAGCCACTCTTTAAATTAGTTTAGGCAACCACATCTATTCTGCAAAAGAGCGTCTTAGGAATTTGAAGGCCTTAAATTCGATTTTAAAACTAACATTTATATTTGATGAAAGGAACGTGTATTTTAATCCTGCTTTTAAGTGGGCATCATCATAATGTAGAAATTGTTACTTACATATGTTCGCATTATACAGAACTTGCATAATATCTATTTAATTGTGCATCAGGTCATAAAGGTGCACCTGGAACATGGGAAACTAGGAAGAAGTTACCCAAAACTCTGTGTCCCGATTATTTACATTTAGGTAACTCCTACCTCCTGAGGCCAGTTTTTTTTTTTTTCTGCAAAAAAAAACGAACATGAGCCATTTCTGCTTTTCTAGCAATTTATTTGAAAATTGAAGTTGGTGGTACTGAACACTTCTGTGATTACATGTGATGCCACACTCCACCCTTCTTGGCCTACCTGGGAATAGCCTGGACAGCCCCTAAGCATTTACCTCCAGCGTAAAATGTTGTCTTTTTTTCTACCAGTTGGCATCAGCTTGCCTGAACATGTGAGGTACACAGGTCAGGGCCAGGACTTCTGAGGCAGAGATGTTCATTCAAGTAGGCAGCTGACCATAAAGTCCTTAGCCTGGACACTGCAGTTGAGCTCACATTCTATTTGCCAAGCTGGGAAAGGGCCTTTTACATGCCTGGCACTATGTTGTCTATATGGAGCTCCCATAGAATAAGCTGTATTGCACCGGAATTCTCCAGACCGGGAATAGTTTGGCCAACATTGTGCTACTTGTACTAGAAAATAAAACTGAAGACCTAAATGATTTCAATAACATGATATGCAATAATCACAGATATAATTGTTAGTTAATACACACACACACACACACACACACACACACACACACACACATACGGGGGTGGAGAGAGAATCCTTTTTGTATACTACAAATTGTCATGGGACTATGCTCAGTGTTGTTGAGAGGCAGGTGAAGGGAAGATCCTCAAACCCAACAACTGTTCTTTGCCTTCTACTGGGCCACCTTGTTGCTTCTCCCCATCCCCCATTCAGGTCAAAGCAAAAGCTACTAAAAATTACTCAAAGTAGCTCTCTGTCTACATTCCTTCTTTTCTTCTTTCTTGATGCCAGCCTTCCCTGTCTGTCAGTTAAATGACAGAGTGACCTCTCTGCCACCAGCCCAGCCTGTCGTATTTGGCATGACTGTCATGAATGCTCTGAGTTTCCTAATTACCCATTGCATGACAGTCATGGGACCCTAACTAATGGCCTTTCAGTAGAGACCCAGAAGACTTGAGATTATTTTCTTAATCCTTTATGACCCATCTGGCCTTAAAATTGTTGGTAGATGTAATTACTTTATAATGTCAAACAATAAGTTAAATTAGATTATTAAATCTTACATAGATATTTAGACTTTTATAGAGAAACAGAATTAGCATATATTTACTAGGCTCTTTAGGTACCAGAGGAAATAACGAAAATGTTGTCAAGTAAGTGTTCTTATCGGTCTCAAAGAACAAGAAATACCATACTAGTGGTCATTTTAACCTACTCTAATCAGACTTTATCATAACAGAGAAAGTAGAGAAGCCATTTTTCTGAAATCTGGTGAAAAATAGCAGGAGTCCCACAGCTTTTCTTAGAGAACATCACAATGAATAGGGAATGAATATTTCTAGAATTCCTCATTGCGCTAAAACACTTTTATCAGAGACAATAGGAATAAAGGTGTGAGTTATACTAAAAATATACAGAAAAGCCTGCTTTCCATAACTTACTACAGAGCACAGGTGGTACAGAGCCAAATGATAAAATACACACGCGTGTTTATGTGCTTCCATGAAAGTATACAGGTTTTTTGCAAATTACAGCTTTCCACCACTTAATGCTAAAAGATAGCATAGTCCTTACCAACAAATCCTTAATTAATGTTTTAGCAACCTATGCTGCCACAATCCCTTGGGAATGTAAAACTTGCCATTTAATTTCTAGTGAGGAAAACCTTACCATTTATCTTCCTTAAGGCTAGAGATGTATTTGCACGTAAATTTTAAATTATATCTTCATTGATATAACTTGAAATTCCTTTACAAATCTGAAAATTACAACCAGCCTATGCACACCTCCTAAGCCCATTTACATAAAGGCCTCTCATTTCTTTATGTTTGTTTGCTCTTTTCAGGAGAAAGGAAGACAACAGTGTCTTGCACAAAAATCATGAACAAAAACATCAGCATTGTGGACAACAAGAAATGCAAGTACCTAACCAAGCCGGAGCCACAGATTCGCAAGTGTAATGAGCAACCATGCCAAACAAGGTAACCCTCTCCCACCACTTGCTAATGCTCCATTTGGCCACTAAATCACTGATCTTTAACACTCAAAACACTGGGGCGCCTGGGTGGCTCAGTCGGTTGAGCACCAACTTTGGCTCAGGTCATAATCTCACGGTTGGTGAGTTTGAGCCCCTCGTCGGGTTCTGTGCTGACAGATCAGAGCCTGGAGGGTGCTTTGGATCCTGTGTCTCCCTCTCTCCCTGCCCCTCCCCCTGCTCGTGCTCTGTCTGTCTCTCTCTCTCAAAAATAAAATAAACATAAAAGTATTTTTTAAACACTCCAAGTACTAACAAATCCACATTTTCCTAACAACAGTGCAAAGGAATATATACCAAGATGTAATGTTTTAAACAAGAAAGATCTAGGAAAGAAAGATAATTGCCTGGATGAAAAGAGTATTAAAGCAGAAAGGATGGGGGGCACATGGGTGGCTCAGTTGGTTAAGTGTCTGACATTTGATTTTGGTTCAAGTCATGATTTCACAGTTGGGATCAAGCTCCCGGTCAGGCTCTGTGCTGACAATGTGGGGCCTGCTTGGGATTCTCTCTCTTTCTCTCTCTGCCCTTCCCCTGCTCATGTATATGTCTGTTCTCTCTGTCTCTCTGTATATCTGTCTGTCTGTCTCTCTCTCTCAAAATAATAAATAAGATTAAAAATAAAAGCAGCAAGGCTGGCTAGGACTTACCTCAACTTTAACTGTATTCTCCACAGGATGAAAACAACCACTAAGTGAGACAAAGGAGGTATAATTAAAATTGCTTGGTAGTCTGTTGGTCACTTCTTCAAAAACCTGACTATGGGTTGAAGTTAGCTATTTGTTCTTGAATTCTCTGAAATGGTATTGTAGAACTTGCCAAGGGAGATATAAAACAAAGCAGGACTGGCCGGGACCCAGTCCCTCATGCGACACCAGGGATGGTGTGGTCCTCCTGGTTTCCCAGGCTACGTCTTCACTTCCTCTCCCAGAGCTCCCAGGGTGACTGCCCGATCCCTGACCTTCCATCACCCAATTCCTGAGCTGGGTCCTAGTTATTGGGCAGTCCATTTGTCTCGGTCTCCTGTGACTTCCCCAGTGAGTATGAGGCAACAAAGTAGGCGAGAAACTCTGAAGTAGGAAGTAAGACAGTGATGCTGAGCAGCTGAAAGTGGTGTAGAAACCTTAGTAACAGGCAGAGATGAAGTGGAACTGGAGTATCATTTTGGAGTGAGCTAGCAGCAAGGTGGTTTGGAGTGGTTCCCATCATAGAGCTGAACGTCCACGTGTTTTCATATAAAAATTAAGGTTGGGCTTGAGTGGGACTGACCCCCAGTGTCAAAGGTCCTAAAAGCTTTCAAAGATAGAAAGATTAGGGGCGCCTGGGTGGCGCAGTCGGTTAAGCGTCCGACTTCAGCCAGGTCACGATCTCGCGGCCCGTGAGTTCGAGCCCCGCGTCGGGCTCTGGGCTGATGGCTCAGAGCCTGGAGCCTGTTTCCGATTCTGTGTCTCCCTCTCTCTCTGCCCCTCCCCCGTTCATGCTCTGTCTCTCTCTGTCCCAAAAATAAAAATAAACGTTGAAAAAAAAAATTAAAGATAGAAAGATTAAATGAGTTTGAGGCTGCGTTGAATCCTCTGGAATACAGAGACAGGCACATCTGTTCTATCCCAACACTCAGAGATCTGTTGAGGCTCAGGACATAGTTGTGAGTTCCTGGCGAGCCGAACAGAGATTGATCTCCCCTCTCATTGGCTCCTGTACAAGGGACACAGTGAATTTACATGTCCTGGAACTCAGGTGTGCAAATAATTTGTAGCTTTATAGCGGTCTATAACTAATATAATGTTCTTCATGACCCTCCACTGAAATGAATAAGTATGCGGGAGCAGTTTAAAGAGGGAGGAGGAACAAAGTTGCCAATTAACTGTATTTAAACCTTTTTGTCTTAATCTCTTTGGGAATTAGTGTCATTGAGGCTAATGCTCAGTTCTTCTGGTTTCCCTGTTCCCCCTGCCTTCCCACCTCTGATGTAGCCCTGATCCTGAGTTCCCTGTATTTCAGGCTTATGGCAAAATTCAGTTATTAAGCCCTTCAGATCCAGCTCATGCTATATTAATGAGAGCTTAAAAGAATTTAGAAAATCCTTTCTTTCTTTACAATGCTGAAATGTCAAGGCTTGCTTTTCTGTAGATTCGGTGACAAAAGCTGAGTATCAGCTTTTTCTTGCCTGTCCATTTCTGCTCGAATATTCTTATTCTTCCCCAAACCCCAGGGCAAACTATGCTTCTAAGGAAAAGGACAAAAGAATGATATGTAGAAGACCATGCAAAAGATAAAAGCACATTAATATACTTCCAATAGTGTTATGCCCATTCCCTCTACTTGACTGTATGGTTTTCAGGATGACTTCATGAGTAGATGAACTAATTAAGATTTTTTTAGGTGGCAGTGGAGTAATCAACAGGAAAAGTGACCTAGGGAATTACTGTTACCTGCCATCAAGTCCTTGACTCCCCTCTGTTCAGTGCGGGACAAATGGAACAGCAGAGTTTTTGGCCTTTGCCAAAAGAATCTGGACCATTTTTGTTATTGCCATTCCTAAGGTTTATCTTTTTCTGTGTCTCTTTTATCTTATTTTTTAAAATATTTGTTTATTTTTATGAGAGCACAAGTGGCTGAGGGGCAGAGGAGGGGGATGGATCCGAAGCGGGCTCTGCTGATGGGCTGACAAGCAGTGAGCCCGATGTGGGGCTCGAACTCAACAGTGGTGAGATCGTGACCTGAGCCAAAGCCAGGCACTCAACCAACTGAGCCACCCAGGCACCCATCTATCTCTTTTAATAGATATTAAAATGCCACCTTATCTTGTGTTAAATTATTGCTAAAATATTTCAAAACTTCATTTGTTTCATATACCATATAACTTTTCCATTTGGAGGGAAGAGCATTGGCTTTTCCTGGTGTATCAGGAATCTTCAAGTTGGATATGAGGACTAGAACATGTTTGTCACTTCCTGACTTTGTCTGCAAGGGATCAGAGTGTACAATATACACACCATTCATTGTTCGTTCGCTGACCTCGGCTATCTTGAGGGAAAATGCCTTGTTAATGACTTGGTAAAATGAATAGTTTCAAAGGGTGACTACTTTTCTGAGTGAGAGTTTTTTGCACCTGGAGACTGGATATCTTTTTTGTTAGAGATTGTTATCTTCCTTCCCTTGGAAAAGGAGTCAATATATCGCAAATCACCAAGAAGCAATGTCAGTGAGGTTAGCCAAAACATTGAATAGTAAGAAATGGACACAAGCAATTGTTAAGGTTCATCATAGGAAAACTTTCTGTGACTTACTGGTTTTAATTTTCCTGCCTCTTCTTTCTCCCCACCCTAGTAAGAAACTTTCTAATTTCCATTTACATTTATTGAATAGAATCAAATAGTCTGACAGAACCCTATATGCCAAATATAAAATATATCAATGCACTAGTAAATAGCTTTGCAAGAGGGAATCTTTTTTTTTCTTCAATATATGAAATTTATTGTCAAATTGGTTTTCATACCAAATTGGTACCCATTGCTCATCCCAAAAGGTGCCCTCCTCAATACCCATCACCCACCGTCCCCTCCCTCCCACCCCCCATCAACCCTCAGTTTGTTCTCAGTTTTTAAGAGTCTCTTATGCTTTGGCTCTCTCCCACTCTAACCTCCTTTTTTTTTTCCCTCCCCCTCCCTCATGGGTTTCTGTTAAGTTTCTCAGGATCCACCTAAGAGTGAAAACATATGGTATCTGTCTTTCTCTGTATGGCTTATTTCACTTAGCATCACACTCTCCAGTTCCATCCACGTTGCTACAAAGGGCCATAGTTCATTCTTTCTCATTGCCACGTAGTACTACATTGTGTATATAAACCACAATTTCTTTATCCATTCATCAGTTGATGGACATTTAGGCTCTTTCCATAATTTGGCTATTGTTGAGAGTGCTGCTATAAACATTGGGGTACAAGTGCCCCTATGCATCAGTACTCCTGTATCCCTTGGGTAAATAAATACAAGAGGGAATCTTAAAGATAAGGAAATGGGATAACTCCAAATTAGGTTAATTCCAAAATATAAAGCGTTTTTTCCCTTATTAGAATATGTTTTACGCTTTAATTCTTATTTTTAAGCAGTTTTCACAAGGAATGGAAAAAGTAACTTTTACCATTATACTAAGGATATCTCAAATGTATTTTATTTAAAAAACATGAGATTCCAGGGGTGCCTAGGTGGCTCAGTCATTTGAACGTCTGACTTCAGCTCAGGTCATGATCTCATGGTTTGGTTTGTGAGTTCAAGCCCTGCATCAGGCTTGCTGCTCTCAGCGCAGAATCTGCTTTGGATCCTCTGTCCCCCTCTCTCTGCCCCTCCCTTGCTCACACTCTCTCAAAAGTAAATTTAAAGAAACATTAAAAGAACATGATCTCCCATGAAATTGCAGATACTTCTCTTTTCGGTAGTGTCTTCTAGGTTCCATAGTTGAAGGGAAAGGTGCATACGTGGGTTTAAATTTAATTATAACCCAGGTATCCTCATGTAAAAAGGTGAAGCAGGAAACTAAATAAATTTGGAAGATAAGTACATTAGGAACAATCCACTAGGGGACTCCGAAGCAAAATGGTAGATCTGCATCATATCTGATAGATTTGCAGACAAGAACATTGTTAGAGGCAATATTGCAATGTAACTGTTATCGTGATTTTTTTTTTTTTTAGAAATAGAAGCATAGAATCATTTAGAACTAAATCCATTGTACAGATGAGAAAACTAGATTACATGAGGATGGGACTTCCCAAACTTTGAATCATTGCCAGGGGCATTTAGGCTTAAGTAAATTAGGAAGAATTGATGCCATTTCTGTAAAACACAGACACAAATTCCAAATCGAGAAATGTTTAATGACAGGCTGTTGTGTGCAAAGTATTATGGATGCAAAGGAGAATAAGACGTTGATCTCTGCCTTTAAAGAGTTATATCCTTTTTTTAATTCTTTAAACTTTTTTTAAAAAAAATTTTAATGTTTATTTATTTTTGAGAGAGAGAGAGAGAGACAGTGCGAGCGGGGGCAAGGTAGAGAAAGAGGGAGACAGAATCTGAAGCAGGCTGTCAGCACAGAGCCCACTGTGGGACTCAAACTCATGAGCCTCAAGATCATGACCTGAGCCTAAGTCTGATGCTTAACTGACCGAGCCACCCAGGCAGCCCTAAAGAGCTTATATCCTAATCAGGAAAAGAAGGTCAACTTTTGTAGGGGGGCTGTGAGCCCCTCCACCTTGCTAGGGAATATTTAACAAGTGCTGAGTGCCACAAGCCAAATGCCAGAGGGCAGAGGAGAGCACAATCATTGTGGGTTAGGTGGAGAAGCTCTTTTGGGAGGAAGGGACTTGGACCTGGCTGTCAAGGATCCAGGCAGTGGATGCTCCATACACAGACCATGTGGAGAAAATAGAAAGTGCTTGGGGAGCAAACTAAGCATATGCTTTATTTTCCAAACAAATGAGAGAAGAAGCTAGAGAAATGAGTAAGTATAAATCACTTACAAATATATGGTAATATATATAGTATATACTATATCCTGAGTCCCTATTGTATGTCAGACAGTATAATAATAAACCCTTTTACAAAATGACAGAATGGAAACTTAACAGCTGTTAAGTATTGTTTCAAGAATGTGCACAGCTAGTACGAACCCCGAATTAAGCTCAGGGCTTCTGACTGCCCTTCACTGCGACGAAATAGGATCGTGCAGATAGTTTGGGGGGGGGGGAATTTAGATCCCCCTGGGAGGTTGTCCTAATGATGGGAAATACAGAGAGGGTTTTATTGATGAGAATCATATATTGACCAGAATTATACAAATTTTATGAATCACTTTTCAGGCATAGGCCTTGCTTCTTCCTGAAATAAATTTGGGGATGTGTTTAAATTAGTGGTCCTAGGTTAGATCCGAATTCATTAGAAAAGGAAGTGCCATAGATATGTATCACTGCCCTTGTGATTGGGTAAAGGATGTCCATCTAGGTATTAAACTACATGTGTGTGGGCTGAATCACTGAATCAGTGAAATCCAAGAATAATAGTTGGAGTTCTTGAGGACCTTTCACAATAAGGTCACTTGACGCGTAGCACTCTGAGCCGGTCACTCCTATGTCTGTGATTACATTGCAAGTACATAGAGGCTAGCCTGAGGAAGCACACATAGCTTTATCTGGAAGGTATGTCCCAGGCACAGAAATCTTGTTGCAGATACTAGGCATAATGTACTAATGATTGCTTCCCCCAGGTAAGAGGGCATTCTCACTGACAGGGTTCTGTTACCTTGCTAATACCTGCATATGTCTCCTTGTGAGGTCCTTGTACAGCCTCACTTCCAATTTCTGACTTTGCAACCTCGTGACCCTTGGTAAGTTGCTAAATCTTTCCTTGCCGTGGTTTCCCTCTCCACGATAGTTGTCGTACTTAACACGTGGAGTTGTTGTGAAGATTCAAAACATGAAGAACAGGAATAACCCATGTATCTTAGCAATTGTGCACTTAGAAGGTATCTCAGTGTGCCAATATGATAAGCAGCCACAGGCAAAGCACGTACTATGGTGTGGACAGAATCTCATTCTTTGAGATTCTAAGACACACAAGGCCCTGAGGGGGGCGCTCGGGTGGCTCGGTCTGTTAAGCATCTGACTTGATTTCGGCTCAGGTCACCATTTCACAGTTGGTGAGTTTGAGCCCACATTGGGCTCTGTGCTGACAGTGCAGGGCCTACTTGGGATTCTCTCTCTCCCTCCTTCTCTGCCCCTTGCCTGCTCTCTAAACAAACAAACAAACAAACAAGAACAAGGCCCTGAGATAGGAAATAAGGAGAATTCAAAATGATAGAAAGCACAGGTGTTTTAGACAAAGCTATATTAGTTAAAAACAAAAAAGTCACTGTGCCACGATTCTAATTCCAGACATGTCAAAATACACCATGGGTCGATATCTTTTAACTTGTTTCAGTGGTTCTTGCTTTACTTTTAGATGGATGATGACGGAATGGACCCCCTGTTCACGAACTTGTGGAAAAGGGATGCAGAGCAGACAGGTGGCCTGTACCCAACAGTTGAGCAATGGGACTCTGATCAGAGCCCGGGAGAGGGACTGCTCCGGGCCTAAGCCTGCCTCCGCCCAGCGCTGTGAGGGTCAGGACTGCATGACCGTATGGGAGGCAGGAGTGTGGTCTGAGGTACAGTGCACGCCCCCAGCCCTCCCCACTTCATTTCTCTCCTCTGATGCCCACCCTGTCTGATGTCATGTGCTATCATGTTCAGAATCTCTGTTTACAGCAGTTTATTAACTTTTCTGACAAGAAAGAGTATATGCTGCTTATATATAATTTTGCAAACAGAAGAAGACAAAGTTATTTACTCTATTCAATAAATATTGTAACATAATCAAAAATGTATTCTATATACACTTTAGGTTGCTGCTTTTTTTATTTGTATACCATGAGTATACTCTTCAGTGGGCAGATTTTTTTAAATTTCTTAATGTTTATTTATTTTTGAGAGCGGGACAAACAGAGCACGAGTGGCAGAAGGGGCAGAGAGAGAGGGACACAGAATCCAAAGCAGGCTCCAGGCTCCAAGCTGTCAGCACAGAGCCCAACGCAGGGCTCAAACCCATAACCGTGAGATTGTGACCCAAGCCGAAGTCAGATGCCCAACCGACTGAACCACCCAGGCACTGAAGAAATTTTAATACACATTTGACTCATTGTCTTTCCCTGCCTGAACACTTAAAAGAGAAAGAACAAGAAAGGGCGTTATCCTTTAACAATCATCTCCTAGAAGCAAAGACTCTGTTTTTATTTCATATTTAGTATATGGTTTGCATTTAATCATCAATCTAAGAAAGTTAATAGTTTCACCATTTTATAATTGATCTCAGAGACATTAAATAGTTTACCCAATCCTATCTAAGTAGAAGGGCTTGGATTTGAACCCAGTGCAGTCAGATTCACTGCACCACACACCCATTGGCACGTCGTCTGTAGCACACCGGTGTGGTCCACGCCAAACTGTATGGTTTATTTTCTTTTAACCTGATACATATGTTTGTATAATAATACACAGCAGTCTGGGCACCGGGGTGGCTCAGTTGGCTGGGCGTCCAATTTCAGCTCAAGTCATGATCTCACGGTTTGTGGTTTGAGCCCCACGTCGGGCTCTGTGCTGACAGCTCCGAGCCTGGAGCCTGCTTCAGATCCTGTGTCTCCCTCTGTCTCTGCCCCTCCCGCGTCACTCTGACTCTCTCAAAAATAAATAGATTTTAAAAATTTATATAGGGGCTCCTGGGTGGCTCAGTCGGTTGAGCATCCAACTTCGGCTCAGGTCATGAGCTCACGGTTTGTGAGTTCAAGCCCCGCATCGGGCTCTGGGCTGACGGCTCAGGGCCTGGAGCCTGCTTCAGATTCTGTGTCTCCCTCTCTCTCTGCCCCTCCCCCACTCACATTCTATCTCTCTCTTCTTCAAAAATAAACATTAAAAAATGTATATAAAAATAATAAATGGCAATCATTACTTATAGTCTCTAGCTGCTCTGAAGCATTTTATGTGAGTATGTGGCTATATGCCACACACACACAAACACACTCACACTTACATACCCACACACATGAGCACACACACACACGCACATGCACACCCAGAGCCAAATCATTCAGATGCTTACTTTCAGAATATTAGATAGGATCTAAAACTGACAAATAAAATGCTAGGGTATGATGAGCAGCTAATCCTTTGAAAATGAGGATAAAGGAGCTTAGATAGTAAGGTGTGGGAATATTCTTCAATTAACGCAACCCCACACCTACTAAAGTACATTGACCAGTAGCATGATTTGCCGGTGTCTTCCTTTTCTGAGCTACACCTTACACCTGGCTGCTTAACAGATTCTCCTTCATTTTTGATGTGTGCTTTGCCGACGAATGTAGTATCTAATATTACATCCAAATGAATCAGTTCAATCTGGAGAGAAGATTCACGTGAGCGAAGGAAAATATCCCACCTCCAGCCTAACCATAATGTTTTTGCAAACTCTTTAGGAGGAAATAGGTCAGAGAGATTCTGTACAGATTTTTGGCACCAGCTGGGAGAAATATTATGTCTCAATGCAGTCTACCAATTTAAAAAAATGTTTCTCTTGTTTTTATTTAATTTAAACATTGATTTTATGGTTGAGGGTTAGTTCCAACTGCAAAACATTAAAATATAAATTTTAAGATGCTAAGTCACACGTGTAGCCCACTTTAAAGCTCAACATATTCAAACATAAGCCATAAATTATGAGACAGTTACTCATTTGTGTAAAATGTACGATATTTATAATAACATTAGTTTCATGCTCAGGTTTTCAACAACACACCTGTTGTAGTCCACATGCTTATTCTTTTTTTTTTTTAATTTTTTTTTCAACGTTTATTTATTTTTGGGACAGAGAGAGACAGAGCATGAACAGGGGAGGAGCAGAGAGAGAGGGAGACACAGAATCAGAAACAGGCTCCAGGCTCTGAGCCATCAGCCCAGAGCCTGACGCGGGGCTCGAACTCACAGAGCGCGAGATCGTGACCTGGATGAAGTCGGACGCTTAACCGACTGCGCCACCCAGGCGCCCCCACATGCTTATTCTTAATACTACGTCATTGTTAAATGTATTCCTGCAACTCTTGTTTTGGACATTTTTTAATCACAAATATTCATTGAATTTTCGAGGTTTGCCGTATCTTTCATCCATTCCCTTCTCTCCTTCCTTTCCCTTCTCTTGCCCAATGCCATTTTGGTCCAGGTCCCAATGCCCTGTGTCCAGATAGTCAGTGATGTATATCTTTGTAAAACTTAGAAGCTTTACACATATTCCGTAATAAGAGACATAAATAAAAATGAGATGCCAAGTTGCACCTAGAAAAACTTGTATATTTGTATACAAATACACACATGTTTGTATGTTACGTCACCATCTTAAATCAGGCATCAGTTATTTATGAAATAAACAAACTGTTTTTCAACTGAATTATATTTTCAATGCTTGCAGTCATTTAGAATGATAATTTCTAGGGGTGTATAATTATGCAATTAAATATTTATTTTATTTTTGCTAAGATTTTTCTCCGTTTTAGCTTTAAGAAAAGTTTGTGAGAAAGGGCACCCTCTAAAAAATGTTTCTATCTTTTGCAAACATTTCTTAGGGCTACAACAAACTAAATCTTAGCAAAAATAAAATGAATTTTCTTAGATAATTATACATAAAAATTTTTATGGCAATCAAGTTCAGTATTTTATATTTTGATCACTGTATATTATTTGTCTTTAATAAACAATCCTTATGTTATATTGATCTCTGTAATAATGGTCCTGTGTTCCTGAAACTCATTTACCTCCAGCACTCTGTCTTGAGCTTCATCTGGCTCCTGGTACTGGCATATAGCCAGGTGTTTAACTTCTCTTTGTTCTTTAACCTGGTCTATATGTGGTCATAGGCTTATGACAGATGATTAGAAATATTATTTAACAGTGGGCACCTGGATGGTTCACTTGGCTAAGCATCCGACTCTTAATGTCAGCTCAGGTCTTGATCTCAGTCATGAGTTTAAGCTCCACATCGGGCTCCACGGTGAGAGTGAAGCCTACTTTAAAAAAAAGAAAAAAGAAAGAAAAGAAAAGAAAAGAAAAGAAAAGAAAAGAAAAGAAAAGAAAAGAAAAGAAAAGAAAAGAAAGGTGCGCCTTGGTGGCTCAGTCTGTTAAGCATCCAACTCTTGATTTTGACTCGGGTCATGGTCTCATGGTCCATGAGTTCGAGCTCCGCACCGGGCACTGATACTTCGAAGCTGCTTGGGATTCTCTCCTTCCCTCTCTCTCTGCCCCTCCCCTGCTTGTGCTCTCTCTCCCTCTCTCTCTCAAAATAAATGAAAAAAAAATTTTAAAGAGAAAGAAATATTACTTAACATAATTTAACCGTTCATCTGTATCTTCTAATCACGGACTTCATCCAGACTCTCTGATGTTTTCTACTAGTGTTCGGTCAAGTGTGGCAAAGGCGTACGTCACCGGACCGTGAGGTGTACGAACCCTAGGAAGAAATGTGTCCTCTCCACCAGACCCAGGGAGGCTGAAGATTGTGAGGATTACTCAAAATGCTATGTGTGGCGAATGGGTGACTGGTCTAAGGTAAGAGTCTTTTGGCGTGTCTGTTAGGTTTCCATCATGTCTGCATCGCCCTGGGTGCTGTGACCACACAGCATGCAGTTTAGGACAAGTAGAGGACAGAGGTATAGGTCATGGGAGATGGAGTGTTATATTCCCAGGTTCAAATCCGTGGTCATGATCTCTATAAAACTGTTTTAAAGATTAAATAAGATAAAAGGTAAAAAAACGCTGAAGACCGTCTTTCACTTTTTGACACAAAGGAAGCTTTCAAAAACGGCTATTGTTATTTTGTTGTGAGTTTTTATTCATAATCGTTCTTTGTCAGAATATTTTTGCATGAAAGTTACGTAATATTAGAATACTATCAGATAAGACCATTTTGAAAATATAACTAAGTGAGGTAGTGACAGAATCAAACAGAGGCAATTCCCATCCTAATGTACAAAGGCATTCTTTTTCCCATCAATTTTTGGGGATGTGTATAGAAGACAAGGAAAGGAACAGCATACTTGAAGCCCTTTGGTCGAATCAAGTAGACACAACTCATGTGGCAGGTGAACAGAAAGTTTGATGTTGTGGTAATAGTATTATTTAAATTTACAAATAAAGTGATGTCCCATATATAAGTGAGCAGTCTATCTCTTCAGTCTACATAAAGTATTAATCAATCCCATGTTTTAAGATAAAATTCTGAGGGGTGCCTGGGTGCCTCAGTTAAGCACCCAACTCTTGTTTTTGGCTCAGATCATGATCTCATGGTTGAGAGATTGAGCCCTGTGTTTGGCTCTGCCCTGGGCATCAAGCCTGCTTGAGATTCCCTCTCTCTCCCCCTCTCCACCTCCTCCCTCCTCTCTCTCTCTCTCTCTCTCTCTCAAAAAAAGAAAAGGTATTTGTTTTTAAATTGATATATTTTGAGAGAGAGATCACGAGGAGTGGAGGGGCAGAGGAGAGCAAGAATCTCGAGCAGGATTTGCACTGTCAGCACAGAGTCTGATGCAGGGCTCAAACTCACAAACCATGAGGTCATGATCTGAGCGGAAACCAAGAGTCAGATGCTTAACTGACTGAGACACCCAGGCTCCCCCCACCAAAAAAATATTTAAGATAAAATTCTGATGATATTTAGGGGGAAAATGGCTCTCAAATACTAGTCTTCAGAAATTTAAGTGTTAATCAAATAATCCCCTGTGCCTTTCCACATCCAGTTGTGATATTATATACCTATTATCATGAAGTCATAAAATTCTAAGGCTTCAAGGAGACATAATAAATCTTCTCTTCTTTCCCATTATTTTATTTGTGAAAAAAAAATGGTGGCTGCTGAGGCATGGTAAGGAGTGTGGTACTTTTCATAAAGATGCTAAAGGACATTCTGGAAGAAATCTTCTCATTGTATAATGCACTAGGGGTAGCCGTTTTGCCTAATGTTTCCCCCAAAGAAATTTCCTGACATTTAAAATCTATTTACTTGTAATTACTAATGGCTTTCCTCTCTAAAAATGTTTGCGTATTAGCATCACATCTGAGTTCTCATGAACTATACTCTTCTTTCTAAGACCTACAACATTTAAAGTTTGCATTGGGACTCTTTAAAGGATGCATTTGTAAACAATTTAAATTCATCCCTCACTACAGAATTAGGAAATATTCAGCCCAATCCAGGCAGCTTTGAACTGGTGAACCCTGTAAGGAAACGTCACACTTTAGAGCAAACAACTTTTAGGGGAAAGAGAATTCCAAATTAACCACAGATAGTTTATTTTATTTTCAGGGTTTATGTTTTCCTAATTCTAAGAGAAGGAAATAGAGTAGGAAGATAGGAAAGACCATGGCCTGGAAGTCAAGAGATGAGGGGGGTAGTCTCAACTCCTTCATTATGTAGATGGACCAATTGGTCAAGCTACTGAATACCTCGGTGTCTTTGTTTTCCTATGAGTGAAATAAGGAAGATAGACAACACCATTGCTTTCAAGCTTTTTGTATATTAATTCTTTCTTCAGCACTGATGATATAAAATAGGATGAGGAAATGGAAGTCCTAGTTGGAGGGATATGGGGAAGGTCACCTATTGTTTCCTTTTAATTCTGTGGGAACTCCACATTTGTTTATTTTGGCTAATAAGATTTGAGGTGTTTTCCTTAAGTGAAAGAAGTCTTCTGTAAGAAAAATTTTAAAACCCACAATAATAGATGAGCTATATTTTTCCAGCTTTATTCATTAATAGGAATATTTTAAGTGGTAAATGTTAATCTGCAGTTCAACACACAAATTGTGATTACAACAAACAGAAGATCCAGGTTTTGTTGTGACTTGCAACACACAACTGTAAATTCCTAAATTGCTGTGTATGGAAATACGGCTAGCAAATCCTATTTTCATGACAAATACCATTGGTGTTGATTAATAAATGTGCCTATCATGTGGCCTCTGGTTAAATCTTAAGCAAAATCAAAATTTGTTAACTGGGGAGATCATAAAAAACAGGACTTTTGGGTTTTTGTGCTAAGCCTGAAAAAATATTTTTTCCAATTTTACTATAATTACATGTGTGTAAATTTTTAGGTATACTTAGACTGAATTACTTTAAGTTGGTTTTGTTGTGTTCTTACATTACTACGCAGCCAGAACATTGCCTTTGTGAGTAAGGAAAGAAGGTGATAACTCTAATAACTATTCTTCTTTATTCTGTGACTTTTTACCTTTGTCTGTGCGTCTGTTTGTTTTTGTTTCCTTATTTAGAAGATTCAGTATGTTGCACTTTTTTTCTTTATATGAATATAGTCTGCTCTTTACCTTAAACCAGTTTCATTGTTCTTTTTTATGACTTAGATCTCAGCCTAACAGATTTAAACAGCCTGCACAAATTAAAGTCAGTCGCGCCATGTGAACTTTATTGATTTCACCCCTTCTTTTTCACTCCTAAGAGATCACTTTCATGCAAAAATACAGACCATCCCAAAATAATTACAGAGAAAAGGAATAATTCTGAGATTATTAAGTTTCAGTGAGTAAAGTATTCACGGACGGAGGAAACCATAGATTTCTTATTCTTATCAGCTGTGTCCCTGGAACAGGAATAGCAGCAAGATGTGTGCAATTGTAGGTGATTTCTGTGCTCCTTGGAGGTCAATTAATCTGTCAGTTTCACTTAAATTCTACGAATATTTTTTAAACTATTGATAAACCTAAGTGGACTTAAGATTAGGCCTTGGGTTGACTTGAATCAAGGATATTCAATGAGCTACCCATAAAATCTTGCTGTGCAACGCTGTTCCTCCCACAATATGGGTGGAGCACTAGAGAATAAGTTAAAAGCATAATATGTTCTCAGCTTCTCACACTATCTAAAAGTCAGTGGCCACAAATGGACTAAGGGTATATCAGTTGAATGGAGGCTTCCTAGGAAAATGGCTTATTCCCCAAACTGTTCACTGCATTTGTATCAGCCTGTGTGATGTCTATCATTTATGTTTTGGTGATTTTGTGTAAACAGTGGAAAATCTGCTCTCAGCTTGAAAAAGAAAAATATAAATACAGGAATATTCAAAACAGAAAAATCTGTCATAAAAATGTTACCTCTGATTCCTAAGTAGATGTAATACAGCCTTTGTTGAACAATGTTTGCATTTATTCCTTTGAAACTAGAAAATTGGCAAAAATAGGGCACAAACAATGTAGTTCCTTTATTCTGGCTTGCATTAACCAGTGACACAATTATATGCCACATTCTGACTATATCTCTGATATAGATATGGCCTTTGGGTCTTTCTTGGGATAACAGAACACAACCCATATGTTTCTGAGCAGTTAAAATCTGCATTCACTCATTTAAGCTGACCTTAGAACACTGACTTAAAAAATAACATAGTCCCTTATGTTTAATGAAATGCCTTATTTTCAGCCAGAATTTGACCTTTCTGCCTCCATTTGAATGTCTACAGCTTCTTGTTTTCATTATTGGAGCCTATAGAGAAGCAAATAAAAGAGCATTGTTTTATCTACCTGTTACACAAAATTTGGTTCCTTCCTGAAGCTTTTATAGCATTAACGTTTCTGTGCAGCATTAGCAAGAGAACTCGTCAAGTGAGTGTTAATGAGAAACAAAACACCTTGGAATTGTACATAATTATTCTTGGTTTATTCTTAGATTCAATTCATAGTCCACAATTTGAGCTTAATTTAGTACTTCAAGATTCTGGGAAATGAATAGTTTTGGCCACATATCAAATCTTGACATGATTAATAGATTTTTGGACAAGAGATTATGAGTCTTTTTGTGATTATGATATAATTCAAAATAATGCTGGAAGCATAATAAATCATTTTGGATGATTTAATTATATAAATAGTATGTATGGCCTTGTTTAGAAGTGGTAAATATAAAGCTTGCAGTATAATGAGTCATTTTTAACTTATCCTGTAAAAGGAAACTACAGTTACATCCAGTATATTCAGTTGAAGAAGAATTTAAAACTATGAAAATGTGAATAATCACAGAGGACATTTCTTTCCACTGGAGGAAACCTCAGTGAATCATTGAAGGAAACGTAAAGAAATCCTCATCAGTGCTATCAAGAATATCTATCCTAAACTAAATGACTAGATAACACCGTGTTTTTAATCATGCATCTCTGTAGCCTAGTAGTTTTGTTTTCAGTCAAGGGAGACAAAAAGAACCAGACTCAAAATCCCCAAGGGAAGGATTTCTTCTTGGCCCATAGTCAGGCTGGGGCTTTAGGACTGTGGATTTCCACATACTACTGACCTAATGCTGGCATACACCCCACCCAATTCAAATCCCCTTGCAGGAGGTCCCAGAATCCAAATGTGTGTCTTGTTGGTTTTAATACAACTAAACTAAGTGGGTTGTTAACCGGGTAGTAGAGGGAAGCTTAAGCACTTGTTAGAGGATTTCCCATTCAGCTTTAAAGAAATAGTTGCAAATAGCCAAATTAAATACCCTAATAGAATGTAAAAATAGAAAATGTTAACTACCAGCTGAAACCAGAGAATCAAAGAAATGAATGAAATGGCAACTGCGATAGTGGAGAAAATACTTTGTCAAGTTAGATACATCAGTAAGACTGGTATTTACTGAAGATCAAACGTCATCCTTTTTAGAAGACTAAATTCATATTAATTAAGGAATGCTTGAGGCTTGCATTTCCCACATTATATTCTATGGCAAACCCATTTCTTGGGATATAGTCTCCAGGTCTGAGAAATAATGTAGTTAAACAAAGATAAGCAAATACTGCAAATTGCTGTAGGACTTAAAGATCCTTTAACATTTTCCTATACTTGGTAAATCTCAAAGAGGGACTAGTATTTCTCTTTTCTTTATTTTTAACCAAAGCTCACTTTTGCAGAGCATATGGCTAGTTTGCTATTTAGTGTAATACACTATGGGAAGGTTTACATTAGATTATTCAATTTTGAAAGATTAGTTTTGTAAGTAATTTTTGGAACTGGAGAAAATTTGTAGATTGAAATCAAACTGAAATTATCTGTATCTAAAAACTATTCTTGGTGGATTAACATTTATATATAGAATTATTTTCTAATAATGTCTACAAGTCATTGGAAAAGATAATTGCCCATCATCTTTTTATAATTATAGTCTAAAAAGACATGAAAATTCAAGCAGCTACTCCATAAACCAATAAGAATCTAATACATCAAAATCTATCATTGTTGGATCAGTCAATGAATTAAAGAAATCAGAGATTGTGGGTTTGGTTTTAAACATTTGGACATCAAAGAAACCTATCACAAGGTGTCCTACAGAAGAGATATTTTGCATTATGGGAACATTTACTTTGAAAATACACTTTCTCTGAGTAAATTGTTCATACTACAGAAATTACTCAGTGATAAGTAGAATACTTTCTGTTATGTTGTTTAGATACATCTACTGAATATTTACAAAATTTGCTACTTACCATTCTTTCTGGAGAAGATAGCTATCTTCTAAACCATGCACAAAATCCCCAAATTATTGGCTATCAAATTGTTTAGCCTCTGATTCTTTTTTTTAATTTTTTTAAAAAAATTTAACATTTATTTATTTTTGAGAAACAGAGATAGAGCATGAGTGGGGGAGGAGCAGAGAGGTAGACACAAAATCTGAAGCAGGCACCAGGCCATCATGGGGCTTGAACCCACAGACAATGAGATCATAACCTGAGCCAATGTCGGACACTTAACTGACTGAGCCACCAACATGCCCCTGACTCTTTCTACTGCAAGAGAATGGACATTTTTTGCATTGCTATCATTTTTAGTTTTCAGGTCTTCTGACAATCTTATCTGTTGCCCAGATGTATTAAAAAAAAGCAAAAAACAAATTTCAAAGTGTTTGAATTACTCAAAGCAGTCAAAGCATTTGGCTGGTATGATTGAACATAGCAGATGTATATTAGCTTTGAAGAAATGATGCACATATACTATCTGTGTATGTATTCTACCTAGAGAAAATTTAAAATTTAGAGAGACTGGGGTAGTGTCTCTGTGTCTCTCCATGTATACATGTATAAGTATATATAATGTATGTATTATATATGTGTATACATGTATAATTATAAATGCAGATATAGAGACATGTTTAAGATCCTTTGTATTGGAAAATGCAAGACAACTTGTTTTTAATCCATAGGGCTTAATTATACTGTCTCCTTTTATTTTTAGTGTTTATGCATTTATTTTGAGAGACAGAGAGAGAGAGAGCACACATGTGGGGATGGGCAGAGAGAGGAGGAAAAAGAATCCCAAGCAGGCTCCGGGCTTTCTGTGCAGAGCCTGACATGGGGCTCTATCTTAAGACCGTGAGATCATGACCTGAGCCAAGATCAAGAGTCAGATGCTTAACCAACTGAGGCACCCAGGCACCCCTATACTGTCTTCTTAGTAGATCATTGAAAAATCACCAGGCTTGTAAAATTATGCTACCAATTCTCTTTTGCTGCATACCAGGATATCTATAATTTCACTTTCTAAATCATACCTGAAAATATTTTAGTAAATAAATATGACTGAGGTAAAAAATTACTTTTGATGTTCTTTATAGGGGATGGAGCATTGAACATGCCAAAGTTCATTTTGGGTACATTGAGTGTTGGTGGGCAGCCGGGGAGAAGGGAAGCAGACTTTTTCACATAAAAAATATAAAGAAATTTGACAAGAATATTATAAAATTAAAATCAGTAGTATTAGCCATTGAGTGTTTTTTTGATTAGATATAGTGAAGTGTATGTTTACCAAATGCCAGAGGATATCCAGAGATAGATATAACCATATCACCAGGACTAGCAGAGAATGACATCATTAAAATGCATGAAAAACATGCAAATGATTAGCCAGTTAGAAAGACATCATATGGCGGGGTGCCTGGGTGGCGCAGTCAATTGAGTGTCCAACTGTTGATTTCAGCTCAGGTCATGATCTCATGGTTCATGAGTTCGAGCCCCGTGTTGGGCTCTGTGCTGACTGCCCAGAGCCTGCTTGGGATTCTCTCCCTCTCTCTCTGTCCATCCCCTGCTTTCTCTCTCTCTCTCTCTCTCTCTCTCTCTCTCACACACACACACACACACACACACACACAATAAATAAATAAACATTTAAGAAAGAAAGAAAAAAGGAAGGAAGAAAGAAAAGAAAGAAAGACATCATATAGGGTCTTGGGATGCAAAATGTACAAAAAAAATTTTTTTTAACAGGTCCCTAATTCTGCTTCAGGTTGAGCGGAACATCCAGAGAGCCAGTGTGCACAACCAGCATTGATTTTGTATGGCGAAAATCAGTTCCCCCTAGCCTCGTTCCTACATCTGTAAAATGTGCCAAAGCAACTATATGTCTTTCCGAATTTTGTAGTGCTCTAACTGTGCAAGTAAAAGTAATCACCCAGCGTCAGTGGTCCAAATGGTACATAATCCAAAGAAAAGTATTTTGAGTGACTTAAAATGAAAGATCTACTTTAGGATTAGAAAAATACATTGGATTAGAAAAATATGTCTGTAGCTTTTTGTACTGTACACAGAGTATGTACAAGTCCATATAGTATAATAAATAAAACTAGGAAACATGTTTAGATATAAACACACACATGACTTTAGGGCACAGAAAAGCAATGAGAGGAGTGTGTTGAGGGATACCATGGGGCAACCAAAAAGCTCCATCTCTAAAGGGAGTAGATTCTACTCACTTCTGTCCAGGCGCTTTCACATATCTGTGTCACCATACTACCAAGACTGGATGTTAGCACATTTTTTTAAACTAATTTGATAGCTGTGAAAAATAATACCTCATTTTGAAATATACACATTCTTAATTTTCCTTACAGACATTGTCACATAATTTGCTAACCGTATTTATAAAGATGCTCATTGCAGCCTTCTTTGGCACAACAAATATTTGGAAACAACCCATATATCCAATAACTAGTTCTATAAATCATAATCCCACATTCCAACAGTGGGATATTGTTGTTTTTAAAAATATATGTATAGGGGCGCCTGGGTGGCGCAGTCGGTTGGGCGTCCGACTTCAGCCAGGTCACGATCTCGCGGTCCGGGAGTTCGAGCCCCGCGTCGGGCTCTGAGCTGATGGCTCAGAGCCTGGAGCCTGTTTCCGATTCTGTGTCTCCCTCTCTCTCTGCCCCTCCCCCGTTCATGCTCTGTCTCTCTCTGTCCAAAAAATAAATAAACGTTGAAAAAAAAATTTTTTAAATATATGTATAGATAAATACGTAATGATGGGAAAATTTCTCTAAGACCTACTATTAAGTGAGTAATTATGCAAAAGAGTTATATAGTATGAACTAAGGTTGTTTACATATATTATTCTTGTACATGTTAAAATTTTTCTGCATAGACATACAAAGAATAGTTTATTTGAGTTACATTGGAGGAAAGGGCCTTCTGTGCTTATCGTTCTACCACATCCATATGTTCTTACTTTTAGTGTTGTGAATGGGTTAATATTTTCTGTCTGAAACTAAAAGAAAACCTACTTGGCTAGTACTTAAATTTTTTAAGGCTACAATATAAAAAATGACTGATGTCATAGATATAGAAAGATACTCAGAGAATATTACAGAATTTCCAGGGAAGGGAAAGGATTGGGGAGTATAAGAGGTAAGATAGCTCAGTGCCTGGAGTTAAACAGCCTTGGGTTTGAAGTCTGGATCTTCTGTTCAGCGAAGTTAGTGAATCCAAATGAAATAATTCCTGGAAAGTTCTTAGCATAATGTCAGTTACATAGTAACCAAATTAATGGTAGCTGTTCATACAGTAGTATAAGTAGAGATAGAGAGGATTGGTTGGCTTTCAGAAATTGTTTTGAGGTTAAAATGAACAGACCTGGGGTTGATTATTTGTGAGAAAAAAGATGAAGAGTCAGGTGTTAAGGTAGTAAGGGCTCATGGCTTGGCTTTCAGGTCTGAACAATTTGTATGGATGATGCTTCTCTGATAGGAGGTAGGAAACCCTAAGGAGTTAAGTTGGAGGGGAAAGATTTTCACTTTTATTTTGGGCGATCTTTCATTTGCCTGTAAGAGAGTTAAGTACTGGCATTCAGTAGGTAGATCAGAGGAGAGGAATGAGATGGAAATATAAATTTTGGAATTATCAACCCGTAGATGGCGCGAAAATGTTTAAAGTCTAAGTGTGCCTGGAGAGGGAGCATAGCTAGAGGGAGTGGAGGAAGGGGCGGACTGAATCTTTATTCTCAACCCAAACTTCAGTTGCCCTGGGACCCTGCCATTGGCGTTCCAGTAGGTCCTCAAATTTTGTATGTTCAAGACAAAATTCCTCAATTTATTTCCTCAAATGATACTCCACTCCCAATTTCCTTTTTCTTGAAAAATGTCAATATCATCTTCCCAGCTACCCAGGCTAGAACCTACCCTTGGCACTTCTTCTTTACGCAAGTAGGGCTTTGCCTCAGTTGTTTTTACTCCAAATATAATAATACAGTCCTTATTTTTTTTTCTTACCAGAACTGGAGTAACAATTTCTAATACACTTCCTTACCGCCATATTTCAGATACATCCACTCACAGGGATGACTTCTCCACTCAATCCTATAGCCTGAGTATTTGCAGAGAATTCCCTTTGGCTACCCTTTCAATTAGCAGATACTCACACAGGCATTCAAATCTTTCCATATTCTGGTGCTTACCTACCGATTGAGAATTGCCTCCTTATTCCCATGATGGGTATCTCCACTAAGCTTAGGCCTGAGCGGTTTGTACTTGTACATTCTCTGGGTCTTTGTTGATACAGTCCTCTTTGCCTACAATGTGTTTCCTCTAACTATCTGAGTCCCTCAAGGACCATCGAAAATGCCTTATGATTTTCAAAGGGCTTCCCCAGTAAATGAGAGAATTTGTTTGCACTTACTCTGTTACTTTTTCTCTATTAATTATATGTTGCCATATATGGTTGCTGTTCCGTTGAGAATGTCTTAACCCCTATTACCCTTCCCATAAATCTCTCTGAGCAACCAGAAGACACCACTACATTTAGTGATGTTTATTGCATGAATGATCGCTGAACTGTTTTATCAAGAAAGCAGAAACTGTAGCATACTTCTACACATTGCATTTCTCCTGATCCATTTAATTTTCTGATTCTAATTCTGCAAGAGCTATAGTGTTGCATACATTGTACTACCAAAGAACTAGTAACTAGCTCATTTTTTTTTCCAGGATAATTAATCAGTATAATTTTATGTAAATACAGGACCCCCTTGATCTTTTCCTGTGTGGTAAGTCAAACTACTTAAAAATGTGTTCTTTTTTTAAGTAAATCCACCCTTATTTGAATAGCATAGTACTTGAAGCCAAAAAAGTGCTTAACATTGAGCTTCCAGGAAGCTGGCAGACTTCTTTTGCGTTCTCTTGAATCCAGTTGGCTGAGATACCTGCTGTCAGGTTAATGGCTGTTATCTAACCTAGAAGGAAAGCGGGAGATGGAAGCAAAGCACACTTAAGAAATTTCTCTGTCACCTGGCAAATACTTGGTTTATTTCGGGTTGGAATAACCTAAAGGTAATTACATAGTGCTCTCTGTGCTATTTTAAACCAAGACTTTATTAAAACAAACAAAACAAAATACACACACTTCTCCAACATGGCCCCCGAAGGATCTGATCCATTTTGGACACAGAATTGTTGGACTAGACCTGGAAAGTATTGTATTTGCAAAGGAAATTCAATCACTGTCATTCCAAACAGTTCTCTCTGGTGGGAAGATGTTCCCCTGGAATGATAGAGATAAAATAGAAATGTCTCGATAGTCTTTTTTCACCTCTCCAACACCCTGTGATTCATGGGCTGAGCACTGGCAGAACTGCAAATGTGTTCAAGAGTCTGTCCTTATTAATTGCTTCTTAATGCAAAACATCTTTTTTTTCCCTCCATCATTGTGGTGATCAATGTGTACTTTGATACAAAAAAAAGATTCAGGGGGTTAATGTGACAGTCTTTTCAAAACATATTCACTTCTCTGCTAATCATTCATAAGCATTCTGCTTGATTTTGCCACACACGTTTCCTTAATTTGCTATAACTATATGCAGACATTTTCATTAAAGAGAAAAGAATAGTTTGAACTGTGGAACCAAATGATGAATTAATTAAACACATATGCAAAAAAATCCTCAAACGTCTGACCTCTAGGAATAGATTCAATTCCAAATAACCATGTGTTAAAAAAGGCAGATGAACTACTTTAAAAAGACACAGAAACACTGACCAAAATAAATAGCAAATCTTAAAAAACAAACCAAACTTTTGTTCCTTAGTATGCTTGTTTCACACTCACTTTATTAAAAAGTTGAAAGATGGAACCGCCAAACATATACATAAATGAATAGGAATGCTGCGCTAATAATTTCCAGTAGAAGTCATCATTTACTTTCCTTATGAGGTCCACTCTCCGCTGTGAATGCTACTTCAGTCTTGTTAAACCACTCTGGAATAATCCACTTATTCCCAAAGACAAATTATCCAAGTCAATGCTGTTAACCTTGTTATAGATTGGCACTCGTCATTATAGATTGTATCAGGTTCTGTAAGATTGTCTATTATATTGGTTTCAGAAATTTTTTTGAACTCTGTTTGCCAGTGACAATTTTCTCTTAATTTAGGAATTCCTATTTCTTACAGAGGCCAGCTGGAAATGAGTAAAGCATTACAGAGCCTTCCTTAGCTGTTGGCCTAGAGAATACACATTCTCTCCAAAATATATATCTTTGGCACACTCCAGAAGGAAGGAATCTCGGGTAATCTCTGTGCTGGCCAAGTGTGAGAATTATTATTTTTAACCCCTGAATACACAGCAATTTGTTTTTGTTTTTTTTTTTAAGGAATTAACAAAGTAAACCAGTATTAGTTTAGCTATATTTGTTCGCCAACAAAACTGCAAATAAATATCTTATAGTGGTATTTTTAGTATTGGGTTTTCCCCTCTTTGGTGTGATGTTTAAAAGGACATTTTACAGCATTTACAGCTTGAAGAGTTTTACAGTTTAACATGAACAGATTAATGGTTCTATAAACTCACTGGCAAACTAGTTGATTATTTAACTGAAGTCTACAAATTTATTTATACCTCAGTGTCCCCGTTTGTTGCCAAAGCTAAGTTATCGAAATATCCAGGGTAACAAATAACTAGCACCAAAAACAGTGTCTTTTTGACTCTTCTGAAGTTCTGAAAGGAGAGGTAAGAAACTATCGTTTAACCAATAACTTTAAAGTTTGGCACTTTACTACAGAATCCCAATACCCAAGAATAGATGTGGAAGTCGTTTTTAGCTCCATGTTCAGAATTGTGTACACAGAATAGATCTACTTGATCTCAGAACCTCTGGAGCACAGAAGCACTATGGAGTCAGAGATCAATGCCAAGAATGAGGGTCTCCTCTTTACATAGGAGAGTGGTTAAGAGCTGTTGGTGGACTTTCCATTTATAAAGAGTTCTTAAGTGAAAATAAGTTTTCTAGAACTACATAGGTTACTTCTTGGACCGGAAGAAAACAATGTTCTTTTTAACAGAGACATGACTCTTGGTAGATTTTACCATGAGACATTAGGGATGGAAATTCTTACATGATTCATGAATATTCAGCTGACAGAAAGATAATCCTATACTTTGCAAAAGTAGATTCAAGTAGTATGATGGACAAGCACCTATGAACCTTGAGGACCTCTTAAAATCATTCTCCTCTCTCATTTTGACACTTTATAAATTTTTATATGGCTATTTATTGGTGCTACTGCGCAGCTCTTTTTCTTTGAATTAAATATGTTTTACTCATGTCAGTGTATTACAGAGCACATTTGCTATCTATCATTCACTACTATTTATTAAATTTATGTCATTCCACATAATGGTATTCATAGAAACTCCGGGGAACAGTACATGTCGGTGATTTTTAAAAGATGCAGATTCTTGACAAACATATTCAAATACATCATGAAAGGATATTTCTATATAAAATAATGAAAACTTAGGAACAGAGTACACTCATACCTCCTATGTAGTATTTGGTGCATGAAAAACTTGTTTATACCATTGTGCTCATTAAAAGCTAATTCTCTTCAATCCATCAGATTAGACTTGAAAACAAATAATCCCATCAGGCACTGATAAAATGTCTCAAGGTAAACAGCCTTTCCTTGAACACCTTCTCTAAGGTGTTTACATATTTTTCAAAATATTAAACCAAGACCTGAGCAACGCTGTCTATTAATGCCACAAATAATATCATTTCAGGAGTGAAATTTCCATGGTCACTTTCTTCCTGCAGTTCACATTTTGGGCAGTGCCTCACCACTCATCCATCTTTTTGTGATGGAAGGAAGGATTCCACACTGTGGCTTACCCATGAGATGAATTTCTCAGCCATTCAGAGTTAATTTCATCCCTCTCTATGATAATGCCACATAGTTAAGAGTTTATTAAGGATTTTTTAGTGTGTTTGTTTTTCCTACATTTTTTTCTATTTCCCTTCGTTTGTTTACATTTGGGCCAATCCGTAACTTGGCAAAATCATTGTGGTATCTTAACCTGCCTTTACCAGTACTGGCAAATCCTGTCCATGACAGGGCTATCATCTAACTTATCATCTTAGTTGTATTTACTAAGTTAGTAGATACAACTTTCCAAGACGTATCTGTATCTATCATCAGATCATCCTTGGCCATTGTCAGAAAAATGTATGAACTAAGTAAACATCTACTATACACTTTCCCCAACTTGGATGTCACTTACTTCTCCAGATATTTCTCTTTCAGTTAGTTTAAATGAAATTTTCTTAGATAGAATAAAGTCTCTTATCTCTTATTGCCTGGCATAAGAATGGCAGAAAGAAAACTTTAGGTAATAGAAATGGTTATAAGATTCTATCAATGTGGATCTCATTTTAAAACAGGATAAAGCCTTCTTAATGATTTGCCAACAATTGTGTCTATGGTTCTCATTTACTAAATGATTTCTGTACATATTTTAATAGCCCAAACTGTGAATTATCGACAAAGTTTCCCTAATCAAGCTTAGTGTTTGACATACAGTGTAGACATAATTTAATAATCTTAAAAGTTGTCACTAATGTTCCAGGGCCAGAAAGGATTTATTCGATTATAAGAGAAATCTATGGTGATATTATCTAAATCATATCTAAAGATATGACTCGTGTGTTCCCAAGTGCAGGGAAGGTCATTATTTTCTCAGGTAGATTGAAATGATGACTATCAGGAAGTCAGTTAAATAAATTTCACTTTCAGAGACTTTGGGGCTCAGAATTAAAAGCTTCTGGTTCATGGAATTGATTCACGAGGTGCTTTGTTCCAAAGGTCCATCAGGGCAAGACTGTTTGAATTCTTGTCAGACAATACAAGTCTTTCTATTTAAAATACTCCAGGGAATTTTCCCTGTAAAAGAAATATCAATGGCAAGTTATCAGGTACACCTTGTGTTTCTTTACCAGTTGCTAATGTTGCTAACCAGTTGTTAATGTTGACAGTTCAGCATTTTTGCCTGTAGGGGGAAGTCTATAGTGCTGCCTTGTTTCAAGTACATTTTAAATTTACTTGGTGTTTGTATGAACAGCAAGACTCAAAATGTAGTAGCTAAAAAGACAGAAGGAGGGAAGGTAGGAAGGAGGGAAAGAAAGGAAAAAGGGAGGAAGGAGAGAAAGAGAAAGCCATTGAAAGTAATTAATTCAAGATCTGTAGAAACACAGTGGAAAGAACATCATATTTGGAATCAAAAGACTTGCATTTGCTGTTCTTGGCACCCTCTCCGTGAGTCCTTATCTGATCCTCCTATTTGAATTACAAAGCCCCCCACCCCAAACTTTCCCATCCTTCCTTCCCAGCTTTAGTTTTTTTCCATAGCACCTGTCACTATCTAATATGCAATGTAATTTAAATCTTTATTTTCTTGCTCCCTCCTATTAAAATGTAAATTCCCTGAAGGCATGTGTTTTTGTCTCTTTTGTGTACTGTCACATCCCAGTATCCAAAACAGTGGCACATTGTGACTTCCCATAAATATTAATTGAACGAATGAATGAATGAATGAAATAATCTCAATGAGCCTCACTCTTTTCGTTTGTGAAGTTATGGGGGTTATGACAAAGTGTAACCAAAGTTTAATATGCTGTGTAAAAGCATATTAGATAATGCATGAAATATAATAGCTGCTTCATGTGTCCATTCATTTGTGTTTACCGTCTAACACACAGATCAGTAAGATGTCTGTACATAGGGTGACTGTATGTCCCAGATTACGCGGGGCTGTCCCAGGGTATGCCTGTACTGTAGGAATAATTATCATCAGCAACTTCTTTCACAAGTGCCCTGATTTGGGTGATAAGTTATATGGTCACTGTATCTCAAGACAAATCATGCTTGTGAATTGTTCTTGAAAAACAAGTTTATCTTCTATCTTATAATCTGCGTTATAGCAAAACAAACCAAAAAGCCCTTCTTATCCATTAATGTTTAATTAAGTTCATAGTAAGATACGAGGATGAGAGGTTCATTTGGCAGGATAGAGGAAAAGAAAAGATTTCTGACTATTCATAGAAAGAGAAGCGCTAGCAATGTTCCAGGATCCAGTAATTGGTTAAGCATCTAGTCTCTGAATTTAGCATATGTGAGTTCAGACTCCATTTCCACTCCAGTTCTGAACTGTAAAGACTTGAGCAATTAGTTTCACTTATTTGAGCCTCTATTTCTCATCAGAGTAACAGGGACAAATATAGGACTTCATGTGAAATACTGAATAATCATGACCTAACACAATATCTGACATATAAGAAACAGTAAGTAAGTGCTAACTATCATTAGTGTTGTATGAAGTAAAAGCTTCCGGAATTAGTAGTATCAGTTTCCTTTGATCCTAAAGCAGCAAACTTTGGTTCTGTAGGGTGGCTGATCATTTAAAATACAAAGCAATTGAAAAAAAAATGAAATAAATACATAAATAAAATATTAAACAATTGGCTAAAAGTGGATGAAATTGCCCAATTTCCACAGTTTTGTAATCTGTTTCTAACTCCATTTATTTGATATGTTTTAGTGTTTTGTTAATAAGGTTTATTGATAAAAGTATCAGCTCCATCATATTAACAATTTTTGCTGTTTTTATTTTCTGCAGGAGATCGTGTACAAAATGGGTGGTCAACAAATATTTGAAAAATCAATAAATGCTTGACTATTCTGAAACATTTAAGCAAACTCTAATCTTGGCAGAACTTCTGTCATACCATTGTTGGCTGGCACACTGAATAATTAATTAGATGATGAAATTATAGACCCTGTGCTGTGATGAAGCTTCACCACTTAAAAATTGCCAGACTACAGGGGCACTTGGGTGTCTCAGTCGGTTAAGTGTCCGACTTGGCTCAGGTCATGATCTTGTGGTTTGTGAGTCTGAGCCCCGTGTCAGGCTCTGTGCTGACAGCTCAGAGCCTGGAGCCTGCTTCAGACTCTCTCTCTCTTTCTCTCTCTCTCTCTTCCCCTACCCCACTTGTGTCCTGTCTCTCTCTCTCTCTCTCTCTCTCTCTCTCTCTCTCTCTCTCTCTCTCAAAGTAAATAAAGTGTAAAAAAATTGCCAGACTATAGTAACTTAATAATAAGTCATTTGGGGTGCCTGAGTGGCTCAGTTGCTTAAGCATCCAACTCCTTTTTTTTAATACTTATTTATTTACTTATTTATTTATTTATGAGAGTGAGAGAGAGCATGCGCACACACGTGCATGAGGAAGGGGCAGGGAGTGGGGGCAGAGAATCTGAAGCAGGCTCTGCGCAAAGAGCAGAGAGACCAGTGTGGGGACTCGAACCCAGGAACTGTGAGATCATGATCTGAACTGAAAGCAGACTCAACTGACAGCTACCCAGGTGCCCCTGAGCATCCAACTCTTGATTTCTGCTCAGGTCATGATCTCCAGGTTCCTGGGTTTGAGCCCTGCATTGAGCTCTACGCTGACAGAGCAGAGCCTGCTTAGGATTCTCTCTCTCCTCTCTTCCTCTCTCTCTGCCCCTCCCCTGCTTGCACGCATGCACTTTCTGTCTCTGTCTCTCAAAACAAATAAGTAAACAGTAACAATGTTATTTGGAATTTTTGCTTTCATAGTAATTTAGACCCAAAAGTGTAGTTATGATCTATGGCAATGCCTTGCTTAACAAAAAGGAAAAATAAGTTCCAGGTAAATTAGTTGTAAGAGACAGTATTGGAGCCCATTTTCCTCATATCAAGGCCAGAATATTTGGCTTTTTCTTTTAATGTCTGTCTGTCTTTAATCGCAGTGACATGATTTGGGGAAATATCCAGTTGTTTAGTAGTATCTTCTATAATAAAGTAAGAACTAATTTAGAAGACCTTGGGATTTCACTTGTTTCAAGTATCTGTTCATATTTCACATATATGCAATGAAATTTTTACCCAAATGTATTTTATAAAGAAAATAATTAATAGTAATAGTCTGATATTTTTCATTGCCTGAGTGTGCTAATTAAAATTAGATCCTGAGGCTATTAGACTATTTAATTTCGTGAGAAAGCTTATTCTGTTAGTTTCAAAGGCAGAAATGATGGTGTTTTAGTTAAACGAATTATAGAACTTCCATTATTTCCTGGATACAATTTTCATTTTCAGGTTATTCCCAGACAGTTACAAAACTTAACTTGCATAAGGAATGCAACTAACATGTTTTCCTCTTGTTTTCAAAATTTTATGAGAGGCACTGTTCAGCCATTATCCACTAAAATTATGTATTTTGAGTTATCATGTGTCTGTAGTTACTTCATTGCATTTTTTTTATAATCCTGAACACTGATGTATGACTTTGGTGTGTTGATGTCCTTTGGAGTTGATAGAATTCTTTACATATTTTGCTAACTATGGCTAAATCTTTACTCTGTAGAAAATAGCATGCTTAGTTAATAAATCATTGTTTTCAGAAACAAAGCCATGTTTGCTCTTTCACATGTAACTCTGATACCATAAAACAATTGTATTTTCACAGTCAAATAAGCATCAGCTTATTTGTGTTACAAATTAAATCTAGTGATATATTTGGACCTGAAAGACTTCTCTCATCAAAGACCATTGTATATCAAATATGTTCTTCTTTGAAAAATATCCTACAAATGAAGACAGACTCCATTCAGCTGAAATATAAGGAATCCATGAAAAGGGTATTTTATTAAAAAATCCAGATTATCATATTTGTTTTAATTTTTTTTAATGTTTATTTATTTTTGACAGAGAGAGAGACAGAGCATGAACGGGGGAGGGTCAGAGAGAGGGAGACACAGAATCCGAAACAGGCTCCAGACTCTGAGCTGTCAGCACAGAGCCCAACACGGGGCTCGAGTTCACAGACCACAAAATCACGACCGGAGCCAAAGTCGGACGCTCAACCGCCTGAGCCACCCAGGCGCCCCCCCTTATTTTTTAATTTTTTTAATGCAGATTATCATATTTTTATTTGTACAATATTCTATCTCTCCTAGTGCTCAATTACCTGTGGCAAAGGAATGCAGTCCCGTGTTATTCAGTGCATGCATAAGATCACAGGAAGACATGGAAATGAATGTTTTTCTTCAGAGAAACCTGCAGCATACAGGCCATGCCACCTTCAGCCTTGCAATGAGAAGATTAATGTAAATACCATAACGTCACCCCGGCTGGGTAAGCAGACCAAAAAGGGGATGGTTTTGAGAAGCATGGAAATGCTTATGGCTGTTTTGTGTATTATCATAAAACTTTGTCATAAATAAATCTATATGAATTAGTTTGGTTCTAACTAAACTAAAACTATGCTTGACTATAGTTTAGTCCCAATGGTCAGGAGGATAAAAAAAATCCTAAAGACTAAACAAGACTCCTGAAACTGTCTACTCAGAGCCAGGCCCTGGAAATACAAATGCCACACCTCTCAAGGTCATCATAGAAAGGGTTGGAGGATATAATCATATTTTGGTTCTGACCAGTTTTGTGGTAGAACTATCAACTAAGGTAATGGCTCTGGAAAGGTGAGATTGTGGTATATACCTTAGATGTCTCTGTTGTCAATAGCCTTCCTTTTGACCCTGGGTGCAAATTATCCTTTCGAGAGAGACAGAGTAAAAAATGGCTTTCAATAGGAATGGATACCTGGATCTAATCCACCAAACAAGAGGGAATAGCTTTTGAATCCTTAAGGACATAATATTAGATACAAATAAATGCTATTAGCATGGATTTATGGAAAACCCAAAAGACTCCACCAAAAAGCTGCTAGAACAGATACATGAATTCAGCAAAGTCATAGGATACAAAATCAATGTACAGAAATCGGTTGCATGTCTATATACCAATAATGAAGCAACAGAAAGAGAAATCAAGAAATTGATCCCATTTACAATTGCACCAAGAACTGTAAAATACCTAGGAATAAACTTAACCAAAAATGTAAAAGATCTGTATGCTAAAAACTATAGAAGACTTATGAAGGAAATTGAAGAAGCCACAAAGAAATGAAAAACATTCCATGCTCATGGATTGCAAGAACAAATATTGTTAAAATGTCAATACTGCCCAAAGCAATCTACACATTCAATGCAATCCCAATCAAAATTGCACCATCATTCCTCTCAAAGCTAGAACAAACAATCCTAAAATTTCTATGGAACCACAAAAGGCCCCGAATAGCCAAAGTAATTTTGAAGAAGAAGACCAAAGCGGGAGGCATCACAATTCCAGACTTTAGCCTCTACTACAAAGCTGTAATCATTAAGACAGCATGGTATTGGCATAAACATAGACCAGTGGAACAGAATAGAGAACCCAGAATTGGATCCACAAATGTATGGCCAACTAATCCTTGACAAAGCAGGAAAGGGTACCCAGTGGAAAAGGACAGTCTCTTTAGCAATGGTGCTGGGAGAACATAACAGCAACCTGCAGGAGAATGAAACTAGACCACTTTCTTGCACCATACACAAAAATAAACTCAAAATAGATGAAAGACCTAACTAAATGTGAGACAGGAAACCATCAAGACCCTAGAGGAGAAAACAGGCAACAACCTCTTTGACCTCAGCTGCAGCGATTTCTTACTTGACATGTCTGCAAAGGCAAGGGAATTAAAAGCAAAAATGAACTATTGGAACCTCATCAAGATAAAAAAAAAAACTTATGCACTGCAAAGGAAGCAATCAACAAAACTAAAAGGCAACTGACAGAATGGGAAAAGATATTTGCAAATGACGTGTCAAATAAAGGGTTAGTATCCAAAATCTATAAAGATCTTACCAAACTCTACACCTGAAAAACAAATAATCCACTCAAAACATGGGCAGAAGACATGAATAGACACTTTTCCAAAGAAGACACCCAGATGGCCAACAGACATACGAAACGATGCCCAACGTCATTCCTCATCAGGGAAATACAAATCAAAACCACAATGAGATACCACCTTACACCAGTCAGAGTGGCTAAAATTAACAGCTCAGGAAACAACAGATGCTGGCGAGGATGTGGAGAAATGGGAACCCTCTTGCACTGTTGATAGGATTGCAAACTGGTGCAGTTGCTCTGGCAAACAGTGTGGAGGTTTCTCAAAAAATTAAAAATAGAACTCCCCTATCACCTGGCAATAGCACTACTAGGAATTTATCCAAAGGATACAGGAGTGCTGATGCATAGGGGCACATGTACCCCACTGTTTATAGCAGTGCTTTCAACAATAGCCAAATTATGGAAAGAGCCTAAATGCCTATCAACTGATGAATGGATAAAGAAGATGTGCTTTATATATACAATGGAATACTGCTTGGCAATGAGAAAGAATGAAATCCTGCCATTTGCAGCAATGTGGATGGAACTGGAGGGTATTATGTTAAGTGAAACAAGTCAGTCAGAGAAAGATATCATATGTTTTCACTCATATGTGAAACTTGAGAAACTTAACAGAAGACCATGTGGGGAGGGAAGGGGTAAAAATAGTTACAAACAGAGAGGGAGGGAGGCAAACCATAAGAGACTCTTAAATACAGAGAACAAACTGAGGGTTGATTGGGGGGCAGGGGGTCTGGGGAAAGAGGAAAATGGGTGATGAGCACTGAGGAGAGCACTTGATGGGATGAGCCCTGGGCATTGTATGTAAGTGATGAATCACGGAATCTACCCCCAATCCAAGAGCACACTGTATACACTGTATGTTAGCCAACTTGACAATAAATTATATTTAAAAAAATGAATGTAGCCACAGGAAAAATAATGTATATACATGTTTATATATAAAAATACTAAATAAATGAGAAAAATGAAAAAAATGTTGATTTGCATATTTTTATGTTATAAAATGTTTTCATATATATTCTCAGTTCCCGTTATTCAATCTAATCTATCATCAAGAAACAGATTATGTATTTTCAGTAAATATAGCCTATGCTTGCCTAAAAAAAATCATAAATGAATTAGCCTTTATTTCTGTAGCAACTAGTGGCTTTTAACAACAGTACTACCTGTCTGTCATTGGGGTAATTTATGCTTACCACCTTTACTTTTAATCTGCATGTACAATCTACAGGGTGACAATTTAATCAAACAGAACAATGTTGCCAAAATCAAAGGAGATAAATTGTCATAGATATTTTTTAAGCAGATTCAACCCAATGGAAAAGTTTGGTTCTTCGTGGAAATAAAAATATTCCCGTTTTCTAGCCAAATAATTAACATTTCTAGGAAATAGTCAGTTCAAAGAGAATTAAGAGTAGTTAAGACAAAAAGTTAAGCAATCCTAGAGCAGATGCCCTAAATCCATGTATTCAAAAACAACATAATCCCTTTCTCTAGCAATTAGTTGGAGTCCTTCTTGAAATATCACGGGGCAGAAAATAATGGATTAAAAGAAAAGTTTAATTAAAATTGCATTTTCTCCATTTATTATTTCTTGAAGGTATATCCCTGAACACACAAGCACAGTGGAAAACCTAAGGTTTTAAAAAGGAAAATAATGAATCTTATTAGAATAGTGGCAAAAGAAAGATTTCACATACCTTATCACTGTAAATTTCAATCACTTTTGATAATCAGCTTTGATTTTATTTTTTTATTAAAATTTTTTTAACGTTTTATTTATTTTTGAGACAGAGAGAGACAGAGCATGAACGGGGGAGGGGCAGAGAGAGAGGGAGACACAGAATCGGAAGCAGGCTCCAGGCTCCGAGCCATCAGCCCAGAGCCCGACGCGGGGCTCGAACTCACGGACCGCGAGATCGTGACCTGAGCAGAAGTCGGACGCTTAACCGACTGAGCCACCCAGGCACCCCTCAGCTTTGATTTTAAAGATGTGTAAAATCAAGATCCCCAGATATCCCACCTAGATATGCCTGACATCTAAGAAAGGAGGAATGTGAAATAAGTGAGCGCATTTGTTTTGGTATTTCATCCATAACAATACTTGTTAATTTATATTCCCATAAAGGTGGATATAGTGAGCCTTTTCGTTTTTCTTTTTAATCTTCTCAACTGAAAATCCAAAAAGAAGCTTAAATGAAAGTCATAAAATTGAGCCTTAAACGCCATTTGTATCACAACTCACTGAATTTGAGAAATCTAGCTTGAATGAGTCTGAAAGGGCTCATAAGTAAGACCGTTATTCATCCACTTTACTCCTTTATTATAGGGTGTGTGTGTGTGTGTGTGTGTGTGTGTGTGTGTGTTTCCTAATCTTACTGTTAAGTTCTAGAAGGCAATATGAACGAGTCAAAGTGCGTGTGCAAAATCCTTCCCCTTAAGTGATTGCTACTTGTTTTGCCCCTGGCACTGAGGATATCGACGTGTATTGAGTTCCCTGTTTTCTTCTTCGCAGCTGCGCTGACTTTCAAGTGCCTGGGAGACCAGTGGCCTGTGTACTGCCGAGTGATACGTGAGAAGAACCTATGTCAGGACATGCGTTGGTATCAGCGCTGCTGTGAGACGTGCAGGGACTTCTATGCCCAAAAGCTGCAGCAGAAGAGTTGACCTCTAGCAGGCTGGCTGGCTCACAGCTCTTTGCAATTACATTATTTATAAACACACACACTAGCATGTTTCTCAGACCAAATATTATCAGATTACGTATAATTTAATCAGATTAATTTATTTTGGTGCCCGCCAAACATCCAATATGGTGTTTGTTTTGGTCATACAAACATTTTGATTTATACTATATGGCTTCATAAATAATTTTATATGAATAAGTTGGATCCAGTTTCCAGAATAAAAATAAAAAGGGAAAAAAAAACAAAACAAGGTCATTAGGCTCAAAAAAAAAAATTTTTTTTAAGTTAGGGCTGTCTCTAAGGTGCTATTCTCTCCCTGCCGATACCATTGAGTTATCCAGAATGTATACTAACTTAGTGTAATAGTTTAGTTATATAAGGAGAGAAGTCATTTTTGTTTTCTTGGTTTCCTGATGCAGAATTAGCCCATTTTCTGTCACCTACAGGAGATGTGGAAACATAACAAACCTCAGAGTGTTGAACAGGTTTTTAGAGAATGTATTATGAATTTGGTTCGGATTTAGAGATATCCATAGGAAAAATTCTACTGTAATTATAACCTTATTTTAATAATGGAAAGGAAAAGTCAAAATAGAGACTTTGATCATGTTCATGAACATGTACTTGAACACAAGTAGTGTAACAATGAAACACTGTAATGATTTACACTGAATCACCATTGCACTGTTGATATAGTGTAGAGAAACCATTATAGAAATGGTAACATCCTACAAAAATATGTATTATTTTAACATGTTGTCATTAGATTTTAGCTTTTTAAAATATTTTGAACAAAGAAAGCAGCGATCCACCCGTTTCCTTGTATCTTTTTAGTAGATTTATAAAAGAGCATAGTACTTAGCCTCACGAATCATCATGAGAAAACTTACCAATTATTTTCCAGCCTTTTCCCTAGAAACAAGAAGAAACAAAATGCTTATGATACTGTGGTAGTTTCATTGTGTTTTTTCCTTTCGAAAACTAAAAGTTTTACAATTCTGTGAAACGTTAAAAAAAACAGCTTAAATGTTTTCTTGTGAGAAAATGTTGTACATGATTCACATGATTTCTTAGATTTTTTTTCAATAAAATATGTGAAGCTTCCTGTTGGGAGGCACTTCTTCACAGGTCTCTCACGTCTCTACACACCTTGGCACTGTCTGCTTTTGTTCGGGAGTATCTGGTAAGGGATGTTTGTATGGCCGTGGAAGACAGTTGCACAGCCTTGGATAAAGATGATGGAGCAAAGGGCAGACGTGCCTACCTCTCCTTATAAAGGTTTCCGGCCCTAAAACGGGGGTCCCTCTCCTGTGATACAAGTCACTGCATGTGCAGATATCACCCTGCTGTCTTTGTGTCACCCTGGGGGAGTTGGGGCTCAGGAAACTGGCACAAGAAAATGCTGACTCTGTGCTACTGCTATTGCTGTGAGTAACAAAGTCCTTTGTCTCCAACCCAGAGACAAAGAGTCTTCTCTTTGTCTTCTGTGTTCTGCCCTCAAAGTGGGCAGGCTGATACAACAGATTGGAAGTAGAGTAAAACCTCACCATCTGCACGGTTCATGACACATCCCTCATCAGTGATTTTTTACCTTCATTTTAATATGGAGGGCATTTTGATTCTAGATGTCCCCTTACTTATGTATATTCTTTCCTTTAATTGCTGAGATATAAAATTAACTAATATCCACACATCTTAAGTCACGAGAGTACGGGCATCAGAGAGGTAAAAAATTACATTTTAAGATGAGACGTTCTCAATCTCATCCCTTGATTCCTAAGTCTGTGAATCTAAGTAGAAATAGCACCCTGTGGGGCACCTGGGTGACTCAATTAGTTGGTTAAGCATCCATTGGTTAAGTGGTCATGATGTCACGGTTCGTGGGTTCAAGCCCCACGTCGGGTCTGTGCTGACAGCTCAAAGCCTGGAGCCTGCTTCGGGTTCTGTGTCTCCCTCCCTCGCTGCCCCTCCCCCACTTGCACTCTGTCTCTCTCCACCTCAAAACTAAATAAGCATTTTTAAAAAATTAAAATGATGAATCAGAACATATGCAGTATCTTAGAAGACCTTCAGAATGTTTTGACCCAGTTGGTGCTAGAACTGAATAGTGAGAGAGAGACAGAGACTGCATCATTCTATCAGGCCATCTGTTTCAGGGTGATGGTAATACCAGAGATTTGCATGAGCATGAGGCCTGTGCCACATTTTATTTGTTGTAACACAGGTTCCCTGAACAGAAGCAAATATTGTATGGAATACCATAGCAGAGAATGAGGCATTTGGTAAATGAATGGGTGGTATTGTGGCAAAAACTTGGCAGGCTGAGAAGGCAAGTCCATGTTCAGGGTAAGTGTCTATTTCTATGAGAACAAATTACTCCTTGTTTTGTGATAGAAGCGATCTAATGTAATCCTGCAATCAAGATGGTTTGGCTGGATTGGCAAGGACTGGAAGGAGTGTGATTTTGAAACTGGTGATGAGGGAGTTCTAAGGAAAAGGTATATGGGCAGACCTTCCTGAAGAACTTTTATCCATATATTCTATTTGACCCCTCACCAAAGAGCACCCTCACCAGAGAGGTCTCAGTCATCAAGTGGATGAGATGACAAGGTCTGTGTATGTTGGCCAGTGTCTTTCCTCAGCCACCCTTTTCATTGCCAATAGGCTCAGGAACAAGAGACACTGGTGGCAGAAATGGAGATTGTGCTTGGGTTCAGCAACATGAACATCCACTCACCAAGGCCAGTCACTGCAGAGAGCTCAACCTACCAATAACAGAGAAGATATTTTTTCCCATGACGGTAGAATTCTTTGGGAAGACCTGCCCACCACCTTGAGTGCAGTATGCTTACATCAGTTCACTTGTGTCACAACATAGGCAGCGACTTGTTCTCACAGAAAGAGCTACTTGCCCTGAATGTGCATTTGCCCTTCCCAGCCTCCGAAGTTTCTGCCAAAATTTCTTCTATGAACCTACCAAATGTTTCATTCACTATTGTGGCATTCCATACAATATTGTTTTTGTACAGAGAACTCATAGTACGGCAAATCAAACATAGCAGTGGGCTCATGCTCATGTAAATCTCTGGTATTACCATGTTCCTCATCACCCTCAAGCACATGGCCTAACAAAATGATACAGTGCCTTTTTTTTTTTCTTATTATTCAATTCTGGCACCAGTATTGGGGGCCAGGAGCTTACCATTTTTGCATCCTTCAAATCCTTAATGATAGAAGTAGTGGTGAAATCCCTCCAAGAATGCAATATTGGTTTTATTTCCAATTTCGGTATGTAGAGGCAATTCTAGGGGCTCCGATTGCCATTATTATCATAAAAACCCTCATTCAACATGTCATGGAACCAACAAGGTAAGCAGGGCTTCTGCCAGTTTCTGAGTATTTCTTTTCTAAATATGCTTCCCAGAATTAGGAAAATAACTGTGGTGTGGTTGTAGAGGCTTTGGGATTTTTATGAGAGAGACTTAAGCCAGAACTTGATTAAATTAATCTGATTTCCATAAGCTCTTGCTCTGTGGGGCTATAATAGGAACTTAGGGTCGCCAGGAATAGTATCAATTGGCAATAATTATCAAAAAGTCTGATAATTTCCCTTCTCCAGTACATTGTGCCCATCAGAGAAAACCTGAAGGTAATTTACAGTATAATATTGGACAGTATAGCAGGATCCTTCCTTTTTTAAAATGATCCAGTCTCCTCTTCACTCAAGGCATTCTCAATGAACCGATTCTTATATGGAAATTGATCAGGGGAGTGCAATTTCCTGATGTGGTTATCCAAATCAGACCTCTTCCCACAAAGTCTAGAGATTTAGTGCTCACACAAATCAAATAAGACTTTAGTAGAATGCCCATCTATTTCAGTCCTAGGGACTCCATGATCAATTAGCCAAGATCTTTGCTGGTCAAACCATTCCCTTTACCCCTTTGATTCTGCTACCCTTCATGGTAACCATTCCCATCTGGTTTCTGACAGTGAAATGCAGCCCTTTGGTTCCTGCCCTTATGGAATTGAATCATCATTAAATTTAAGAGGCCCAGTTCTGTGGCAGCACTTCCCAATGTTATTTAAGGGCTTCAGAAAATAGGCTTTACCAAGTTCTTTAAGGATTCCAGTACAGCCTTCGCTGATGTGAAGGGAGTTCAAAGCCTTGGTCAAGGGAATGCCCTCTGGAGCCTTTCAGGGGATGAATTCAGCAGGGAGGTGAGCATCTATCATATTAAAACCATCTCCCTACATGTCTGTATACTTTCCTGTATACTACTACATTATAACAAGGAAGTTTTGACATCTCAATTTTATTCATTGTGGACCACCAGTGGGTCCAATTTTCAGGCCCTTTGTTGGAGTTACTCCCAATCACATGAAATAACACTTTGAATCCAGAATCTCCACTTAGTGAACTCATATCAAAAACATGTAGGCTAATAAAACATTATATTCCTTCTGCCCTAATATAAAGCCATTAAGAATTGTCCCTATACATCTACCTTGTGTTTCAGTTAACATGAATTAGTGAAATCTTGCAATTCCTTTGGCATGTGTAAAACCTCACATGTTATACCCCAGGGTGGTCCCCTTGGATCTTCTAGGACTTGACTCTGAATATGAGTTTCGATGGTGGAGCATCAGCAGTACAGGTAAAAAGGTTTTATTTGAAGATAGTCATGGAAGCTTTCTGGTTCCCAACTTAGACCTTGAACTGTGAATTTAAAACCTAGGTTTATCATTCGCCAGATTTGAATTCACACAACTGCCGAAGCCCTGGCGAAGTGAAGAAGAGTTGAAGAATCAGAGGGGTCACCAACTAGTCTGAGCTGCCAGGTAAGTATGACTAGGGCGGGGTAATTTGTTAAGAGGTCTTTGGGATGCTGTCTCCTCTGTGAAGCTACCTCCTTTGTAGGTACACAAACACCTGGTAGTAGATCTGAGTTTCCTGTTGGTCAACAGGACTAACATTTGGAGAGAAGAAATGGACGTGGAGCTCAAGAGAGCAACGGCTTGGAACCCGCCAAGCACCTGTTTGCAAAAAGCCTTTCAGATTAATGAGTGCTGTTTCCACTTTCCTGTCCATATCTCACTGAAGTTCCTCTTTTGGCTAGTTCTAACCCAGAACCACACAAATAAAGAGATTCTGGGAAATGTAGTTTGTCTTTTAACTAAAGATGGCTGTGTGACTTTAACTTTCTTTCCTTTCCTTTTTTTTTTTCAGTTTGTATCAGAGACAACTGAAATAAAAATCTATGTTCTTAGCCACTCAAAATAACAATGAACCCTTTTTAAGCACTTCATATACACCAAGCATTCTGTTCACTACTTTACCTATAAAATCTCACAGCGACCTTGTAAGGTACTTGTGTTATCTTCACATTATAGCTGAGGAATCAGGCTTAGAGAGATTCAGTATCCTACCCAGGAACACAACTTAGTTTGATGCCACTCTGACTCCAAATTCTATGCACTCAGTAACCCTGATTGCCTCTGTTTACCAATTTTGAGACTGTTTTATAATAGACACAAAAGGATTTATAAGCTAGTCACAGGCTTTCTTTGTAATCAAAACTATTCAAGTTATTTCCAAACTCTCCAATAATTTGACGAACCACAACTGCTCATCTGGACATTGTACAGGCTTTTCAGCTGGAAATACTTTCAAATATTTCAGTGGGTTATGGGTACAACCTAGAGAGGGAGGGAAGGAGAAAGGGAGGGAGAAAAGAAGGGAAAACAGGAGAGAGAGAATAAGGAGAAGAAAATAAGATTCATTCACATATAGACAGTTTTGTCTCGTGAACCATAATCCTATTTTTACAATTCTCACGGTTCAAAAAAAAAAAAAAAAAAACAACCGTAATTCTGGGTCCAAATCCAAGAGGAAATGATACTTTTATAAAAATTGGTTACAAAGAAAAAGACCAAAAGATTACCTGCATGCTAAGTGTTGAGAAGCCCCAGATGTGCACATTTCCACCAGATTTCCCTCCAGTAAAACTCTTTATATTTATTTATAACCATTGTCACTCTAGATGGAAGTTCCTAATGACGGTAAAGAAATAAAAACCCTGAGCCAAAATTCGTCCAGTTACTTTTGGGTAAACTTTTTGAAGAGTTAAAAGGAAAACAATAAAATGGGTATTAGGTGATCAAATAAGTTTGGAAAATGCTAGACTTATCAAAGCAGGACTTCTCAGAGCCTTCAGTGTGAGTCTGTGCATCATAAACTACCAGAAGAGAATATAGAGTATCATAAACATTTTTGGCAACGGAATCCTTTTTTTTTAATGAGCTTGGAAAACAGCACTAAGCCATTTTTTAAATCAAATGTAATTGGATTATCTATTTCCAACCAGAGGAGAGCCCTTTCTAGTGCTTTTGAAGAGACAAGATCCATCGTTATTTATGGAGCAAAGGACTTCATGAGGGTCTTCAGGACATGACTCATGGGGAAGGAAGCATCCGAAAGGGCTGCTCTTTGGTAATGTATCATCTAGTATGAGGCTCATAAAAGAAAAGCATGAAATACATCATCAGACCAAAGATAGTAAGATGAGACTTCAAACAAATCACTCCAAGATTGCAAAGGAGGGAACAATCGTACCTCCTTGGCAAAATACATAAAGGTTTTGTGAAAGGCGAGTTATCAGCAGTAGCCCGTGAAGGATGATTTGGAGGTGGTCAACAGCCAGTTGGGAAGAAATGTCTCCAGGCAGAAGGACTGGCATTACCACAGGCACAAGTTGGGGTGGGGTGGAGTGGAAGTGGGGGGCAGGGCTGGGGAGGGGATGGCCAGTAACAAGCTTGATTTTCTGATCGTTAGTCTTGTAGGTTACCTACAGTGAGAAATAAGAACTGATAGTTTGGGGGTGGGGGTGGACAAAGAATGAGAAAAGAGGGAGAGTCTAAAACTCAACTTGTAAACAGGAGGAGACAGTATACAAGCCTCTGGGCATCTAGAGCATGGCGGAGGGATCTAAGGGAAGGATGCCTAAGGAAAACTGAAGGCTCATTTCACCTACCTCATACTTTGGCCAAAGAAAAGGCCTAATCAAATATATTTGGACCTAGATTCTCTGTCTCTACTTGCCAATATAAAGAGCCAAAGAGAAGTAAGGTTCTTCTTGAAGACGTGTGTTATTCCCTGAAGAATCTTTTAGGAAAAGCAAACAGCCTGAGAAATATTTATTCATTAGATGTATTCTGGCAGCAGCCAGGAAAATCCAGAATGTACCAAGCACACGCACATGCACATAATACACTTGATTCTTGAAACACTTGTGATTTAACTGTTTTGTTATTAACTGTCATTAGGAAGTAGCTCTTACTTTCTCCAGTAAATATATTGTTAAAACTACCTAAGTTTATTTCGAATATTGCAAGACAGTGGAAGAGTCTGGGCTCAGAACATTCTTACAGAAAATGTTGATGGTTCAAACCAGTTTTACAGCTATAAGTAGGACAGGATTTTTTAAACTCCCTCATGTTTATTGCTATAAAGAAGGTAAGTACTCTCTAGTGTCTTGCTCAATTTGAGAACATCCTGGCTGCTGGTTCTTATAAGCTATATGGCACTCTTCTGAAATCTGGTGCTGATACATTCCACATGTGACCCCATTTACCCCTGGAGGAGAAACCTTCCTGCTGAATCAGATGGGTTTACAGAGGTGCACACATAACAAACAACCTATGTCTTTTTAAAACTGCTGATGCATCTATCCTTTGCCTTCTCACGGTGGGAAAGTATTCCTCTTACTCTAGATGGAAATCCATGCTTTGCCAATGAGAAGGATGGGTTGCCTGAGGCAGAATGACTTGAAATGTGAGAGCTTATGTCCATTAAAGTCATCATTACTTCCTGGCTTAATACAGGGTCTTCAGCCTCACTCCCACCTTGGCTCCCTGAACGGCAGATGGGTTCACTTAGGACAGCACATCATCCAAACCCAGCAGCCATGTTCCCCTTTGGTTCCCAATGTGCTGTGTGAACCCCAAAGCACACCGAAGGAGTTTATACAGCCAGGAACAGAGTCAAGGGGACCTTGGATAGCATATGGGTCAGGGTAGTAGATTGGGGTGCTGAATTCCTGTAGCAAACTATAACAGCAAAGTTCTTGCCATTTCTCAGTTCGGACCAAAGCTGACAACCTAAAAGTGGTCAGGTTTCATGTGAGCTTGAGACTCTGGGAGTCAAAACAGGAGGAGAAACAAGATCCTGCATATCATATGGGAGACTGCATCGGCGGGGCCAAATCAGCTGTGTTAGCTCGGCAATGTTCAGAGAGAAAAATTAAGAAATCTCTTCCTTACAGGTGATATCTCATGTGCTCCAGTTATGGACTGTGACACTGAAATTCTGGCAGCCTTTATCCAAAGACTAGTTCCTCTTAAACCATTATGCCTGACCCTGTATGGAGAGACATTAAGCACTATATATCTAATTTTGGCATTTTGTGTGATTTAACGAGTACAACCCCATCTGTCCCTTTTAAGCCTCCTAAATGTGTGTGTGTGTGTGTGTGTGTGTGTGTGTGTGCATGCGTGTGTGTGTGTGTGTGTGTGCGTGTGTTGGCGTGCTGTGTGTGAAAGGCAAGGCAGGGCGCTGCGTTGTCTATGTGCATCAGCATATCATTTCGAGAACAGCTCCCCCGTGTAGCTGAGAGACCTGGTTTCAGATGCCAACCGGAGCATCCTCAGGCTCATTAATAATGGACGAGCCTGACAGAAGCAGCCTCACTTACCTTTGTTTTCCACCGTAGACGAGGGGAGACATGGATCTCTCTGTTTTGCCAAATAACAACCATCCTGACAAATTCCTGCGGCTCGATGTGAAGTCTTTCATGAGGAACTCAGCTCTTCTTCAGGCCAGCCTGGTGAGGTTTCCAGGTGGGAATCACCCTGCCGCCCAGCACTGGCAAAACCTCGTGTACTCACAGGTAAAGTCCAGGACAGCATAAAGCCCCCAGGCGAGGATGAGTTCTTTCTCACTACCTATTATTTCCTTATTAGTGCAGGGAGGGTGGGGGGAAGGCTGTAGGGAACACGGTACAAGGTGGCTGCCCTTGCAATATAAAAAAGGTCTTTCTCTCTTCCTTAACGTAAGGAAACTCTCTGATCACTTTATAAAATATGTGAATTCCTGCAAACATTCATTTCCCGCCAAGCACTAGCTTTGCAGCCCGTCCTCATTTTATTGCCTAGTTTTCATTTTACTCCTTTCCTTCAGAATTTTTCAAACCACTTGTTACTTTTGCAAATAAGACTCTGGGGGGAAAATCTACCTCTCTCTTCTGGTGCATTCTAAGCCCAAAGCAGCAGCAGCAGCTTAAAAAGGGACTCAAACACAGCCTCTGAGACCACTGGGGAACTTGCTCTTGCCTTATTTAGGCTGGCTCCCTTTCATTTCTTGCAGAGAAGAGTCAGCATAACAATGGAAACCCAATGATTGAAGGAAAACAAAATAGAGGGAACTCTTCCCTTTTATTTTAGATACTCTTATTTTCTGCAGGTATCCATGTGGACAAGACATAACAATCAGACCTTCAAACCCAGTGCACACTTTATTTTTTCGCTTTCTTCTTTTGCACCTTCCTTCTTTTTGCTGACCAAAGGAGAGGAATAAAACTGTGATGAGTTCCATGTGCTGGAATAAACATAAAGGCCCTGACTGTTGGAAGGCTCAAGAAACAGGAATAATCTTTGTTTTAAGACGTGAGGGCTAATGGGGTTAAGGGTTAGTCAATTTAGAAACAGGAAGAAGCATTTCATTTCAGAACAGATGTGACTGACCTACAAACCCCTGCAAGTCATTAAGTCCTTTGGAGTGGTTCAAATTCCCTGAACAGAAATTTGTTTTCTTTTAAGAAACAGTTGCTACTCATGAGTCCTGGTGTAAAGTGACTCCTTTGTGGTGTGTTTGTGGGCTCCTCGGGACCTTTATCATGAGATCATTCAAAATCAAGTACACTCAAATGATTATGTAAGTGTTTCCTCCACCTATAAGGGTTTTAATTTATTTCCATCATAAGGCAGCCTGTTATGACAACTGACTTTTTAAAAAATTTTGCATCCTTCCCTTTTGGAATCCTCAAAACTCTTCCCCCCACCCATACACACCTTTTTGGTTATTGTTTTCGTGTTTTAAGTTAAACACAATAAATTCCTCCTCATTGTTTATGCCACGGAATAAAATGACTCAAAAATCAGTTCAGAAAACCTTGGCCCTCCTATGCTATGAAGTTTAGTAGAAGAAAACATATCCAATAAATTCCTTTGAGGTTGGAACGTATCAATCTAACATCTTTTGTTTGGTACTAGAGTTGACCTATTTCCTTCACGGGAATCTTCACAGTTTAAAGCTCTGTTGAATGTTGTTCCTAAACCTGAATGAAATGCATCCAATTTTTAAGGGGCATCTTTTTCAATAGGTAGGCCCTGATGAGTTGAAGCGGTTATTTAACAAAAAAACAAGGAGGTAAAAATCTGCTATGAATGTCTTTAGATATGTTATTGGTAATTTTTTTAATTGTTTCTTTAAGTTTATTTATTTATTCTTGAGAGAGAGACAGAGAGAGTGAGCAGGGGAGGAGCAGAGAGAGAGGAAGAGAGAGGAAAGCAGGCTCTGCACTGTCAGCGTGGAGCCTGATGTGGGGCTCGAACTCACAAACTGTGAGATCATGACCGGAGCAGAAACCAAGAGGCAGACACCTAACCAACAGAGCCACCAAGGCACCCCTGTTATTGGTAATTTTAAACTGCACATGAACTCGATTTAATTATCCTTTTATCCTAAAATAACGTTAAAATGACAGAATAAAGGCTAATTTACTATTGAAATAATGGGGTGAGGGGAAATAAATCTTACAAATTCAGTTAGCTGGGTAGCCATGACACAAATTAGGACTAACAATTATTTGTATTTACTACTTTAATTTGCAATATGTGAATAAATAGTTCTTCTCTCATTAGCTGTATTTTAAAAAATCCAGGAGTGATATATTTGTGGGATAAAATAAATACCTAAAATAAAGGACTTACTAAAGTTTTAAGTAGCTGTAGAGATACCTGGAAGAAGGCACAAAGTGTATCAGGTGCATTTGAGGCATTAAGGGTGCATAAGGTGGCCCTGTCAGAAGTTCTTAATTAAAAACCCTCAGTCTGCTGGGGAAGCATTAAACCAACAGGAAGAGCATCGAATAAAGAGGGTGGAAACCTGGTTTCTTGTCTCACATCCACAGTAAGCCACTTTAAGAGACATCTATTGTGGCTCTTACTTGGTTCATGCCTCAATATTTTCACTTGAAAAGCTAGAATAATATTAATTTTACATATTTGTTTTAAAATGAGAACAAGTAAAATAACATGAGGTAAAACAATTGAGAGGAAATATTTCCCATAAAAGTTTAAGAAATGTGTGTTGTTACTGTTTTTGTTGTTGTTGTTGTTGTTAGACAGCAGTCTGTTGTGTGTGTTGAAATTATCCTTTCATTAGACATTGCAAAACAGTAGATAATACTACTTGCATTTTTTTATTTATAGTGCGGATGGAGGGGTGTATGTGCGTGTGTGTAGATGGTTGTGTTAGGGAATATAGTCAATACATCTGTGAATCCATAACTCAAGCATCCACAATACATCTGTGAATCCATAACTCAAGATTTTTTACTCACACGAAATCTACACAGACTTCAGAGTTGTGTCAGCTTACTGCTGGGTCTCACACCACCCAGGTGCATGGTGTTTGGGATTCAGACTACATCACAAAATGTCAACGGACTTAACCTAGCAACAATTGCCTTCAAAATTAGTGGTAATTCAGCAGTTAAAACACAGATCTCATAATCCCGAATGTGAAGTTGAATTCGTAACCATATGCAGCATATTCTTATCCATCTCAAATCTTTTCTATAAAAATTCACATAACATTTTCAGGGGAAATTCTTTAAGCCATAATTACACATGAAAGCAATTGTGGGCATATAGAAAAGCAAGCACTCGTTGTCACGCATGCCTATAGTCCAGGACGCTGTGAATTCCATGCCAGGCAAATACACAGGTCATCCATGTTTGCAGGGAGAGAGTATGAGCATATATTTCTTGATTCAACTATATTTACTCCTTAAATTCTTTCAGTAGAGAAGCAAAGAAGCTTCACAATAAATTTCATCTCAGTGCAATGAACAAATTTTCGCCAAAATCTAATGTTTCTGGTTGTTAAAATAATTTGGGGCATGTATCTGATGAAGGCATGTGGAATTGTATTCTAAATATTTCTGCCAATCGCTTTATAGAACGAGGTAATGAAAGGAAAAGGGTGATTTTTTTTTTTAGTTTAAATGATAAAATATGTTTGGTTTCAGATAATGTAGTGCCCCCCTTTTTTTGATTAGGAGTCAGACTTCAGAGTCATTTCAGACTAATCTCTTTGTTTTATCTTTTCCTGGCTTCCATCACATCTTTTTCAGAACCCAAGAGCATTCCATGCTAAACTTGTGAGCTGGAGCAAAAGACCAAGGATACGAGGTTGCTCTTCCCTTGATTTCTAGGCAGTGTCATTTCCTGGGTTTATTTCCTAGTCATTTTCCCCGCTTTTTGTTACAGTCTTAAGAGCTATCTTTTCCCCTATCTTCTAATGTCTCTTCTATCTCAGTTTTTTGTTTTGTTTTGTTTTGCTTGTTTGCATACTATAATTGTACTTCTTAACGATCTGTCTCTGGACAGGTCCCTGAACTCTGTTTTGCCTTCTCTAAAAATGTCTCTATTCCTAATCCTCCAATTAGCGTTCTGAAAAGAATGCCCTGCATATGCATTAGACTCCCATTTTTAAGCATATATTTGGGGAAGAGCCTTTGAGGCTCTTAAATTATTATCTAGGAAGTAGATTGACGGGCACCGCTCAGTTGTTCAGGGATTTACTTGCAAATATCAGAACATGATTTATCAAGTTATGCTAAATTTATGCAGCTCACAAAATCTCCAGTGGGGTCTGGAATTTAGCCTTGGATGGTGTGCTGCCAGAAACAACACCTAAGCTGTCTCATCATACTGCTCTCAGATCAGACCCAAATGCCTCTTGCACTAAAGCTTTTATTAAGGACGCCCTGAGTATTACAATAGCATGTGTGGGAGGTTGGGTGGAGGAGAAGGCAGGAAACAAGTTTCAAGAAAGGCCTGTGTCAGACAACAAAGGTTTGGTAATTGTTGTCTGAGATTTTAAATTTTATCCTGAAAATTTTGAGGGGTTGGTGAAAACTTATTCTAGCAATTTGGGAAACAGAATTACTGGGGTCACTGGGGAGCTGATTTTGTTTGTATACCCACAAGTAATAGATAAAAAAAATGCCTTGTTTGCAAGGCATTTATGATTATGAAAGGGACTTCGTTGTATGTACAGATTAAATTGGGGAAAAATGGAAATCTTTATAATCTTGATTCTCCTAATCCATAAACATGGTATATCTTTTTATTTATTCAGTTCTTCATATGGCCCTTCAATGATATCTTATAATTCTCCACATAGAAGTTTTCATAAAGTTTGTTAGGTGTATATCTAAATATTTATAGCACCATTGCTTTTAGACTAGAACCTTTTAAATCATGTTTCATAATAAAGTGTTACTCATGCATGCCATTGATTTTTATAGATTATGTAATTGTTATATATTAATCTTAAATCCAGGAATAGTGTTAAATCTCTTTTATTTTGACTGTAAACATCCCTACAGCTAATCATGCTATATGCTATTTTGTTTTATTTAAAACCCTATTCCTTTTATTTATTTTTCTGTTCTTCTTGTATTGCTTAGGGCTTCCACTGAAATAATATGTGAATGTTTGTGATTACTGACATCCTCATATTAATTCTGAAACTAAAACAAATGTTTCTAATATTGCAGCCATTTGGTAAACTATGCCCTGGAAGTTTTATGTAGATTCTCTTAATTAATTTTTAAAGATCCCCTACTATTCCCAGGTGGTTAGGAAAGTTTGCTTTAAAGACATTTGAATGTTTTCAAAATCTTTTTCAGAATCTGTTGTAAAATTCTGCATTTTTTTTCCTGTTAATGTGATGAGTTACATTCATCTTCTAATTTTAAATCACCCTCCAGGTAAAAATTATTTCCTGATATAAATCTTATTCTGGTATGTATAATTTATATGTATTGTAGGATGCTTTTTAGCAATAGCTTATTCATGGCTTTTGCATTGTGCTTATAAGAGAAATTGTCCTATAATTAAATTACCTTTTCTTTTACTTACTGCCTTTGTCTGGAGTTTATACCAAGCTTTCATAAAGTGAATTGGGAGTATTCCTTGTTTTCTTATTTTCTGGAAGTGTTTGACAAAATATAAATGATCTGTTTCAGGGATATCCAGTAGAATTTGACTGCAATATTCTCTTGGCCTGATAATTTTCAGTTCGGGGTAGATGTTAAGTTATTGATTCAATTAATCAAATTATCACAGGTTTATTATCATTTTCTATTTTTTCTTTGCTTAAAATTTTTTCAAGGTTTATTTATTTTTGAAAGACAGAGAAAGAGACAGAGTGCAAGCGGGGTAGGGACAGAGAGAGAGGGAGACACAGAATCCAAAGCAGGCTCCAGGCTCTGGGCTGTCAGCACAGAGTCCAACACGGGGTTCAAACTCATGAACCATGAGATCATGCCATGAGCTTAAGTCAGATGCTTAACAGACTGAGCCACCCAAGCCCCCCTATTTTTTTTCTTAATTAAGTTTGATAAGTTATATTATGATGGAAACTGCCCAGTTGCATATAAAGTTTTTAAGTTGCTCATATTATTCTCCTATTACATTTATTAATCTCTGCTACATCTCTTTCATTGTTTCTTTTACATTTCTAACACTGGATTTGTGTCTTTTTATTTTTCCTGAGCTGTATTGCCAGAGATATTTTAATCTGTTTAGCCTCTCCAAAGAAATAGTTTTCAACATTGTTCATCTTCTCTAATATATTTGTTTTCTAATTTGTAATATTTACTGATTTCTACTATGTTTTTTATTTGTTTAAATTGCAGTTAACATACAATGTAATATATCTACTTCTATCTTTATTGTTTCTTATTACCTCATTTTCTCATTCTGCCTTTATAATGCAAGAAAATATTTTTGTAATACTCCCTCAAAATACCATTTCAACTCCACCCAACAATTTTACAAATGTAGCATTTTCCATTTTAATTCTATTCTAAATTTTTAATTTCCATTATTTCTTTGAAGTGTGTGTTTTAGTTTTCTACAAAACGTGGTACGTTAACTTTTTGATATAAATATACAAATTTCTAACTAAGTTGACTTTGTTCAAACAGCACAATCCATATAATACTGAGTCTTTGAAATTTGTTTTAAAGTCTAGTACATTATCAACTTTTGTAAATATCCAGTGTATATTTTAAAATTAATGTATTCAGTTGTTCAATGAAGATGTCAGTATATGTGACTTGATCAAACTCGGTTTTATTGCTCAAATCCTTTATCTTTAGTAATTGTTTTGTCTGCTTGATAAAAATTCTCTGCATAAATTTCTCCTTGTAATTATGTCAAGTTTTGCTTTATAAACTTTGATACTATTTTATTAGATACATACAAGTTTAGAATTGTTATATTTTACTGATAATATCTGTCTTTATTCACTTTCTAGCAATTCTCTGTAACTAACAAAGTCTTTTATTTTAATACCTATTTTGTCTGCTAAATATATATTTTCTTAGTGGTTAGTCAGGCTAAGTTATGTTATGGAAACAAATTTTAGTGAGTTAACACAATAAAATGTATCTCTCACTTCATCCGATGTGGGTGATGTAGATGTCCTAAAGGCCTGGCTTCCAAGTGGAATCCAGACTGTTCCTTGTAGAGGGTTTACTATATCAGAATCTCCATAGGTCTGAACATTGGAAAGAGAGTAACCCAGGAATCTTTCAAGGGATTTTAGTGGTCAACCATGTGTTGTTATTCATATGTCCTTGCCGTTGTATGCCCTTAAGAAGAAATGGATTTGCTAGTTAGGCTTTGCCACAGTTTATCATTCTGTCAAATATATTTACATACTATATATATATATATATATATATATATATATATATATAGTGTGTGTGTGTATATATACAGTATATATATATATATAGTGCATATACATATATAAATACACTTATATGTTAAACATATTTACATAACATATATTGTATATGTACACAATATATAAATAACACACATATATATATAAACTCTCCCTTTCTGAATGGGAAAAATTAAAGACACAGCCATCACTATTCCAAAGTAATTCTGAGATCCCATGGGAGTAGTTTGCATGGCCTCCTTCTTTGAGGATATGGAAGATTGATTAGGACATGATTCTGCTTTTTAGAAGGATTTCTGATGCACTGTTCTCTATAGTCCTTGATTACACTCTTTAGGAAGCATCTCCTTGTTCACTTTTCTCTTTTGCCACATCAGAAGTAGACCCTGCTTCAAGGATAGACTTCAAAGTTTACTCCTACTCAAGGACATTTAGAAATCTAGGATTATTGTCATTGTTTTCTTTTGTTTTGTTTTAATTTTAAACATTTAAAAGCTTTTAGGTGTAGGCTTGTGATTTCTTTGGTAATACATTCTTTACAGAATTTAGGAAGCTATTTATTAATGTATCTTACCTAACATAACTGACTACTTGCAGTCACTTTTATATGTCAGTAAACACACCTACGTTCTTTGCAGACATAGCTCTCAAATAGGCTGTAATGCCTTGCTTTTCTGCCTCCATTTCTGCATTTTTAGAGTCAGTGACAACCGCATAGAAGCTCTCAGGGATAACAGTTATGAAAGCACAGCCTAGCATGATCTTTATCTTGAGTCATTTTATTCAGTTGAGAAATTTCAATAGGTATTTTTTGCTCAATGCTTTTTAAAAAAAAATAATTCTGTGTTTTAGTATTGAGATCTACAAACAGACTTTCAACAATAGAAGGCATCACATTTCTAGATTCCTAGATTCCTCTCTACTTTCTTTCATCTTTCCAACTGTGCAGCTTTCTCTAATCTCATCTCTTTCTTGTAGCACATTAATGCTATGATTATTGTAATGTCATTATATGTACATGAATTCTCTGATTATTTCACAAGTATCTCTCGTAGAGCTAGAGGTGATTAGATTCCAAATTACAACAAATGACATTTATGCAAAAATTTTTTTTCCTATAGGATATGAGTAACCATCATTCCAGCTTCTGATGTTTCTCTCAGCCCTTTCCACTTTTTGGCTGCAAGTCCATGCCACATGTTTGTGGAATTTCAAGATCTACTACTTTATTAGGGAGGATAGACTAGGCTGTGCTAACACATAACCCCACAAAATACCAGTAACTAAAAAGAATGTTCATACTTACGAGAAGCCTAAAAAAGGGCAGGTGGATTTTAGAGGCAGCTCTTTTTCAAGCAATAACCCATGGCCTCAAGTTCTTTCATCCTGTAGTTCTGCCATCACAGAACCCTTACTTAACAGTGACACAAAAATGGAAAATGAGCCAAAAATCTTGTGGAAGATTTCAAGGGCCAGGCTTGGAGGTGGTTTAGCTGGCCCCAATTTAACTTCAGGCCAGACTGGGAAAGACAATCATCCATCCTTGATGCTTAGGAGAAGAGGATAAAATTCATAGGCATTTAACCAGTCACCACAATACATAGCTCCCATTCTTCTTTATTTGCCAGTATATCTTTTCACATTCTTTCACTCTCATTTTTGAGTCCTTATATTTTAGGTACTCCTCTTATAAGTATTACATAATTTCATTTAATTTTAAAAATCTGACCTGACAATCTCTGTCTTTAAATAAAGAATTTAGTCTATTTACATTTAACATCATTATTTCTAAAATTGTTCTATTTTGCTGAAGTTCCCCCATTCTTGGTTTCAATTTTATTGTCTTATTATCAAGTTTCCTTTATCTTTTTTTCTATTGCTGTACTGATTTAGAAACTATGGATTCTTTCTCTATTTTTTACTAATATTTCTATCCTCTCACTAACCTGATTTCTTAAAATGTTCTAATAAAAAATATTTGTGTTAAATTTTACTGTCAAGTGACTTAGTTATCCCTTATTCAAAAACTCACAAATTAGGGGTGCCTGGGTGGGTCAGTTGGTTGAGCATCCTGCTCTTGATTTCAGCACAGATCATGATCCCAGAGTTTTGGGATCAAGGCCTGCACTGGGCTTTGCAATGAGTGTGGAACCTACTTAAGACTCTCTCTCTCTCCCCCTCTCTCCATCTCTCTCTTCCACTCCCTCTACCCCTTTCCCCCACTCATGCTATTGCTCTCTTTCTAAAATAAAAAAAAATTAAAATAAATTAAAAATTGTTTAAATTCCCAAATTGGTGATTATTATCTCTGTTTTTCCATAAAATCAATACTTACTTAGATATATAGAGAGAGATATAGATAGACATCAATATTTTTTCCGTATTCCTTTTTGTTTTGTTTTGTTTTGTTTTGTTCGGCATTTCTTCTTAATTTTTCCTTTTATTATCAAGTTTCTTCTTTCTGGAGTACAGTTTTTTTAGAGGCTCTTTCTTTATTGGTCTATTAATTGTATACTCTCAGTTTTTGTTTGTCTCAACGTGCACTCTATTTCACTAATTTTACTGATTGATAGTTTACTTATATATAAATGTTGTAAATAATGATTTAAGTGTATAAAAGATAAATGGACAAAGTAATGGTGATACGGAAAAGTCCAGGTAAGCTTTGAAATGTTACTTTCCTTGAATATTTTAAAATACAAATTATTGTAGAGTCCATATGGCTAAAATAATAGAATTACTGTTGAATTTTCCTTTGGTAAATATAATCTAGTGGGGTCGAGAGTTAGAATCAAATACATGCTTTTTTTCCCCTTAGGCTATTTGAGAAAAATTATCAAAATGTGAATGGACCTCAACCATCATTAGTATTTTTTATATTGCTATCATATTCTTAGTAAAGAATATTCTATTATATATCTTAGTAAAAATATTCTATTAGTTTTCTCTTCACATGCCTTCAGACATGAAATTGTCATGCAACAGAAAAATAAATGGCACCATGTATTAAGATAAACCCCAGACTTCCAAGAATATGGTTTAGAATTAAGGGTTTGCCTGTTCTTTTTACACTATAAGTCTGATTAATTTTTATCTTGTGCCTATTAGTTTTTCAGGGTCTTTATATACTGTAATAGAGTCTGTTATTTTTTCCTGGCCCCCCAAACTGTATTTTCCTCATTTACAGAGCTTTCTTATTTAAGAAGTTCAAAGAATAGTCTAGTAGGCAAGAGAACTGACAAAGCAAATTTGTCAGTGTCCAAAGAATTATCCCTCTCAAAAATGATCAAAGATATCTATCCTCGAAAAAAACAAAAAAGCCTTGAGTCAGAATTATGCGAAGCTGAAATGATCTAAATTTCATATCGAATTGTTTTCATACCAAATTCAGAAACATGTTTTATGAGGTCATCCATCTTAAAGACAAATGCTAAGTCAAGATGATGTATTATTTCATTGCAAATTTCAGTATTGTAGACTATAAATTGATTTTCAGACCAACAACATAATAAATTCAGAGAAGATCTCCAAGTTGACCGCTAAGCATGTCAAAAATGTATGGGTTAAGAAAATTAGGGAAATGTAAGGCTGAAGAGAATGTGAATGGTTTTACCTAGATGATTTTTTTTTTGGCTTATCAGCCATTTCAGAAGGAAACTGTATGTAAAATTAGTTTACAATTTAGCTTACATAAATACATATTCAATGTGACCTATATACCCCAATATATGCTGAGGAATCAGTATAATGGTGATAATAAAGATGACTAAGAGGAATATCAATTGCTATTGAACTTGTTTAGGAAGTCTGAAATATGTGAAACACATGCATTAAAAATTTGCTGTAAATTAGTGAAATGTGTCACTAGCTTTTAAGGGTTAACCCTAAGTTTTCTGAAAATTAACTTATGTGAAATTCCTCTCCCTTGAAGCCCCATGATAACTGAGGCATTACTCTATAAGCTTTTGTTTCTTCTCAACTTTATTTAACCAATGAACAAATTTTAATGGAAATATTTTCTACCTCCATGATACTTTTGTAGCCATAAGAAGAAAGAAAGAAAAAAAAAGCAAAATACAAACCTGAGGGCCAGATCAGACACAAAAACACAACTGGCCTCCACTGTTAAACTTGGGACACTGGTTGTCCTTGGGCAGGGGAAGGGCAAGGCAGAGTGAGGTGTGCTGGTAGGTGCTCTGTTTCTTGGTAGCGTCTTGGGTTTATTTGGTTTGTGAAAATTTATCGAGCTATACATTTATGATATGTGCGATTTTCTATTGTATATTTTGCTTCAATAAAGAAAGATTTAAAAAATCTGAAAGTCAATATTAGAGCCATCTAATAGCCACCTGGTCTGTACACATATAAAGGAATATGATGCTGTCTGTCCTCCAAACTGCCTGAAATAGGAGTCCCAAGAGAGTTTTTGTAAAAGCCAAGGCACATCCATAAAATGTTTGTAATCTTCACTTTGCTGGATTAATCCAGCAATGCTAAATATTATTTTTATCGGTTGTGGAATGCACAAATAGAAAGAAGTAAAATGTTATTAAATCTCAGTGCAAGTGAGCTGGAAAAGAAATTGGCTTTGTTCAGAATTCTGCGATCGGAATTAAAGGACAGCGTTCTTTCTCTGTAGTGATAAAATAGCATTTTAATGAATGATTACTAAAGCTGAGGAAGATGACATGCAAAGAAAAAACTCAGTTAAGGACAGGATTCTAGGTCAGACCAGATCCTAGAATCGTTTCCTCGTTCATTGTCCTAATCTGTTGGGGTTCCAGGCAGAATCAGCAAATTTTCAGGGGCGGTTATGTCACGTTTCATCCTCTGCCATCAGTGAGTGGCCCATTGGTAAGAGGAGACTTGTCTCTGTGCCTCCTAACAGAGAGAGAAGAAGACTATCACTGCTCAGCGAATGAGAGGACCCAGTGCACAGCGTGCTGTTGCTACGGATCATCCCCCACCATCCCTGTCCTCTGTTCTGAAGAATAACCCACTGTACGGTGACATAAGTTTGGAGGAAGCTATGGAAGAAAGAAAAAAGAACCCCTCATGGACCGTTGAAGAGTATGACAGGCATTCCCTGCACACAAACCTTTCTGGACATCTGAAGGTACTCAAAGCAAAGAATCACCTTCTTCAGTTGCTGAAGAAGATCAGTTGAAGTTTCCTTTTTTAAAAATGGATATAAGGGTGCTTGGGTGGCTCAGTCGGGTAAGCATCTGACTTCTGCTCAGGTCATGATCTCACAGTTCATGAGTTTGAGCCCCACATCGGGCTCTCTGCTGACAGCTCAGAGCCGGGAGCCTGCTTCAGATCTGTCTCCATTTCTCTCTGTCCCTCCCCTACTCATGCTCTGTCAGTCTCTCTCTCTCTCTCAAAAATAAATAAACATTAAAAAAAATTTTTAAATGGGTGTTTAGGTGACCACCCCTTTTCACTAGACCCAAATGTCCAGATGTCAGATCATTGTGGCATCTGGCATCCTTTTCTCTGTCCTAGTCAGTACATGTTTATTGATTTGTTCTGAGTTTTACAGTGTCAGCAATTTCTGGCATCTGTATAGTGTAGAGAGGAGGAAATGATGTGATACAGAAAGGTTTACCTAGAAGGTAAAAGGTTTTTCATTAATTTGGCAGATTATGTATGTTTTCCCCTGGTTTTATGACCATTTATTTCATGAATACTTAAGAATTCCCTATTCTGCATTTATTCAAAAATATTTATTAAATTCTCCGTCTTAGGCACTGTGCAAGGCAGTTCTCATCAAAGGTCATCTTATTCCAAGCCCACTCAATGATTTAAGATTGCAGATTTACATTTTGGACATTTTCCTGTGTCTCAGTAACAAAACAAAACAAAAACATTTCAACACAGGAAAAGTATGCAATGAACTCATTCACCCAGCCTAAACCCAGCTTCAGTTTTTCTTTTCCCACCGCCCACCCGCACTCCCACCCCAACCCCACTGGTGGTGTCCTCTGTCACATGTATAGAAGATCTAGACATACCTGAACATCAGGGAGGGTGGCCCTGTATTTTTTACTAGATTCCTCCTCAGCCTCGGTTTGCCCTAGGGTCAGGGACGCCTGACATTTTCCATACACCCTTCACGTAACAAGGTGTATCTGCTCTGAGCCCCGTAACTTAAGCACCTGAAGATTTCTTTCTGTTGAAAAGGGGATAGCATTGTGTCCCCTTAAAATCTTACACTTAAAAATCTCCTATGTGCACTCTTGAAATATCTTCTTGTCCAGAGACTTTGAGGTTTTTTAATCTCCTAATAGATTTGATGTATCTACTTAATCTAGCCTTTTTTTCCAGGGAAGTTTCCATAACAGACACTCCCCCCTAGCAACAGTAATCTTGTGTTTTGTTTTGTTTTGTTTTGTTTTTATCAGGAGTCTGAAGATCAGGACCTCTAAGAAGTCACTTTCTTTTTTTCTTTTTCTTTTTTTTTATTAAGTTTTTATTTTAATTCCAGTGTAGTTAAAATACAGTGTTATATTGGTTTCAGTTGTACGATATAGTGATTCAACAGTTCCATACATCACCCAGTGCTCATGATGAAAATTGCACTCCTTAATCCCCATCACTTGTCTCACCCAACCCAATCCCCCTCTCCTCTCCCCTCTGGTGACCATCAGTTTGTTCTCTATACTTGAGTCTGTTTCTTGGTTTCTCTCTCTCTCTCTCTGTCTCTCTCTCTCTCTCTCTGTCTCTCTCTCTCTCTTCTCTCTCTTGTTCCTTTCCTTGTTTGTTTTGTTTCTTAAATACCACATGAGTAGAATCATATGGTATTTGTCTTTCTCTGACTGACATACTTCCCTTAGCATAATACTGTCTAGCTCCATCCATGTTTTTGCAAATGGCAGGTTACATTCTTTTCTATGGCTGAATACCATCCCATTGTGTGTGTGTGTGTGTGTGTGTATGTGTATGTGTATGTGTGTATATATATATATATATATATATATATATATGTACACCATATCTTTATTCATTCATCTATCGATGGATAACTGGGCTGCTTAAGAAGTCACTTTCTACAATTAGGAAAAAATGTATTGTTTTATTTTGCAAGCATTTCTTGACTGTATGCTAGAGCTTCTTCTCCACTCCATGTTGTTCACATGAATGGCAAAGGGACTATAAAGATGAGTATTCCTGTCCCTGTTGTCAGATAGTTAATCTAACTGATCAAAGTAACAAACCATAATTATAAAACAAGATAGAGGAAGAGGATAGTGTTTGTAATAATAGTAGAAAGTGCTATGCAGATTCAAACGAGGACAAAACCACACTGGATCATAAAAAGTCTTCATGAGAAAGTCAATTTATGCTGGACTTGAAGAATGAGTAGAATTCCAAAAGATATGGAGAGTTTGCATGAGTGGGGAAGCTCTTCTGTCAGGAGTAGCAAGAAAAAAGGCACAAAAAAAGAAAGTGAGAGCGTTTGTGAGAACAGCAAATAGTCCAGTGTTGCTGGCACTGTAGTGTAAGTAATAGAATAGCTCTCAAAACCACTAAACAGAAAAGTTCGAATGTACGGCTGAGGAGATTGAACATCATTGACAATGAGGAATAATGTTTCTGTTGGAAAATTCCATGAGTTATGTTTAGGAGGATCCAATGTAAATATGATAGGTGTATTGCTACACTAAAACCAGAGTCAGTCCCCTCCCTAACCATCCTCCACGTATACAGTTACCTCAGAGCTTTTACAGACCTCATGATACTATTTTTCAGCACTTTTTTAATATGAGAGGGGTGGGGCATGGGTGAAGGGCAGAGGAAGAGAGAGAAGGAGAATCCCAAGAAGGCTCCATGCTCAGTGCAGACCCAATGTAGGGCTCAATCCCAAGACCTTGGCATCATGACCTGAGCTGAAATCAAGAGTCAGACATTCAACTGACTGAGCCACCCAGGTGCCCCAAGCACTAAGTTTTTAAAGAGATGTTTCTGGAAGTCATGACGTTTGTTCTCATTAGAATTTCTTTCTATACCTCATGAATTCAACTTCTTCATCGCCATCCTCATCCATAGCTCATAACTAGCAGAAAGAGCCCCTAACGTATGTTCTGAAACTTTTCCACCTCTTACAGGCTATAAAATTCCAAGTGCCTTTGGTCAGTCCCATTTTTCTAAAATACTAAGAGTTTTATCAGTAAGAAAGGAGAAAAGAAACCCCATATTTAGTTACCAGAGCAAACTACAAGCAGAATGTAAGAGAGGATTTCGACAAGGATTTCAAGATCATCTATCCTTCTGCACAGTTCATCCAAATTTTATTTTAATATTTTAGCTTTTCTAAGAGCAGGACATTGAAACTAGTAGCAATGTGGTCGAAGAATGGTATTGCCATCACCAGTATCCACCCACCTCCCTGTACGTGAGCCATTCCTCTCCTGGCAGCGCTAGCCTAAAGGTAAGTCATCGACCCCTGAGGCTAGAGAGGCAGAGAGGGTGAGCAGGCCTGCCGGCCGTTAGCCACTGATGATGAGAAATAATGATGTTATTCAGGGAAGCCTAGCCTCTCTTACTGCAACCATGACCCTTAAGCTTCACCCAGGGCAATAGGACTATTGGCCTTCAAACCTCTGAGAGTATCTTGTTCTATAGTATCAAGTGGTCTGTAATGCTGACTGATCGCTGATTGATCCTAGTCTCCTCTGTAATTTTTTTTTTTTTTTTTTTTTTAGGAAAATCCTAATGACCTACGGTTTTGGTTGGGAGACATGTACACGCCCGGTTTTGACACCTTACTGAAAAAGGAAGAGGAACAAGAAAAGCATTCGAAATATTGTCGTATAGGTCTGATTTTGCTCCTTGTTGCCTGCATCTTGGTTTTCATAGTGACCGTCTGCATGTTTTTCACCTAAAGAAACTGCCGTAGACACAGACACTTGAAAGTTCTTAAGAATCTTTCTAAATAAACATTCGCAGAAAAACTGGTTCAAGTAGTATGAATGTACGGTTGAATGTACAGCTCAATGTAATTGTCTCGTAGAACACAAATGTTGCTGGAGATAAGCTGGCTTTCTCTCCTTTGTTCTACGAACTTTGTAAGAATTCCAGAATGGCTTTTTTCCTTTGGGAGGCAGGACTTCTGGGGATCACCGAAGAGTCACCATATACAACCAAAAGTTAACAGTCAGAATAGAGAACGAAACCGCACCAATAATTGCCAGCAGCCTTGTCTTACCTCCTTGCCACCCCCACCCTCCTTTCCTCCCTAAGACAGCTGAGCAAATCAGGGGCACCTGGGTGGCTCAGCCGGTTTAGTGCCTGACTTCCGCTCAGGTCATGACCTGGCAGTTCCTGAGCTTGAGTCCCCCGTGGTTGGGTGAGTAGCTCGCCAGGGGAGCCCCATTTCTTCCTCTCTCTCTGCCTCTCCTGGGAGTCTTTCTCTGTCTCTCTCTGTCCCTCACTCACGTGTGCCCCTCTCTCTCTCAAAGGAAGGGAGGAAGGAAGTTGAGCAAATCATTTTTTGGCTGCCAGATATACAGGTTAAAAACTTGTGGTTGTGCTATCTATTGCGTTGGATTCAAGCTGCTTTATTTCGTTTTGTTCCTATTTAAGCCAGAAAAAAAGGGGTGGTGGAGGGGCTTGACTCAAACGTGTTCTTATTTTCCCAGGATTCCTTTTTAATGCCTCAGTTTGATGTCGCACTGTCAGTACACCTAAACTTGAACAGGCCATAGTTATAGAATTAATTACATTTCTTTAGTTTTTTTTAACGTCTACTTACTTGTAAGAGACGGAGTACAAGTGGGGGAGGGGCAGAGAGAGAGGGAGACCCAGAATCCGAAGCAGGTTCCAGGCTCTGAGTTGACGGCACTGAGCCCAATGCCGGGTTTGAACCCACCAGCTGTGAGATCATGACCTGAGCCGAAGTTGGATGCTTAGCCCGCTGAGCCACCCAGGCACCCCAAAATTAATTACCTTTCCAGCCAATCTTGCTTACTAATTGATCCGCACTGGCTAGTGTGACCCCTGGTGGCTCTCAGTGAGTATGTATCACCAGCCATGGCCTCAGAGGAAGGCCCTCGAAAAGCAGAGGAAATACAGGCAAGAGAATGGGATCTGAATCCTGTCTTCTGCTAACTGTGGGACCCTGGGCAAGTTATTGTCTCTGAGAAAGGATAAGAATCAGCTCCCCCATGGGGCTTGCCTAAGGACTAAACAGGAGCCAGATAAGAACAATACTTGGGTCCTAGTAAGTAGTTGCATAGTTAAAGACAATTGTTGCAACTAGTATGTGCTAGTTTATCGGTACCCTGAGGTACCTGACATTGCCTACAGATAACCAGGGACATGATTCTGGCCACAGATAGAGAATCAAGCCACCTCCCTTATCTTTTTCCTAGAACACTGGACCCTCCGTCACGCGCCCACTCCTTTCTCTTCTTTCAGGACTACCCCCGCTCCCACCCCGACACTGTTTAGTGCATAAAACAGAAAAGGGACCTTTTCCTCTTCCCATTCATCAGCTTTTGCCCTTTGGGACTAGCACACCATTCTACTGTATTTCTCTTAGAGTTACCTGAAATAAAAATTATTGAAGTGCAGCTTTACCGTACAATAGAATCATTGTGCACAACGGTAGTCTGAGCCATATTTGTAGTACTTGACTTCTTATTCCTCTCCTCCTTTATAATACGTTGTCATCCAATTTAGAACTGAATTAAGGAGAACAAAGGTCCTGGGGACTTCCAAGGGCTCACTGTGGATGCCTGGCAGACAACCTCTTGCTATTAACCCAGTTTGCAAAGCCTGCCCAAAGTTCGCCTCTAAGGGATTCAAACCATGTTCAGGTCTCTGCTACACGTGGAAAACATTTGTGCTGCCCCAGGTTACAACCAGCTGTCCAGGGTCACTTACAGGTAAGGCTCTCTAAGGGCACTCAGCAGGGATAACCACAGGACAGCTGTGTCAACCTGCCTGCCTCAACTTCTTGGCCCCTGCCCCCATCTCATTACCTTTCTCTTCTGCCCAGTCAGGAGCCTGGCATCCGTCCCCCTGCTGTCTCCAGCCCTCCTCTGCTTCTCGTCCATGATGCTAGCTAGCAGTCATTTAGATTTCAACATGATGTGTTTATTACTTTGCATTGCTCCCAAACCAATCTTCACGTTTAGCCTTCAGTGTAACTATAGAATCAAAATATGTTATCCCTCATTGGATTAATGTGATGCATCTACATGAAAGGGAAAGTCAAAAGACGAGTCAGTATATTCCTGTGTGCCCTCAAAACATCATACCGTAAAAGCTGTTCCAGTTTCTCCTTCAGTATGGGTTTTGAAAATGGCTCTAGCGGAAAAAGCATGAGGTCATGGAAAATACAGAGGTGATGGCCCTAAACAGGCTTAAGTTCAAATCTGGGCTTTTTAAAACGACCTCTGATCCAGATTCAGTGAACGTATTTTTAAAGCATTTCAGTACAATCCTTGGTACATAATAGGTGGTCAATAAATAGTAATTACTATTATGTTCAAAAAACGACTGTTTTAGTCACTTTTTTTTCTAAATTGGGTGAGGAAGTCTGGGCTCCCCAAATTCCTCAGTGATAATGGTTTCAAACAGTGATCTTTCCCAGGCTCTTTAGAAGATGATCCCCACAAAAGTTTTATTCTGTTGCTTTGTTGTGTTTTGTTTTGTTTTTTGGATATTAGGTTAGTGTGTGGGAGGCCTAAAAGCACATAGTCTGGTAATTTTCTAGAGAAAAACATTCCAACTGTGGATCCTGTTTTAAAGTGCTGCTCTCAGATTTAAAAGAAGAAATGAAATTGTTTTTTACATAACCCATTAATGGCTATTCCAATTATATTCATGTTGCTGTCACCTAGCGGAGAGTTTAGTGGGTAGAAAACAAAGAAAAAGCGTCCTCGGCCGCACCATTTATCCAGAGTGCACTGCTGCCATCTGGTGGTGAAATATACCGTCTGCCATTAGTCCATGAAAATGTATTTTACCAAAGGCGATTTGCAGGTGAAAGCCCAAGTATGCTGCTGTGATTAGCAAGAGTGTGATCCGGTGGCCAATAGCTCCTACCTTCCCTCTCAAAACCGCTAATTTTGATTTCCTCTCATCTTGCAAGAAAAGAGACATGACTGCCCTAGAGTCAAACTGATTCCTGAAGACAGAGGAGGGATCCTCGGCATAAACTCGTGGCTCTACCACACAAGTTATGCTAAAGTCAAAAGTAGAGGTATTCTTAGAGAATGCCTCCTTCCCAACCTCAAATTGGTTAAGAATTTAGGAATATTAAATTATTTACCACTATTTCAGGTAAGGCATGGTCTGAATTGCTTCCTTTTTAGCTCTCTGTAAATACTTTTTTAAGTATGTTTTAATTCCTCTCTTCCCTCTACCTATCGTTTAGTACGAGGTTTGAAATTCTCCCCTCGTGTCATTGAAGAGGTAGTTTTATCAGATATGAAAAATAATTTTGAAACTGGCATCAGATAGGGCCGATAAATCTCAAGCTCTCTGGATTTCTACTTAGTCACAGAGTCTAACGGACCGTGCTTCGTAGAGGAAAGATAACTTTTCTGGTTCCTTCCAAAAACTCACTTAGTCCAGGCTCTTGCCCAACTTGAGGTGAGAATATTCAACTGAAGTGAGCAATTTCAGAAACGGAACACAGCTCCTTGCCAGAGCGGTTGTTCTGCCGTTATTTTATGAACTATGACTCATGTACCTGATCACATTTCCGTCTTTGTGCAGACTGCTGGAAAAACTACCGAGCAAACTGGGCTCTCTCTTCTTAGGAAGTGCGCTGGGCTTCCTCGTGTGCTGTCCTCATTCAAGGCTCCATCTCATAATCCGTCCTTTGCCTCATCTTCCTCTCTGCCTCAAATAGATGGCATCTCACAGGGCTCTTACTATTTCTCCACACCTTAGGCCTACTGAACAGATAGACTACTAGGTAGAAAATTCTGCGTATGTTGGTTTTATGTGCTTCCATGTGTATATAAAAAACAAAGACGAAAGGCTCTCTTTCAAAAGGAAAATTTGAAATTAAAAGTACATTTTAAATAAGGAAATCCATGTTTTTGGTATAAAAAGTTCCCTGAAGAGGTTTCTCTGGCCGGAAGAAATGAGGTTCGAAGCTCACACAGTTTTACTCATACTATGCTTACTGTTTTCAAGTTCCTGACAAAAAGAAGAAAGTAAGAATTCGTGTTAGGCTAATTAAATTTGTTAGGTTTTTTTGTTCTTCCAGGTTATCAAATAAATTCCCTCACATTTGAATTCATGTCCAAGTGGTCTAGGTTGGTGAAACGTTGTTTAGACAATTACCTGAATAATAAAATGATTGTTGTGCTAGATTCCAAATTTTATCAGTCAGTATAAATGAAATAGTAGTTCATGAAACTTTCTAAACATCTATTTTTTAAAAGGCTAAACCATTTAGAATCAACACTTCATCGTTAAGAGAAGAATGTCACTGTATTTCCTGCCATTGTTTTATTTTTTTAATACAATGATCATAAGCCTTTTTCATGAATTCTGAACTTAGTTTTTTAAGTGTTCTTTTTATTTTTTTTCTCAAGTTTTCATTCGAATTCTAAGTTAGTTAACCTATAAGGTAATATTGGTTTCAGAAGTAGAAACCAGTGATTCGTCACTTACATACAACCGCCAATGCTCATCACAAGTGCCCTTCTTAAGGCCCATCCCCCATCTAGCCCATCCCCCACCCACCTCCCTCCACCAACCCTCAGTTTGTTCTCTATCATTAAGAGTCTGCTTTGTGGTTTGTGGCCACACAAACCTCCTCCTCCTCCTCTTCTTCTTCTTTTGTTTATTATCAACACATAAATGTACAACTTTAGAGCCATTTTTGAGCTATTCAGAAAGACTCTCAGTGGATACCCATGGACAGCAGCCTATACCTGCCCCACACACACCTCAACCTGTCCATTTGGCCTTCATTTGAGCTGTGTCAGGCCAGTATCAACACAACAGACATGGTCATTCTTTCTATATTTGATAGTCTCAAAACCCTTCCACTTCCACAGTCTCATATCACCTCAACTACAGTCTTGTGGGAGAAGTATCAAACCTGCATTTTATAAGAGACGAGATTGAGGTGCAGAGCCGTCGGAAGACCTGTCAGAATAAAAACCAGAGTGAGAGCCTCCATGATCTAAACGTATTCTGGTGTTCTTTCCACCCTCATTTTCATCTTCTCGTTACCGGCATGAGAGTTTGGTAGATTCCAGATTTTGACAGAAACAGGAGCGGTTTCTCTCTTCTCCCCTCCAAGCTCAGCGTATTCTTTTTCACTTCCAGTCTCCAAGAGTGATACAGAAAATGCATGATGTAAGTAAGGGCAAACACAGTTGCGCCCGCTGTGCCAGTAAAGGCGAATGCCCTAAGGTCATGCCAGTTTGCCCATTTTAGTTCATGTGGCTTCTCTGTAAGATAAGAAGTGCTGACAGCCGGGAATCTGCTTGGAATTCTCTCTCTCTCTCTCTCTCTCTCTCTCTCCCCCTCACACTCATGCTTTCTCTCTCTCTCTCTTTCTCAAATAAAGTTAATCAATCAATAAAAAATAAATGAAATAGAAGCCAACCCTAGACCTCTTGATTAAGAATATTCATGGGCTAATTATCCTTTCTTAGTAAGTAATGTTGGTAGAATGTCTTTCCTCTATCACAGTGTTCCAGAGCACAAGACCTGATTTCTCCAGCGTTGCCTTGGATCATGTCAGCCCCAGGAAGCCCCAGCTCCTCTAGGGTCTGGACAGGAGGAGCCTGGTTCCATAGGCATTGGCGTCAAACTCACTTGGAGGCGATCATAACCTCCTGCAAGCTTTTAGTTCCACCTCAGCCTCAGAGGCATTCCTGGAATGAATCTCTCAAATGCCCACTCTCCAATCCCGCCAGGTGAGGCACCGAGGCACAATGTGGCAACATCACCTTTTAAATTTTACACTCACCAAACACTCTTTGAATTGTTAACCATGGCAAGAGAGGGGTGGAGAGGCAGTAGAAAGGGGGCGGGGAGGCAGAATTAAAGGATGGCTCTTATTTCCCTGTAACTTGGAGTTAAATTCTCACCACCAGATGGCAGGTGGGCACCAGGATGGGAAACTACTTCCTAAACGATTTGAGAGATGTCGTTCTTTGGTGTCAAAACAGGGAAATCCTGACAAATGAGCGGAGAACTTGTGGAGAACTGGAGTGATTAATTGTGCTGATGAAGCCCTAGCATGGGGAGCAGGGCCCTGCCGAGACTGTCGAGCATGCTGCGGTGCAGGAAGGTGACAGTAATTGAGGTCCCATACTGAGAAGTCTTCAGATGGAGCAGCTCAAGCTGCGCGCCCAGAACTCATTAACCAAGTCCTCCATGCAGTCTCTGCTCAAATTGTGGCTCATGCTTGTTAAGAAATGCAGAATTCCAGGACAGCTCAATCCAAATCTTCTTGTTTAACAAGCTCCCCGACTGATTTCTTTCTCTCTTCAGGTTGAGAAAAGATCTTGAAGAGTGTGGGCTCCTTAGCAAACTCTTTCAAAGCTGGGGTGCAGGGATGAGGGGCCCATAAAGATCCGGGGTTGTTTTGCGAATGTCAAAATACTCACTCCAGGCCCTCATGGATGCACAGTCTACTTGGTAGCATTTCCCTCTGGAATGAAAAGGCAGATATGGAGATCTAAGTGCTCTCTTTGTCCGGGGTCTATCTCCCTGCCTTTATACTGTCCTTGGTAACACTAAACTCATGAGCAGTATAACCCTTAACATAAAAACCTGATCTTTATTTAATAATGACTTAGTTTAAAATGTTGTGCTGAGGGGTGCGTGGGTGGCTCAGTCTGACTACAGCTCAGGCAGGTCGTGATTTCGTGGTCCGTGAGTTCGAGCCCCACATCGGGCTCTGTGCTGACAGCTCAGAGCCTGGAGCCTGCTTTGGATTCCGTGTCTCCCTCTCTCTCTGCCCCTCCCCTGCTTGCTATCTCTCTGTCTCAAAAAGAAATAAACATTGAAAAAAAATGGTTGTACTGAAATTGGCACTGCATTTTAAATGGAATCTTAGAAATATGTTTTGTGCAGGAACAAATACTGAGAAAGCCTGGGCCATGATGGGTAATACAATAGTGATTTCTTGTGTGTCAGCAAGATTTTTGTGTGAGTTAGAGGTTAGCACTCTTGCCACATATTGTCTTTAACACTGGTTTCTGGGATACGAAGTGAATCCATCTGATCCCAAATTTATGTCTCAGGTTTCAATTCTACAGCCACCGACTTGAGTGAGGAGAAAAGGAGCTACTGATCTGCCTCCAGAAAATAGTGTCGGGGCAAATTCAATCAGCCATTGATCAGGAGTACTAAGTCAGTCTCATTCAGGTTCGTATTTTAACTCTGAATTTCCTGCACCCTTTTCTGGAGGGGATACAAGTCTGGGAAGGATAAGTCCATCCAGATAATCTTCTGCACACCCATGGCAGGGGGAGTGGCATTCCTTTGTTGGTGGCATCAGTGTTATGTGGTACTGGCTCCTACGGTGACACAATAGTCACCCATACAGTGTTCTGGGATTGCCAAGCTTTGGCTGTCTTCCAAAGGTCCCCATGCCTCGCTGTAATGTGCATCTCCTTCAGTCTGTGACTTTCTTTTGGTCAAGTGGCCTCTCGGGATGGTCATCAGCTCACTCTCCAAATTCATTTTCACAGCTTCCCCTGGAGCCATGGGAACAGTATGTACCCCTTCGATGCTACTCCCATGCCACAGGGAACACCGGATAAAACATGACTCTTCTGTCGTCCACATGTGCCATTTATTTATTTTTACTCTTTCCCCAGAACTCCTTGAAGGGGGTACATCTCTGAGGTTTCTGTTCTTAAGCTACATCCAAGGAATGGCAAATTTGTTTCATCTCTCAGAAGCCCCCTATTTTTCAAGGTACCCACTTAAATTACCTTCCTTTCCCTTCTTCACCCACCCTTGGGCATGAGTGAGAATCTCTATTCCTCTGTCCACCTAAAGCAACATTCCTTAGTCAGCTGTGTCCTCCTAGAGCTTGATTTTTTTTTTTTATCATTTCAAGGCAGGAAGGAAATTGGTGTGATCTGGTATACCCCTTTTGAGTCTGTCCTGTTTTGTGATAAGAGCAGCTTCTTTGAATGATGTGATTAAGATTCTGGTCCTTGCCCTCCGTGGAAGTCTCCTTCACGTTTGTCAGTGCAGTCTGAGGTAGAAATCATTTGGGACGATGGCAGGAGATATGCTAGGGAAAGAAAAAGAGATCAATTATCAGTATTTCATTAGTCCTTCCCATTTTGTCTTGCCACATATATGGGTACCCATGGAGAGTGAATCATGACATCATCTTAACCCCCTTTATCTATTTCATTGCATTTCCTTTGAGAACCTATCCGCAAGGAAATGATCAATGTTACCACTTTCATCTAGACTGTAAGGCATTTCTGGAATCTCCCCAGAGTGTTAGGAACCATTGTGGGAAACGCTGAGTAAAATGTATTTGACAAGAGTCAAAACTATAGCCATAGAGAAAAGATCAACTGTGGCCAAGGTATGGGGAGATTTGAGTGCATGCCTACAAAAGGGCAGCCTGAAGGAGTTTTGGCGGTGATGGAATTGCTCTATATCCTAATTCTGCTGGCAAATACACAGATCTATGCATGTATTAAAACCTTAAAAAACTATGCACCAAAATGTCAGTTTTATTGGACTCTATCATCTATCTATCTATCTATCTATCTATCTATCTATCTATCTATCCATCCTTGAATGGTATATGAAAGCTTATTCTCAGAAAGTTCTACATCAAATGGTTTCTATAAGTAGGTTTAAATGAGCTGCCTTTTAAAATGTAGGTGAAGGAGTACCTGGGTGACTTAGTTAACTGTCTGACTCTTGATTTCAGCTCAGGTCATGATCTCATACTTTGTGAGTTTGAGCCCCATGCCAGGCTCTGCACTGACAGCGTAGAGACTACTTGGGATTCTGTCTCTCCCTCTCTCTGCCCCTTACCCTCGCTCTCTGTCTCTCACAATAAATATAAATGAACTTTAAAAAAAAGAAAGGAAAAAGTAAGTGAAAGTTGGGATTATTTTAGAGTTCTGTGTTGTGTTTATGTCCTGAGATAGGCTGGTTCTACCACCTGCAGATGAATTCCTAAAACAAATATTCCAGAGGATTTCCATAAATTCTTTATCACCAAAAACAATAGTACGATGTCCAGCCTATAGATTCATTAGTCTTTTCACTAGTGTACCCATTTAATATTTGGGGAACTCTTTACATTTCATTCAGTACTTTAAAACAGTTTTGTTGTTCTCACTCTCTTACCCAAAATTATGCTCTAAAATTGCATCCTGTTGAATCTAGTATAGGTGTTTGTTGTGTCAAGAAGATCAAAGAATGGGGGCGCCTGGGTGGCTCAGTCGGTTAAGCGTCCGACTTCAGCTCAGGTCACGGTCTCGCGGTCCGTGAGTTCGAGCCCCGCGTCGGGCTCTGGGCTGATGGCTCGGAGCCTGGAGCCTGCTTCCGATTCTGTGCCTCCCTCTCTTTCTGTCCCTCCCCCGTTCATGCTCTGTCTCTCTCTGTCTCAAAAATAAATAAACGTTAAAAAAATTAAAAAAAAAAAAAAAAGAAGATCAAAGAATGTACCTGAAGGTGCATCAGCCTGTTTTACGCAAGGGGCTTCTTTTGTTAATATCTTGTATTTGCTACAATCCCAGAAGTGTTGATCCAAGTACAGCAGGAGGTATTTGCTATGGCATAGACTCCCCTTGTTCAGCCAATAAGTAATTGAAAGCAATTACCAAGCAGGAATTAGTAATTCGATTACCTAAAAACCACCTTAGCAAGAAAGCCTAGGGACTTTTGTGGCACAGCTGTGGCCTTAGCAGTGGATTCGGCAGTAGTCGCTAGAGTTAAGGGGCACTGTTGTCACATGCCTTAACATGGACAGAAAGCAAATAGCGAAAAGGCAAGAGGAATAAAGGTTTCATACCGGAGATGAAGATCTTGATCTGTGAACTGTCTGCCTCAAGACCGTGTCTGCTTCTGGGGAGGAGCTTACCTAGTCAATTTTTTTCTGCCGGTTGTTTTGAGAAATAACTGATGTGCGCACTACATGGATTTAAGGTATACAGCATGGTGGTTTGATTTCCATATATGGCAAAATGATGACCACAATAAGTTCAGCTGACATCCATTTTCTTGTACAGAAATAATAGAAAAAAAGAAGCAAACATTCTCCTGGTGATAAGAAGTCATAGGGTTTACTTTCTCACCAGGGTTCCTGTGTATCCCGTGGCAGTGCTAGCCACAGTCACCATGGCACCGCACATCACTAGCCCTCATTTACCTTACATAACTGGAAGTTTGTACCTTGTGACCACCTTCCCTTCTCCCAGACCCTCCACCTCTTGTAACTACAGGTCTGAATTTTTTGGGGGGTAAGTTTTTTTTAAGGTTCCACATGGAAACAAGATCAAACCATATTTGTCTTTCACTGTTGGGCTTATTTCACAATCCCACCAATAGTGCGTAAGGGTTCCCTTTTCTCCACATCCACGCCAGCATTCATTTTCTCTTAGTTTTTGTATGATGATATGTAGCAGAGAGACAAAGCAAGTAGCGAAGAAGAAAAGGGAATAAAAGTTTTCATACTGGAAATGAAGATGGCATGACATCTCATTCTGGTTTTAATTTGCATTGCCCTAATGACTAGTGATCTGGAGCATCTTCTCATGAACCTGTTGGCCTTTCGTATATCTCCTGTGGAGATATAGCTATTCAGGTCTTTTATGCATTTTAATTAATTAATTTTAATTTTTAGAGAGAGAGATCACGCTAGTAGGGGAGAGAGGCAGGGGGACAGAGGGAGAATCTCAAGCAAGCTCCACATTCAGCGCAGAGCCCAATGGGTAGCAGCTCAACCCCACAACCTTGGGATCATGACCTGAACCAAAATCAAGAGTCAGATGCTCAACCAAAGGAGCCACCCAGTTGCCCCTATCCGTTTTTAATTGGGTTATTGGTTTTTTTTTTTTTTTGCTGTTGAGTTGAATGAGCTCTTTATATATGTCTGACATTAATCTTTTATCAGATACATGCTTTGCATATATTTTTACCCATTCTGCAGGTGGTCTTTTCACTTTGTTGATGGTTTCTTTTGTCCTGCAGAAGCTTTTTAGTTTGATGTACTTCCATGTATTTATTTTTTATTGTAATTCTGTATTTTTTTAAGTGTCACAGCCAAAAAAATCATTACCAAGACCCATGTCGATGAGCTTTATTCCTGTTTTCTTTCAGGAGTTCTATGGTTTTGTCTTGCATTTAAGTCTTTAATCCATTTTGAGTTAATTCTGTGAGTGTAAGATATCAGTTCAGTATGTTAATATCTAATTGCTTTAGCATCATTTATTGAAAAGGCTCTCTTTTCTTCATTGAGTATTCTTGGCTCCCCATCAGATATTAGTTGACCATATAGTCATGGGTTTATTTCTGGGCTCTCAATTCCATTTGCCTGTTTTTGTGCCGGTACCATACTGTTCTGATAGCTATAACTATATAGGATAGCTTGAAATCAAGAAGTGGGATGCTTTGTTCTCCTTTCTCAGGATTTATTTGCCTATTTGAGGTCTTTCGTGGTTCCACGATTGTGTTTTCTATTTCCGTTAAAATATCATTGGAATTTTGATAGGGATTGCAATGAATCTATAGATGGCTTTATCTTAACAATACTCATTCTTCCAGTCTGTGTATCGCGAGATACCTTTCCTGCAGCTTTACTGAATCCATTGATTAGATCTAACAGTTTTTTCGTTAAATCTTTAGGACTATTCCATCTATGAAATCATGTCATCTGCACATATCAACAATTTTACTTCTGCCTTTCCATTCTGTTGAATGGAAGTGGTCAGAGTGGGTGCCCTTGTCTTGTTCCTGATCTTAGAGGAAAATATTTCAACCCTTCATCGTTGAGTACAATTTTAGCTATGGGCTTGTCATATATGGCCTTTATTATGTTGAGATGTGTTTCTTTTCTGCCTAATTTGTTGAGTTTTTATCATGAATGGATGTTGAAATCTGTCGAATGCTTTTTCCGTGTCTATTGAGATGATTGTATGATTTCTTTCTTTCTTTCGATGAATGTGATGTATCACATTAATTTGCATATGTTGATGAGTGAGGCCATGGGCTATGCTCTCTGTTCAGGTGCCACTGTACATAGGACTGTTGAATGGGCTACGTAGCTCCAGTGTGCTTTGGTCAGGTTCTCTGTCAGACAGGCTGAAGGCTGTATTTAGCAATGAGGGAGCAGGGCTACACATTTGATCCCCTGCGCAGGTGCAGCACGAGAAGCAGCTTTAAAGCTCTTAAAGCTCTTTGCTCCCTTAACTTGTGCTGACCCACCAACCCACATCCCAAATTCTCTGACCAAACAGGACCAGTGGCTTTGTTTTGCCAACTGTCAGCTCTGCACACCTGCCTCATAGCCTGAGTGCCACTGGAGTTGTTTTTCCAATACAAGTTGTGTCCCCAGGCTTTGTGGTCACATGGAGCCCAAAGACTCTGCACAGCAGTTGGGGCTATGTCTCAGCTCTTTTGCCTGGGAGGGAGTGGGGGGGGGGGTGCGGAGGAGCTACTCCAAGCTACCCTCCATTTCCCCAATAGGCTCTGCAGCTGTGACAGGCTGAGAGCTACCCTCAGTCTTGGCTACCATTGAACCGCCCTGCCTGTGTGTAGCCCATGAATGCTCTGTGCTCGTAGTTGTGCTCTCGGCACATCAGTTCTGCCCCCTTGCCTCTCTGCTCCACTGCCGGTAAGTCACACTGCTTCCAGGAGTCATTGCCAGCCCTTCTGGTCAGATAGGCCTGGAAGATATTCTCCAAGTGGCTGGATCTTTGATTTAGCTCTTTGCCTGGGCATAGGCAAACCAGGCTGTAGAGCTGACAAAATTCATTTGAGAAACTAAATCAGATATGTGCCCCCGCTGAGTTCCCCCATCAGAACGCACCCCTGCCTTGGTTCTACAGATGAGCAAAAACCACTAGTTAAGATTTCTATTCAACCACTGCAGACATGAACTCAGTTTGCCAAGGTCCTTGTGCCGGTTGTTGCAAGCCCCTCTCACCTTCTTCTTCACAGTCACATTCCTAGTGGCTGGGCCCCACAGACCTCCCTGAGTCCATAATGGTATGAGATCAGAGTAAGGGCTCCTGCCAAGTGATCCACAATGCTGGGGGTGGGGCAACTTGACGTCCCCCCAGGTTCTCTTTTTCCGCTGGAGGAAGTGGAGGCTAAGGAGACCTCTCCAAGTGGTGCTGTCCTGGTGCAGTGGAGGGGCAATGCAGTCAGCCTGTAGCTGCCTCTCTTACACTTCTAATGCAGACTTGCCTCGGTCTCTGTGGTGCGGGGTAGGGGCTTCAGCCTTACCTCCGTGTTCTAGGATTCTCTCAGTGGTGTCTTGTTCTTGCACAGTTGTTAGTTGTTCTTCTTGGGAGGGGGAGTCATGTCAGGAAGAATCTATGTTGCCATCTTGCTGACATCACTCCCTCTCTGGTCAATTTTACTTTTAGATCTCTAGGTGGCATATAGTTCCAAGAGGCTGGTGGAGTCCTTTTTCACTGAGAGATGTGGACTGAAAGTTCAGGCCCCTTGAATTTGGCTGCTGTCTGGGTACCGTGGAGAACCTGGCATGATCCCTTCCACGTAGGTTCAAGACTGGACTTTAGGGGCACCTGGGTGGCTCAGTCGGTTGAGCATCTGACTTCGGCTCAGGTCATGATCTCACAGTTTGTGAGTTCGAGCCCCGCGTCGGGCTCCGTGCTGACAGCTCGGAGCCTGGAGCCCACTTCGGATTCTGTGTCTCCCTCTCTCTCTGCCCCTCCCCAGCTTGTGCTCTGTCTCTCTGTCTCTCAAAAATGAATAAATGTTAAAAAAAAATTTTTTAAGACTGGGCTTTATTCTTAGTGATTCCAAATCAGAAGTGTGGGAGAAAATTGAAAACATTTAGAAAGTTGTAGCCTGATATTTGAGGAAATTAGAAGAGTTCAGGATCCAGTTTGGTTTAGGGGTGTATAACAAAACTTCAAAGACAATGAAGAAGACTAAAATCTAATATTCACAAAGTTATGTTATCGTTTTCTCCTCAAACATAGCTTTTTACTATAATAGCCCTCATTTCTATCAAAGATATTGAGAGCAGGACTAATTTTGTTTGCAAAATAAGTCTAATCTCATTAACTTGGCCTGGTTATTTACATAAGTACAGAAAGAGTAGTGATTGACCATAGAGGGTCTTATAAAATTTGCTTTGCAAAATCTATTAATAGAGAATCTTAGTTCAGTCTTATAAATCCTCTCTAGGTTAAAAGGCCCACTCAAGGGCCACCATCTGACTTCACCTGGAATACTTGTATACATTTGGGGTTAAATCTTCTTTTGTTGTTGTTGTTGTTGTTTTGTTTTTCAGTTTTATTTTTTATTTTTTATATTAAATATAATTTATTGTCAAATTGGTTTCCACACAACACCCACTGTTCATCCCAACAGGTTCCCTCCTCAATGCCCATCACCCATTTTCCCCTCCCTCCCATCCCCCATCAACCCTCAGTTCATTCTCAGTTTTAAGAGTCTCTTATGGTTTGCCTCCTTCCCTCTCTGTAACTTTTTTTCCCCTTCCCACCCCCCATGGTCTTCTGTTAAGTTTCTCAGGATCCACATAAGAGTGAAAACATATGGTATCCGTCTTTCTCTGTATGACTTATTTCACTTAGCATCACACTCTCCAGTTCCATCCACATTGCTACAAAAGGTCATATTTTATTCTTTCTCATTGCCACATAGTATTCCATTGTGTATATAAACCACAATTTCTTTATCCATTCATCAGTTGATGGACATTTAGGCTCTTTCCATAATTTGGCTATTGTTGAGAGTGCTGCTATCAACATTGGGGTACAAGTGCCCCTATGCATCAGTACTCGTGTATCTCTTGGGCAAATTCTTAGCAGTGCTATTGCTGGGTCATAGAGTAGGTCTATTTATAATGTTTTGAGGAACCTCCACACTGTTTTCCAGAGTGGCTGTACCAGTTTGCATTCCCACCAACAGTGCAAGAGGGTTCCCGTTTCTCCACATCCTCTCCAGCATCTATAGTCTCCTGATTTGTTCATTTTGGCCACTCTGACAGGCGTGAGGTGATATCTGAGTGTGGTTTTGATTTGTATTTCCCTGATGAGTGACGTTGAGCATCTTTCCATGTGTCTGTTGGCCATGTTAAATCCTCTTTTTTTGAGGTCTCCACAATATCCTGAGGTTCCCAGGACTGCCAGGAAGTAACCTTCCTTACTCACCTGGTAAAGCTTCAAGGTATCCTGTCAGCAGGATATCAGGCCAGTTTTTCCAAGGGCATTTTATTGTCTCCATAAAGTCAACATTAGTTCCTTCAGTCTATCTGGTTATATCTGATTTTATGCTTATTCTCAAAAATGATAGTCTAGTCAAAGCCATGTTTCTAGTTGTGTCCTATTATAAGGAGATCTGATTCCTATTGAACTTGTGCAAATAATTATATTGCTATGAAATTAAGAATGCTCAATAAGTTTCTGAATTATGGGGGGATTATATAGGGAGAAAAAGTAAATGTTTCCATTCTTTTGACAAAGGTATATTTACAACATTAAGTCATAGGTAAGTAAGAAAAAAGAGAAGAAACTTCCCTTAAATCTAGAAAATCAAAACAGTAAGGAATGCTTCACAGAAAAAGTTGTAAAAGTAATCATAATTATCCTCATCATTTCATTCAATACCTTTTTATTCTCATTTTCTTGAATCCAGTTTTTCCATTAGTTCTGGAAATTCTTCTCCCATTCAGTTCCATGATCTTCAAGTTATCAGAAATCTGTATTCCAGAGTTGTTCTCAGAGTCTTTTCCATGAATCTCCTGAAGATGAAGGATTTTTGCAAAAGTTTCAGAGTAAATAGCTACAAATGACAAAAGGACTTTTTAAAAAATGGCCATGGTTAGGGGCATCTGAGTGACTTAGTCGGTTAAGTGTCTGATTCTTGGTTTCAGCTCAGGTCATGATCTCGCGGTTCGTGAGAGGCGCTTGAGATTCTCTCTGTCCCTTTCTCTCTGCCCCTCCCTGGTTCTCTCTCTCTCTCTCTCCATGCATGCCACGTTTAAAGCTGAGAGTTCATTTGATAAGGAAATGCAGTTATTTCCATGGCATACAATAATTTAGAATAATAATTGGACAGTGAGAGTACTAACAAATTTTTAGAAACTTCACACAATTTCTGGAATACCTATATCAGTAACATATAACCATACACATGTGCCCTAATAAGGTTTATTATCACTTCTTGCTTGGTAATGCTTCCCATGGCATTTAACATACCAAGTAAACCAGAATAGTTTAATATTTCTCCTTTACAAGATGGAGACAAATTCTTTGAGATTTTTTTTTTTCAGGGACCTTCTGGGAAATCTCCAAGTTACTTTGAAGTCAAATAGACTCCATTTAGAATTTGATTTTGGGAAGTTGTTAAAACATCAAAAGTTTTAAATATCTGACTAAATAGGATCACACAAAGTTATGTAATAAGAACTATTTAACCAAAGTGACAATAGAAGATTTTAAAGGCAAATACAAAAGTTTACATAGTTTTGGGCAAAACTTAGCTCTTAATCTTGAGAAGAGTAGATTTTCTTAAGTAATGAGAAACCTGATAAAGATAACGTGAGGCACAAGAAATAATTTTAAGACACAAGATCTTGGTTTTCTAGGGAGGTTAAATGGTTAAAACACACGCACAAACACACGCACACACACACACACACACACACACACACACACACCTTCCACAATCTCTTATCAAGAGCAGATCAATAGTCCAAGAGCATTTTGTTCTTTTAAAAAATTATTTATTTATTAGAGAGAGAGAGAGGGAGAGAGATAGAGGAGGATGAGAGGCAGAGGGAGAGAGGAGATAGAAACCCAAGCAGGCTTTGTACTGTCAGCACAGAGCCCAATGTGGGGCTGTATCCTATGAACCATGAAATCATGACCTGAGCTGAAATCAGGAGTCAGACACTTAACCAACTGGGCCACCCAGGTGCATTTTGTCCTTCTAACACAGAAAAAAAAAAAGACAACAGATTCTAATTTTGCACCAGTGTAGTTTTGATATTAAGACACGTTCTTTTAAAATTTAAATATCTTAACCAGCTTGACCACACATAACATTCCTTACCCAAGATTCTTTTTCTGCAACACTCTTATCCATTCTTGCTTTTCTTCCTTCTCACTCTGGAACGACCATTTTACTTTAAGTCACAGTTACTCTCTTTTTTACACCTTAACAACAACAAAAATAAAACATTTCCTTCATAGTTTTCCTTTTCTGAATACACATTCAACTTTTTTCGAACATATTTTTCATGTACAGGTGTTTTATTTTGGCCTTAGCTCTCCTAGTAGTTCGAATTGCATATATTGATTAGAATTCTTAGAAACATTCATTCCTAGTGAAATTATTTAGCAGTAAGCAGCTTTTGAGCCTGTTGCAATAGTATTCTATAGTGTGGTAAGTTTATGAACACATCCAACCATATCATCAATTTTCTTCTTTATATTAGGTAGAAGATCTTCAACTAAGATAGAAATCAAAGATTCTTATGTCTTAGATTTTGAGCTGTGTGTCTTGAGAATGTTTTAGTAAATCCTTCCATAAACAGCTTCAGAGAATTTTTCTTTCCCTCTGGGTATATAGTTTCATTTTCACTTAGGGGAGAAGGCCTGAAAAAAAGTTCCTATCAGGCTCTAAATAGCAGCCTCCAATGTGGCCAACTTCTGACCACAGAGCGACTTAAAAAAAAATTCTTTTGAATATGTTGTCCATTTTCAGCCTGGACAAACAATAATTATTCCTGGAGGCAATGGAAAATCCCGTGGTGTCCCCACAGAGGGTGCAGAAGATACTGCCTTCTCAAGATCAAGAGCCATTCCAAAAAATAGCCAGAAGAAACAGAGACTTAGACAATTCCCCTGAGGTCTAACAACAGTCAGTAGGGCCCTAGCAGCAAATGGCGGGCAACTCACAGTTCTGTTCAGCCATATTTTAGAGCCCCCAACCTGAAGATTCACCTGCCTGTGCATATAAGAACCTACACGTCCCAGGCAGGCAGAAAGGCAAGCTAGGCTCTCAGCACACACCACTAGACAAATAAAAAGGCACTAACTGTTTCTGGGAAAGGATCAATAACCAATTGGTACCCATAAGCAAATCCATGAGTCACAGTTCAAAGGTCTAATTCTTACAAATGTTTTTCCTGACAATTTGAATTTGGAAAGGAACGATTTTATCTTCCTTTCTCCACTGTGTACCATAGAGGGAAATCTGGGAGAGCTGACTTCAGTAAGGATTCTTACTTTTTGCTGATTTCTGTCAGTTTTCACCAGATCCTATCTGCAGGCTCTGGAATGAGTGGGGTGTCCCAGTGGATCTCATCTTGGTCACCAGAAACTGTAGAGGAAGAAAGATTATTTCTCCTCCACCCTTTATGGTGAGTACTTGGGCAAGACTCCTTTTTCTCAAGAGTATCTCAAAAATGGATACATTTATCAGGTTAAAATTTCTCCACTGGGGCCACTGTAATTCCACTTTAGCGTTGGTAAGATTAACCTAGCTGTTCAGCATTAAAACAAAAGTTTATTTACCCAAGGCTTTATACTGGACCCAGTCCAACTCAGAACCCAGTCCAAATATGGCGGGTTTCAGACTTAGTTCAGAAAAGGAAATGCTCAAATGAAGGCTGAAAGCTCTTAACACAAATGCCACGGAACTAGGATCTAAGAGGGACATACCCAGGACCTTCCAAGGCAAGGAGAAAGCAGCAAGCTTAAGGGGCTCAACAGGTACCTGTGTCTGCTTGCTCTTTACTCCTGGGGGTGTCTGTGATCTCTTTTGGTTTCCTCTTCTGGTGCTAGACCTCTTCAAGATAAAGTGGGGCATATTAAAATTTTTAAGAGTGTTTTTGGGAAAATATCAATTTGAACCTTACACTGCCAAACCAGAAGTGCTTAGGGGCACTCTGTGAACAGGCACCAGGGGAAATATTCCTGCAGAGAAAGCACAGAAACAAAGAAAGGAAATAATCGATTGCCTGTAGCTTAAAGTCTAGTTGGCTTTTTGGTTTGGTTGTCATTAACGTTTTGATTTTGCAGCCTTAAAGCATTTTCAGACTTAGATTTTGGTTTGCTTACGTAGGCCACCATGGCATGAGAACCCCTTCTTTCTAATGGCCTCCTTGTTTAATTGAACAGCTCAAAGAAAGTATTACAAAAGAACAAATAAATACAAGTAAACTAAAATAACAGTTCAAAAGAAAAAAGGTCATACCTGGTTGAGGATGATCAGAGGTTTCATGGAAGAAGTGATCTCTGAAATATGTCTGAAAGAACCGGTAAAATTTTAGCAGGCAGGGGATGCTTGGGTGGCTCAGCGGGTTAAGCGTCCAACTCTTGAATTTGGCTCAGGTCATGAGCTCTTGGTTTGTGGGACGGAGCCCCACATTGGGCTCTGTGCTGACAGCAAGCAGTCTGCTTGGGATTCTCCCTCTCCCTCTCTGCCCCTGCCCTGCTCACTTGCACATGCATGCATGCACACACACACACACACACACACACACACACACACACACACTCTCTCTCTCTCTCTCTCTCTCTCTCTCTGTCTCAAAATAAATAAATATTTTTTAAAAAAATTTAGCAGGCAGAGGTAAATGGAAGGAGGCAATCGGTCCATAAAAGCAAGTCAGACCAAACTATTTGTACTATATGCCATGGAGGTTGGCAGCTGCCGTAGGTGTTGAACAGGTGAATGTTGATTTTCTTTTGACATTTACTTGGCTTAAGAAACTAACTGAAAATGGATCTATGCTATAAAAAATTAATAACTCAAGCAAAAGTGAAATTCTGGCTTTGCTTTACTTACAGAGTGATCTCTGTCGGTTTCTTGAGTTCTCAGCCTCACAGAACCAGCCAGTTCTGTCCATTTTATCTTTCCCTGCCAAAAATCAACCAGCAGAGACAATAGGTCAGAAGTCGGGAGGCTAGAATTCAGCCTCAATTAGTTACTACCGGTGTGACCTTGGGAAAGTCTCCCACTCAGCTGGAACTTCTTCATCCATTAAAAAATAATGAATCATTTCAGGCCTTCTACACAACACTGGAATGATCACATGAGTGAACATTCTGCAGGAATTCTTTGTAAGCAGTGAAGTGTTCTGCCAAAGAAAGACAGCTTTATTCTACCATTTTCCATTGCCCCCCACCCCCTCTGCAGCATAATTATGGCAAATGTGAAAGTGTATAAGGATGTGGTGGCATACCATTGTATTTTATGACTCAGCATTTTCACGTGTTACCATGTGCAATGACTGTTGGTAAGGATATATGTCCCTAGACTATCTGGAATCCAAAGTGACACTATGCTTTTGTGCTATTGCAGGTGGGGATCATTTTCTATTTGCTGGGAGAGCTTTTAACTAGGTTAAACAATTTGAAGCCAGATAGGATATTGAGAATTATGCAGCCACTCTAAGCCCGAAAAGAAATGTAGCGTAAGTACTGTGATATAAGCAAGACTTTGGGTGTGCAGCTAACTATGATGGAAAAAGTCATTTTGTGCCCCAAGCAAAAAGAGAATTATGAAAGTAATGTGCCATCAGAAAAAATGGGATGGTTTCCACAGAAGAAAAAACTGAACCACAAATATAGTGTAAGTCCATAGTTGGTCTAAGCAGTGAGACATCTCTCTTGATAGTGAGAATTTGGAGATGATACAGAATTTAACAGGTTAAAATGTTAAGTTACAAAAGAACTGTTTGGGAGAACTGAGTTAACTCAGGACATATTAAACCTCTGTCCTCCTATTTCTGATGGCCTTTCTGAGGGTTTCCACATCCTAAATAGACCAGCTGAAATGAGATTAACTGAGGATAGTATATAGTTCTGGCCCTAAGAAAAACTGAGAAATTTACTAAGCCTTTTTTTTCAATAGTTACTTCTCTCCTTCTAAAACCTACCATGAAATTCTTTTCATTGCCCTTGATGCTTTTTAGACATCTACTTCCTTTCTTTTCTCTTGTCTACCACCCCCCCACCGACTTGTATATCTATTTTATATTATGTATGGTCACTTACGCCATCCTACATATTCCATTTCCATTTTTTTAATGTTTGTTTATTTTTGAGAGAGAGAGATAGGGGGGGGGGGAGGGACAGAGAGAGAAGGAGACACAGAATCCAAAGCAGGCTCCAGGTTCTGAGCTGTCAGCACAGAACCCGACGCAGGGCTCGAACTCACGAACCATGAGATCATGACCTGAGTTGAAGTCGGACGCTTAACTGACTGAGCCAGCCAGGTGCGCCTCCATTTCCATTTTAAATCCTGTCTAGGCTTCAGAGTTTACCTACACTGGGTTGCAATCCCTCTGGAATATTCCTTCTACTCATATGGTGATGATTGATAACAAATTTGTTGACGTGCCCTTCAGCTCAAGAAATATATTTCTATTTTAAGCTGGACTTCTGAAAACATATATTAATACAGTGGCACTTCAAGAGTAAGAATTTGACTGTAGAAAACCAACAAAAGGGGATTTTGCAGTAAGCCTTACAGAGGGTGTTTAGTTTTTAGTTTAGCGATTTAAAGCTAAACTGGATGATATCTGATAAAACACACTTTAAATAAAAAACAACATACATATAGGTTAAAAGTAAAAGAATTGACAAAGCTGTGCCATGTGAACAGTAACCACACAGATAGCTAGAATAGGCATATAATATCAGACAAAATAGAGGTCAGAGAAAGGAATATCACTGAGGACAAAGAGGGACATTTTGTAATGACAGAGTAGTCAATTTCAAAAAAAAAATATCACAATCAAATAAGTATGCACCTCATAATAAATCTTCAAAGTACACGGAGCAAAAATGATCGAATTTAAAGGAGAAATAGACATCTCCACATTTGTAGCTGAGTTCAGTACTCCTCCCTCAGAAACTGACAGAACAATGAGATAGTAAAAGGGCTGCCCTGAGCCCCTCCTTCCCCTGATCCTCCTTTAGTCACCCTGATTCTTGAGCCAGGTGTGTGTCAGATTCTGTGATGATGGACAGTGGCAATAGCCTCTCTTGTTCTACATCCATACCATCCAGTTCACAGGTGTGTTTCAGTCTATCCTTTTAGGTTCCAGCTCTTATTTGGGGTCACAGCTTGTCTTTGCTCTCTTCCCTACATTACATCATCTTTCCTTCCTGACTGCCTGTCCTGCAGACTGGCTCCAGCATTAAATGCAAAGACAGTAGCCTTACAGACACTGACTCACAAACTCCCATGGTTGTCTAAAGGTCACATCTGTATAGCAAATCTTGTACCCAATCTAGATCTGTATTTATGTACCTCTATCTCTATATAGCTGCATCTGTATCTATGGCCATAGTTACATCTACTTCATACATATAAGCTGCAAATCCTAATTGATTATGGTATAGAAGGCTGATTGGTATGAAATTTGGTACCGAGAGTGATTCCAGAGGAATAGAATCTTTAGGATTAGTTCTCTGAAATGGTTTTGAGTTTTCTGGACTGGATCCTCTGGTCAGATTAGACTTATAGGCCTTAATGACCTCATTTCCAAGGGAAAAAGTATCTTGGCCATGCATGGCACACAATTTCACAATGATTACTTAAATTATCACCTACAGATAACTGTAAACATGTGCCTATAGAAGCCAATTGCTCTGGGAGGCCTAGTAATTGCTGCCATAGAACATTCTAGTGAAAAATAAGGAGTATAATGGGGTTGGTTGGCTGTTAGGCTGCAGAAATAAGGGAAGGGAAAATAATGAGCTCAGGGCTTTAAATTCCAAGTTTAAGATCTGCCTAAGGGACTGAAAGCTTCAATAATTGTCCTAAAGGAAACTCTTAACTGTTATAGCCATAAGGAAGATATTTCTCAAAATCAAACCCAGTGCCTTATCCTGGGGATGCCTGAATTACAAATGCAGATTGAGTTCTGAATTCTAGAGGATCTCTGTTGTTAAAGTTAGATCATTGCTATAGTTGGAGTAGCACCTGAATAGTTGAAAAGGGATCATATAGGCATATTCCAGTGAAGCTTGGTACTTGGAACCTCAAAATTCTGCCAAGCCTTCTTTGTCTATAGAAGAAGACTTTGAACCTCTGCCTAATGAGGTTAGTCTTCTCTTGGCTGAAGAACCTGTACCTGCTTCTCTGGAGGTAGTTATCTGGCAAGGTACAACTGATATTCCTCAGGAACTACTCTCACTATCTCTATTTGCTTACAGACCTATAACTAAACTCAGGACTCAGTAAGCCTCAAAGGATGAAACACAAAGTATGATCCATGAGGAGATCTGATATACACAGTATAACGACTTTTCCAGAACGCTGGGAAATATATGTAGGAATAGATTTTTAAAGTATAGGATCAAGACAGAAGCAATATAAATTTACATCAGCATAGGGATGCCAGGGTGGCTCAGTCATTTAAGTGTCTGACTTCAGCTCAGGTCATGATCTCGTGGTTTGTGGGTTCAAGACCCATGTCAGACTCTGTGCTGACAGCTCAGAGCCTGGAGCATGCTTTGGAGTCTGTGTCTCCCCTTCTCTCTGCCCCTCCCTTGCTCGCTCTCTCTCTCTCTCTCTCTCTCTCTCAAAAATAAAATGAACATTATATTTTTAAAATTATATCAGGATAAATATAATGATAGGGCTCACTCATCAGAGATTCTGTATTCAAAGCTAAAGGGCTAGAAATGACTTTAACAGTTTTCTTGGTTAGCTATCCAAAATGTGGACTCAAAGGTGGCGTATGCTAAATTAAGTTGAAGTGCCAGGTTTTGGGTATACTACAGAGTCAGTTATCCAAACATTAGGGTAATTGAACTATTTCACATATATTTAGTGATTGCTTAACGTATGTATTCTCTGCACAGTATCTAACGTTTATAGCTATTAGTTTGAGCTTATTTTTTAATGTTTACTTATTTTGAGAGAGAGAGAGAGAGAGAGAGAGAGAGAGAGAGAGAGTGGGGGAGGGACAGAGAGAGAAGAGAAAGAGAATCCCAAGGAGGCTCTGCACATCAGTGCAGAGCTCAATGCGAGGCTCAAACCCGTGAAAAGTGAGATCATGACCTGAGCTAAAACCAAGAGTTGGATGTTTTAACCTGGATTGAGTCACCCAGGCACCCTTAGTTTGAGCTTATTAATTACATTATTTAACTTTGATATTTGTGATGGTTTGTTTCCTGTACCTATCTGCTTGCGAGAAGCATGTACTAGAACTCTCTAACCACAATGGCTTGTCTCTTTCTCCTGATTCTATCAGCTTACTTTTTTTATGAAAATAATTCTCTAATGATAAAAAAAGTTATATACTTCTTTCTTTAAGTTTGTAACTTGGCCCTTTCCTTTGGGCTCTCCCCAAATAAAACTCTCTTTGCAAAGGAACATTAATAAATAATGGTGATTTTATTAAACCAAACACAGGTCACATGGAAAGGGATTGTATTTCTCAGTGTATAATATTCATTTCCAAATTTTTCATTATATATTCCTCTCCCAAGTTTCCCTTCTTGACCTCCCATACATCAGGCGTCCCCTTTCCCTTCTCTCTGCTCTGCCTCCATCCTTTGTTACCACAGCCCTCTCCACTCAATACCACTAAAACCACCACTATTCTCTCTTGATTTATTATATATAGTAATTTAGCTCTATCCCAGATTCTTACTGCAAACCATATGACTTAACCCACTACTTCATATAAATTCTGTCTATCTAAAGCCATTTTGATGAGGGGACACATATTGATTATGCTCAGAAAGTGAAAGATTCCCCAGCACCTCCCTTAGGAGGCATTTTGGCTTACACATTTAAAAAAAATTTAACATTTTTATTTATTTTTGAGAGACAGAAAGAAACAGAGCACAAGCAGAGGAGGCGCAGAGAGAGAGGGAGACACAGAAACCGAAGCAGGCTCCAGGGTCAGAACAGAGCCCAACGTGGGGCTCAAACCCACAAACCGTGAGATCATGACCTGAGCCAAAGTCAGACTCTTAACCAACTGAACCACCCAGGCCTGGGCTTACATATTTAATACTGTAATGCTTTTCAGTTCAAAATAAGACATTTTTTTATATGCAGAGAAGAGAGAGACAAAATTGTATTTTTTTTTTCTGGTTATCTAAAGAGTAACAACCTGAATGAGTGGACTGGATCTGTGTTTTTATTTTAGGTTTTCATCAATTTCCATGATGTTTAAGCATCCCTTGTAGGCAGCCACTGTGACAACTACTGGGTTGACCCATCATTTAATCCAGTTCTGATCCAAGATCATGACAAGAGAAAGTACTGAAATTTCTTGAAAAATCAATGAATTTTAATGGCCTTTTACCTCATTGAATGATTACGTTGACAATGCTTCCTGTCCACATGTAGCTATATACAGAGAACTATCCCATTTTAACATAAATCATATAATGTTTTAGATGAAAGGATATTAGTCTAAGGTCAAAATTAATAGTTACAATTGTCTAAGGCCAACTAGCTCATGAGGGCAAAAACACGTAACTTTAAATTACATCATTCATCGTTACCTCCATTTCAAGTTTACACATCTTTTCTGATGTCAGAAAATAAAAACTTAGCTGATCCTAGGTTACGCCGGTCTTAAGCAGCACTAGCATTCTGTGAGTACATATTTTCAGACTACAAACACATTTCAAGTACAGAGTTGACAAGTTGCATTTCTAACCGTCCCCACACAGCCTGAAGAGGCTGACATTACATAATTCATATTAAAGTGCTTTGAAAAGTTAAATGTACCATATAAGTAGACCTTGGTGTGCAGCAATATGATGTCCAGCAATTTTCTTTTATAGCCTTTGGCCAATTATATCTGTGTTATCAATTGACTGTACTCATTGCCAGCAGAGAGCACAGAAATGAACCTCAATCTGCTACTCTCCTTAATGTACTCTGGGTACTAGACCCACATTCATCTGACCTCTCACATGTTCCCATAATCCTCTACTTTTCCTCCTCTGTGGGGCCAGGCAAGTGAAGCAGGGAATACAAGAGAGGTTTGGGGCCAATGATGACTGTCCCTGCCCCTGTGTAAAGATAATGGTTGTTATCCATTGTTGTGGTTTTCATGGTTTAACACTCTTTCAAGGCGTTTCAAATGAGGTGATTCCAAAAGATATTTTTGCTAGTAGTAAAATTATGTATATGTATGTATGTCTTCCCAAACATCTGCTTTGTAGAGTTATACATTGCCATTGCTCATATTCATGATTTAATAAGAGAGAGCTTGGTCTTGGGAGCTGAACAGGGTAGAAATAAATCCACACTTGACTCATATTGTATTCATAGCCTTGGACAAGTTGCTTAGCTTCAATTGTTTCTCTTTTCAAGATGTTAATTAGAAAAAAAAAAAAACTTACCCAACAGAGAGGATGTGAGGATTAGAGATTAGTGTTAATACATGTCCCAGGCTTGGAGTGCTTAGCACACAGTGGATCCTAGGTCCTTGGTCACTGATACATATCACTGGGGCTGCCCCTGGGTATGGAGATCCCTGGCCACATATTTGTATGGGGCTTTTCAATAGAAACAATTTGATTTAAAGACATTATTGTAACATATATTGAAACAGGTAGGGTTTATTGGCTTATTGATGAATATTTAATGCGAAGAAAAAAGGTACTTACATATTTATTTTTTTAAGTTTATTTATTTTGAAAGAGAGAGCATGGGGGAGGGGCAGAGAGAGAGAGAGAATCCCAAACAGGCTTCGCACCGTCAGCACTGAGCTCAACATGGGGCTCGAAGTCACAAATGGTGACATCATGACCTGAGCCAAAATTAATAGTTGGACATTTCATCAACTGAGCCACCCAGGTGCCCCACTTACATATGAGTTTATTGTCCAGCCAGTGCACATAAATATTCTTTGTGGTGTTCAGATACCATTTTTTCCTGTTTGGGTAGAAGAACCACTTGTTGTGACCTTTACTGTCACATGCACCATCTTAATTTCATATCTCCCACTGTGAGAATAAAGGTGGCAACAGTGTTATTATAGACAATGCTGTGCTCTTCAGAACTTGTGTTTGTATTTTGTATTGAAGCATAGACTTCCTTGCCTCTGTAATTCCCTAATACCATTCATTTACTGCTGGTTCCATCATTACTCATGACAGTGTATCATCCTTAATAGGGCCCATGATCACTGACTTTCAATGATCCTCTCAAAGGCTGTTACTGACCTTCACTGATAATGACCACAAATGCATATGCACCCAGATTATGCAGGGAAATGAGACCAATAATTTATTTCCTGGTCATATTAAATTCATCATTTCAAATTTTATTGCATACAGTGTAGAAGAATGTATCTTCTATGTCACTCTAGGTCACACACGATCACAGCTTTCCTAAAATGTAATCTTTTTCATCTTTGGCCACACTGCTCCCTTCCACATGTTGCCACCAGTGAGAAGGATAAGGGAGGTATTCGCGGACAGAGTGAACAGAATATCAGTCACCACCATGGTTTAGGAATTCTTAGTTGCTTAGATCTGAAGCATGAGAAGACTTTCATCAGAAGGACCAATGGTGTTTTAGCAGCAGTCCTGAAAGCCCTCAAGGCCTCTGAAGAGATAGGGGTAGCCCTGCAAGAAAGACTACTCACTCAGGGTGGTGAGCTTGCAAGCAGAGTTGGTACAAACATCCTGGGTGCCAGTGGAGCCCCCTCTACACAGGGTAAAGAATAACCACAATATCCTGCTGTATATTAAAGAAGTACCTGTATGATGGTTGGAATGCACATGGGTAGGTGCCAATCAATAGGCTCATACACATGGACCATGATTTGGCAGTGGGCCTTCAGTATCCCAAAGCCATGCACTTATCCCACACCCAGTGTGAATGAGTGTCAGCCACAGTCAGCATGTCAACACCATTCTGGAGGTGTGAATTTGCACCATTTCACAAAACACTTACCATATTGGCAGTAGGAGTGATATGCTCACCAAGCTGCCCACTTGGTACTGGGACCTGGCCACTGGCTCATGGGATGATGCAATAGGCAGAATCCTCAAGCTTTTTGGCACATCCAATCAACCTCACATGATTGGGAGGACTATAGGGTCAGAGAGCTCCCCAAAGGAAAAAATGGGGACTTGGATCCACTAGGTCCTCAGCTGGGCATAGAGCTTCAGCCTAGATGACATTGCTGGCACAGTCTGGTTTCAGGTACCAGAAGGGGACTCATAAATTTAAAAAAATATATTTTTTTTAATCTTTATTTTTGAGAGAGAGATAGCATGTGAGCAGGGGAAGAGCAGAGAGAGAGGGAGATACAGAATCCGAAGCAGGCTCCAGGCTCCGAGCTGTCATCACAGAGCCTGAAGTGGGGCTCGAACCCACGAACTGTGAGATCATGACCTGAGCCGAAGTCGGACACTTAACCGACTGAGCCACCCAGGTGCCCTGGGTATAAATTTTTGAGGAAGAAACTCTAAAGCATGGTACCCTCTGAAGAGTAGCCCGAGCAAGGGTCTTGCTTGCTTAAGTCTAAGGTGGTGTTGCCAGTGGCCATAACCAATCTTTAACAAAGCTAATTGAGGGAGCCAGCATTTTAGTTGTCTTATGAGCCAACTATGAGCCAAATGTAGGATGGAAACAACATGACTGCCTGTATTTGTTCAAAATTCTGACCAAAACCTTGCCCTTGAACAAGGTTCAACAAAATAAGGTCCAAAACTCAGGATTTTCTCGTAAGTCTTCAGCAGTTCTGTTCATGGTTACGTCAGGCCGCTTACAGCATGAAGCTGGAATGTAAATAGGGGTGGCCTCAGCAAACAGGAAGACATTTAAAGGTGACAAACTTATCTAGGACTTTATCTCTTTGTCTATGTTTACTGTAGGAAAAACCACAGTGAGGAAAAGAAGTCACCAGACAGACATACCAGTGAGCTAGTAACATCAACAAAACACAACAGTCCCATCAATTGACCTTAACCTGTTTCTTAAACCTTTATGAAATATCAGAGAACCTCTTTCAGATTCCATTTCCTCAATGTCTACGATGCTTCTAAAGCTTGTCATCCATGGCAGTAGAAATAATATAGAAATTATGTGATGTGACATTTTGTGTGAAATATCATAGTACAGTAATTGATTATCTAAGGTTATAAGGTATCCAGAATGTAGTTTAAACCAATATCAAAATGTGCTACATAGACTGCTTAGGTTAGAGCCAAACAGAAAGCTCTTTAAAAAAAAAATGGCTTTTTGGGCTCTAGAATCATGGACTCTGGGAATGGGTTTTAGAAATCTGTATTTTTAACAAATCCATTAGGCAATACTAGCAAAAAAAATGTGAAAACCCTTAGATTAAGATCTCAGAAATGATTAAATTTAGCCTCATCTTCTGGAGGTAAGGCATTAATTCTGGTTTTTTCAGCTGGATGCTTCATATGCAATGCAGAAAATATCAGTGTCTGATTGCCCCGGGATGACCATCTCTTACCATTAGCCCACTGGACACTGAAGCCATCCAGCCCCTCCCTAGCATTGAATAAGAAGGAGTATTTTCATAGATAGAAAAACCCCATCATTGTTGTCTAGATTAGAAGATCAGGTTAGCTTTGGAGGGTCTTAGCCATCTGAAGTTGAGGAATAATGAAAAGCACATGTAGCAAAGCATCTTATAGACAGAAAATAGTACTTTTTAATAATTAAAAAAACAGTAATCTGGGCATTTCTAGATTTATGATTTCTTTAAATTATTTTTTGCCTCAGTTGTTCCTGAGGGCATTTAACTGCTGTTATCATTACAATATTTCTTCTCTCTCCCTCTTGTGTTGGTATGTGTTGGTAGAAATTGTTGGTTGCTCAAAACAATTGTCTAAGCATTTCTAAAATCTTTAATCTCCATTTAATATCCATTCTAAAGGGTGGATTGCTTTTTTTTTTTTTGTAATGCAGTGTCTCTTAATGAATATGTTAAACATAACTTAATGTTCAGTTCTGTGGTTTTCCAATGTGAAATTATCTTATGAGGACAGTCTCCCAAGATGGGAAGTTAACCACTGCCTTATTATAAATTCTTTGAGATAGAGAAGTTGACCATTATTATCTCCAGCTCTGGGCTCAGTCATCTACTGGGAAGAAAATAAGAATATGAAAAAAAAATTCTGTTGGGAATAGAAAAAGGCAAGTTTTTTAAGTGACTAAATTGACAATGTAGAATCTCAGGCCATTTTGGAATACTCAGGTGCATGAAGGCTAGAATTATTGTATCAGTTTACTTATGTTGAAATTTTTATCATCAGTACACTGTTAACCATAAGAAATCCCATATTGAAAAATTTAAAGAAATAGAAAAAGACAAATATCATATGATTTCACTCAGATGTGGAATTTAAGAAACAAAACATAGGAACATATGGGAAGGGGGAAAAAGAGAGAGAGAAAGAGAGAGAGGAAAACAAACCAGAAGAGACTTTTAAAGATAAAGAACAAACTGAAGGTTTATTGAACGGAGGTAGGTGGGGGATGGGCTAGATGAGTGATGGGTAGTAAAGAGGGCAATTATTATGATGAGCACTGGGTGTTATATGTAAGTGATGAATTACTAAATTCTACTCCTGTAGAATTTAAATAAAATTTTGAAAAAAAAAATTCCCGGGGCACCTAGGTGGCTCAGACAGTTGAGCATCTGACTCTTGGTTTCGGCTCAGGTCATGTGGAGCCTTCTTGAGGTTCTCTCTCTCTCCCTCTCTCTCTCTGCCCCTTCCCCATGCGCGCGCGCGCGCGCGCGCACACACACACACACACTCTCTCATCTCAAAATAAAAAAAACTAAATCCCACCACAAAAAAAATATAGATAGATAGATAAATGAAATAGGTGAGGAATTTTATCTTCAGTCTTTAGTGTTCACCTACTTCTGGGCCAACACATCTCTGTCCTTTTTTCTTTTCCCTGAGTAGGATGTTGTTTTCCAGTATCTGCCTGTCCCTGCATCACCATGGAAAAGCATCGCATAGCCACAAGTCTTTCTCACTGTTTACAGTCTTAGCAATGGGTGTGATTGACCCAGAATTTACTTTATATGGAATTTGATGATAGGCTTTTACTTTTTAATTTAGGAACACAGGATGAACATGACAAAGTGGATAACTAAAAGATTTTCTTTTAGGTGAATGAAATATATTCTGTGTTCATTAGCCACAGTATGCCTGGCACTTAGCTTGGAGTTCAGGTGAGCCCAAAGAGAATGCTGGCCATTGTCCTTTTAGAATTACAGCCTAGATTGAAAAACCAAAGTAAAACACACATACACACACACACACACACACACACACACACACGTGCACTAACAATCCACGACTCTAATAATGTGCTGAGTATTATGAAGATTCAGAGAGATGAGAGAACTCATTTTACATTCAGAAAAAGACAAGAGAAAAAAAAAGAGTAATGTTTTCATTTTCTATTGTTTAGTTTATCAGCCTGAGAGTAAACATGCTTCTTTTCCCATCACTTCAGTATTTTTCATGTAATTTCCCACTCTTTTCCAATGAAGTAAGACCCATAGACTGCCTTAAAATCTGCATTTTAATAAGCTTCATAAATTGAATGTTCTGATAAGAATAAAATGTAAAACAGTGAGATATATTTTTCTCAACATTCTTTTGTCACTGATAAATAAAGTTATTTTTTTTTTTAAGTTTATTTTTTGAGAGAGGGAGATGGAGAGCCCACAAGTGGGGAGGGGCAGAGAGAGAAAGACACAGAATCTGAAACAAGCTCCAGGCTCTGAGCTGTCAGCACCGAGTCTGACTCAGAGCTCAAACTCATGAACTGTGAGATCATAACCTGAGCCAAAGTTAGTCGCTTAACTGACTGAGCCACCCAGGAGCCCTGGCAAGTAAAGCTTTTTAAAATATTGTGATAAATATGCCTTTCAGGCAAAACCATTTCCTTTTCTGACGTATTTCTTTTATTAGTTAATATATGTTATGTCCAGACTAAGGCTTTCAAAATATTTTTGGTAATATAAATGTTTAATGAATCAGATAATACTTTATTAGGCACAATACACAAGACTTTAATAAGAAAACATTTTGTTCTAATTATCTTTACCATCTCTTGGCAGGAAGACAATAATTCTGAGCTCTTCATATTGCCAAATTTTCTTTTTTTTAATGGGATATTATTGGTACCTGGCAAAAGATAGAACTAAAAGAAAAACAAATACCGGAGAGGGGACAGAAATTAATGAGTTAGAGGATAGAAAAACTAGAAAACTTAATAAATGAAAATACTTTGTTTTGGAAAAGATCAGCAAAATAGCTCAAACTAACAAAAAAATATAGCTAACTTGATCAAGGGAAAAAAGGCAAAAGCACAGACACACAAAATAGTAATAAGATAGGCAATAATATTTGAAATAGAAGGGTTTTTTTTACTACTAAGATTCTATTTTGTAGAATTATGTGAATAAATTTGAAAACAGGCTGAATGGTTAATTCCCTAAAGAAATACATGTGGCTCCAGGCCCAGATGGTTTCACAGGTGAGTTCTACCAAATCCTCACTGTTTCATATAAGGAAGGCTCATTGTGCAGGTCCTTCCTGTCCTTTATAAGTGTCATTGATATAAAATGTCATTATTTAAGACATGTATTTCTTAGAAGAATGCAGAAAATGTCACACATTCCATTTGCTACAACATAGTAAATTAATTTTTCTGAAATGCTGTATTTTACTCACTTACATTTGCTATTTGCTACTATTATATCCTTTCTTTTTCCTGGAGGGAAGTGAGGTGGGGAGAGAGAGAGAGAGAGAGAAGTTTTTAATTTTGTGTGTGAAGTGATTTTGGATTTAAATAGGGAAATCTGACCAAAGGTTTCACCATCAGAAACAACACCAAGACATCTAGGGTCCCTGTTATTTCCTATTCTCCGAGGCACACAGGCATGATGTTATCAATATGTAAACCACACCGTGAAGGCCCGTGGTATACTGCCGTGACAAATCTCAGTCCAAAGTAGAAAGTAGCATTTGTTATAAGAGTAAATAAATCTGAGTCTAGATGGTAAGGGTGTAGTGCTGTGCTGCTAGGTTAAAGCAAAATTGTTATGCTATTTATAAAAATAGACAAATATATTCAGCTGACATAGTTTCCTACCATGTGCCGGGAGTTGCATTAATTTGCCTCAGTAAGAAAACCACATCTGAAACACAAACAGCAATTCACGTCATCATCTGATTAGGTTTATAATAACCCTTTGCCATTCCCCAAGACTTTTCAGTATTTCTAACTCCCCATCTGTGGAATTTAATGAGGATGTGATCAGACTGTAGATACCAATGTTGCATTTCCCCCAGTGAAATTATTTCACTTTGAATTTGCTAGTTTGGGAGAACAAAAGAGACCAAAGGACTTATTTTATGGGTAAAGAATTCTTGCAGTTGCTTGAGATATGTATTCCAACTATACAATAAGGGACTTGGGAAATAACCACAAATAATATTGAAGATCCCCTTCATGTACCATGAAACAAACTTAGCTTAGGCACATTTTCATGCCAGGTAATGCCCTTTGGGTCTATCTGGCTGAACTGGGACCCTAGACCTCCAGAAAGTAATGTCATCTCTCAGCTACCAGTCCTTCCTTACTTGAGTTTCTTTAGGAAAAAGTAGATGGAGGTACACACCTGTGCGTTACCACAGTGTTTCTCTGTCATGAGTTTAGCTAATCTCCCCCATGGTATTGCTGCCTTGGCATCCCTTTTGTTTGGCCAAGCAACCTGAAGTGATCTTAAACTGACACAAGCACACCACCGCCACCCCCATGTGCTTGCACGCACATGCTCTAGATAATAGCCCACAGAGTCACCAGCAGGGGCAAGTTCCTGATCTGATGTTTCCAATAGCTCTTGTGATCGATCACAAGAGCCTCCCCTGCCTCCCAGGGCCTTCCCATGGTATGCCCCTTAGGTAAGACCTGACCATGGAGATTCCCAAAACCCTCCTCTTTCAGTTTGAATTGACCAATCTGGACTGAAACTGGGAACTCCAAAGTACTCCACCCATATACCTTAATAAAGGCATGTGCCCAGGTCCAGGCTCTCTGTCTGCACTCTGCCTTGACTTCCCCATGTGATGGCCCCAAGGTATGCTGGGGTACTTCCCCCAGTACCTATGAGTAATTAACATTGGTATTTCATTGTCTCTTGAGGTTTGTTGCTGAACCACCACAACCTACCATCTGTATCCTGTGCTCCACTTAAGTGTTAATTTGATGAATTCTTAACACCTCCTTAATGGTACATGACTTCTTCTTTATCCAAAGCCTTCTGATTCTTAATATAACTCAGGCACGAGACCAAGGTAGTGGTTGGGACTTCCTACTGTTAAGACTTAAATCAGGCCTCTGTTTACCAGACCTAGAATTTGGGGTTTTTACAATTTAAGTAAAGCCTAAATTACTTTCTGAATATTTTATTTTGGTGGGCCTCTATAATTATGTAACCCTTCTAGAGAATTCTGAGTGTCAATCATTCCCTGAGACACCATCTCTTCCCATTCTTCTCCATTTGCCACTATATAGGCACTGCCCTCCAGGGTCTTCCCAGTTTTGCTAAAATCATAGAGTCCAATTTTGCCCATTTCTTTTTTTTCAAGTTTATTTATTTTGAGAGAGAGAGAGAGAGAGCATTGCACATGAGTAGGGAGGGGCAGAGAAGGCGGAGAGAGAGAATCGCAAGCAGGCTCCATGCTGGAAGTAGATGCAGATCTTGATTTCAAGAGCAGTGAGATCATGACCTGAGCCAAAATCAAGAGTCTGATGCTTAACCTACTGAGTCACCCATTTTGTCCATTTCAATTTCCATCTTTTCCACTAGAATTCCTGACCTGGAATGAACATCCATCAAAATTGTTTTTAAAGATTCTCATCCCTCTCTCATCAATCTGTTCTTCATCTCAAGTGTGAAAGCCCTGGAATGAGGTAGAGTTGTGTTTTTGTTTTTGTTTTTGTTTTTGTTTTTGTTTTTTTGAAAGCATGGGATTTTCAATCTAGAACTTTTGTGTCCCAAACTCTTTCAAGTCTGTCTTCCAAATTATGTCAAGATGTTTCTGTTCTCCTTTGCTACTTATGGTCTGTGTTCACTCTAAGTTGTCTTAATGAACCTGGGAAATGTTTGCGTCTAAATAGAGCTCCCATGTTTGATATAGAAAATCTCAAAAGTTCTCTCATAAAAAATTTAGCCTAATCCAAAAATTTATTTTCATCATCCTTGGTTAAGCAAAATATTCATTTCCCCAGGCACTTTACATTTATGAATTCTTGCAATAATTTTTAGTCTTATTTTTCATTTTATCACCTAAGCAAAGTTGAGATTTTTAAAATCCTGCTTACTTAGAATAAGGCACTAGTAGAAGCTTTAGCTTTTCTTCTTCAGGGAGGCACATTTTATTCATCCAAGAGAGTAGCAGTGAAAATCATTTCAGAGGGGCACCTGGATGGCTCAGTCTGTTAAGCCTAACTCTTGATTTTGGTTCAGGTCATGATCTCATGGTTCATGGGATCAAGCCTGTGATGGGCTGTCAAGCTCTGCGTTGACATGGAGGAGACTGTTTGGGATTTTCTTTCCCCTCTCTCTTTCTGTCCCTTTCTCTCAAAATAAATAAATAAACTTGAAAAAAAATCATTTCAGATGCATTTAGTGGTCCAGGGCTTTCAAGGCCTTCAAAACCATCGCCTATTTCATTGTTTCAGTTATCCAAATCTCACTCTTATTTGATCAAAGCTCTAACTTTCACCTGAAAAACTCTGACAAGGTTATTAATTCATAGGCTTCTATAATTCAGCAACTCAAAAAAAATCATTCTTTCATTTTCATTTTCAGTGATCTCTAACCTACTGCTGGAGTCAATAATAATTTTTTTAGCACTGTCACAGGAGGCTAGTGGTCTCATCCTATGTTTTCACTGAGTATTGTACATTATGAGTTTGTTTTCTCTAGCTTTGTCCGTCAGGACCAAATATTCCACCACACTGTCTGGCATTCTCTATCACATTTCAATTAGCTTTGCAGACGAACACCTGATCCCAGAGTGTCATTCTCAGTGGGCACGTGGTCCAGGTCACTAGTCCGAATAGACTGATTCATCCTGATTGCTGTGATTGGCCATGAGGGGCTCTCTCCTCATCCAGAAATCTTGCTACATTTACTGCATCTCATCCAAAAACCAAATCCAAATCACATTTTCGTGAGAGTATTTTGCTAGAACCCGATTTTTCTATCTAATTTTGTTACATTTCTTTGCTTGTAATCAACAGAAAACAATCATGCTTCACTTAAGGAGGAGAAAAGAATGTGGTGGAAGAAAAGTATGTAGCTTACAAAATCAAAGGACAAATAGGAAAACTAAACCTTAAAGCAGACTAAACAGAATAGTTTCAGGTATTTTAATAGCAAAGACTCAGGAATCAGACAAACCTCTCCAATTTCCTTCTGCCTCTGGGTGTTTCTGTGTAATAACTGAACTCCAAGAGTAGAAAGTCTGATTTTCTGGCATGGGTCATGCACCCACCTTTGTGTTGGTGAGGAATAGACTGGGCCCCACAATTCCTCCCAAATTATACAGTTTAGGAAAGGAGTAATCCCTGCTCCACTACCCAAGAAGGGAGGCTGGGAAAGCTATACGTATGTACAGACTTAAAAAAATATCCCCTACACATGCAAGATGCTTAAGAATTCTTATTGATTTGTGTGATAATTCTGGGAAAGAAATCAGATTCCTCAAATGATGCTAAGTATTCTCAGTACGACCACATACCTCAGCTGCCACAGTCATAGCCTTGTGTAAATTGTTTCCAGGACATAGATTCTACACACTCTTGTTTCTGAAACTGGGCCTTCACTTATCCTGGATGAGCTCAAGGGATTTGTAAATAGAAACATTAGACAATGATGAAGGGGACTGGTCATCAAGATTTCCTGGCTGTCTTAGTGCTCAACTATCCCTTCAAAGTCCCCTAAAGGTGCCAGTTCTGCTAAAGTTCTAATTAGGTGATCTCTTTTTTGTGTGTAGCTAGATATAAATGACAAATTACAAGATAACAGTTAAAGATTATAGCTAAAGCTTTGCTTTCGCAAACACCAACTCTTTGTGTGTTTGTTAACACCAAGAACTAGATTTTCCTGCCGTGGTAACTTTGTTTTAGGGCTTTTCTTCTTACCGGGAGAAAAGATGTCATTTGGCCACTGAAGCACCATCATGCTGTTCAGTTTTGAAAACATTTCTCTCATGCAAGGCCACAGCTTGCCCCTGTGACATGTTGCTGCAAATTAGAAAAAACACCCCCCTTCTGGGATGCTGTTAGAAAAGCCACTGTCTGAATGATGACCACCAGTCAGGTCTATAACTTGGCAAGCAGAGCAAGGACAGAGCTTCAGCTGCTCCTGGCCTGATGGCCTGGAGCTTTGTGTAAATGCATAATCTGATTGGCCGTTGGTGGTGGTTCTACTCTTGGGGGGATTTCGAACAGCTGGAACAACTGGAAACCTTTCTTTTGTGGTCATCTAGCTGGACACATCAGGAAAAAAGACCCACTGAAAATCCTGAACTGGAGCCATCCATTGTTTCTATATCCATCAGATTACTAAACCAAATTGCACCATCTTCCTGGTTGAAAGCTTTTTGCATTGTGGTACCCAACTCTTGAGATGTTTCTGTCTTGGTGTTTCATGTGATGCGTCATATTTAAGATGCTGGGCCCCTGCTGATTGTAGTCAAAATTGAACACTGGGATGCCTACCCTTTTTCTGAAAGGTGGCTTCCTTGCCCAATCAGGGTTCCTGTACTTTTATCTTTATTCCATGCTCTTGACTCTTCTTTCTGTTGTCCACAATATGTCTTGTCCCCTTAACTCAAATTAGTGTAGGCTCTTATGTCTTGGTTATTATCCTAGCTGTGTCGTTTTCCCTCCATCTCATCAGTACCTTCATAGACATCATTAAGTCATGGGCCTTCCATCTTAGGTGGGCCCTCAGAACCTTCTCGTATGTATACTTAATCCACAACCTGGTTTGGTCAGACAGTTTCTCCCTGACTTTTATCCTTCCTTTCCCAATTTGGGCCCGTGCTCACCCTTTTCAACCCCACTTTTACCAGCACTATGTATTTATTTTGATCCTCTGTTACAACTATCTAGCTGAGATCCTTAATGTAGGTCAGCTCAGCCATTCCCTCACTGGTTCTAGTAATACTTCGTATCAGTGGTTCTCAAATGTCATCTGGGCATCCCTAAAGCTCTCTCAAACTATTTCAGGGGGTCAGTGAGGTAAAAGTCAATTTTATATTAATATTTTCATGTCATTTGCCTTTTTAATTCTCATTTACTCTTGGTAGTGCACCACTGAATTTTCCAGAATGAATATAGAAGCAGATATGAGAATCAACCTATTTTGTGTTTGACCATATATTATAGAGTTGCAAAAAATTAAAAACAATGCTACTTTTCTCACTAAGCTTTTTGCTTTTCACATACAGTTTTTTTCATACAAATGTTATATGGGTTAATGTGTAATGGGTTTATTTTTTAATAAATAAATACATTTATTTTTTTATTTAATAATTTTTAATGTTTCTTTTGAGAGAGGGAGAGAGAGAGAGAGAGGACAAGCAGGGGAGGGACAGAGAGAGAGACAGAGAGACAGAGAGACAGAGAATCCGAAGCTCCCAGTTCTAAGCTGTTAGTACAGAGCCTGATGCGGGGCTGGAACTCACAAACCGGAGATCATGACATGAGCCAAAATCGGAGACACACCCGACTGAGCCAACCAGGTGCCCCAAATAAATAAATAAATTTTAAAGTTTTCAAAGGCTCTGTGGCAAAATTTTGTAGATATAATGCACAAATGGAAAAGCTCTGCAGGGCTCAATAGCTGTTAAGACTGAAAGCAAAATGTTTTAAAATCACTGTTTTGAAACATGAGCTCACTTGTGAACATTTGGGGAAAGTGCTATGCCAGGGTGCTCTTAAGTCCAGATATCACGCTCCATAGCAATTGGATAGTGAGTGTGGGTTTCAGGAAATGGATGATGAGTGATGTGTTGGAGCTTTGAGTTTTTAATGTGTAAATGACCATTTAAGCAGTAAGTATGGTTGAAATGTCCCAGGGAATATACACAATAAGAGGACAGTTAGGACCAATTCCCAAGAAAGAGCAACCTGAAAAGATAGACACAAATAGAAGAGTTTGCAAAAAGGCCCAAATGAAATATGTAAACACAGGAAAGAATTGAGGGCAGTGAAGTGTCACAGAAAGGAAGGGTCAAGTGTTTCCAGAAGAACAGAGCAGTCAGCAGGACATCTGGCAAATCCTGCCACAGGACCAAGTAAGAAGAGGAGTTGGTGACTTTGGTGAGAGAAGTTTCAGTGACCTTGTCGGGGAACAGGTTGGCAGAATTCACACATAAATGGTTTTAGATGAAGCAGAAGATGGAAAATTTTCCAGAACAACTTTCAAAACAATTTACTTAAAAGAGAAAGAGAGGGGCACCTGGGTGGCTCATTCCGTTGACCATCCGACTTTGGCTCTGGTCATGATTTTCCTGCTGTCAGTGTGGAGCCTACTTCAGATCCTCTGTCCCTCTCTCGCTGCCCTTCCCCTGTTTGTTCTCTCTCTCTCTCTCTCTCTCTCTCTCTCTCTCTCTCTCTCTCTCTCTCAAAAAAAAAAAAATAAATAAAAAACATTTTAAAAAAGGGAAGGAGGGAAGTGATAGGATAACTGGGGAGGAAGGAACATAAGATGGGTCAGGATTTTGTTACAGGGAATATTAATCTACCCAACAAAGTGGCTTATTGGTCTATTTATATAGTTATTTCCCTATGTCTGTCTTCCTTGTGTAAATGTTAGTACCTTGTGCCAACTGGTCCATTTAACACCCATCTCTATATTTTTAGCATCTGCTTCCTATCAGACAAATCCAAGAAAGGTCATACTTGTTTGTTTACATTAATTAATGAACTCTTTTACTATTTTTTAATATAAAGCAGGCTTACTATTCTTTTTAATTTTTTTTTTTAATTATTTATTTATTTTGAGGGAGAGAGAAAGAGGAAGAGTGGGTTAGGGGCAGAGAGAGAGGGAGAGAATTCCAAGGAGGTTCTGTGCTGATATAGTGCACAGCCAGATGTGGGGCTTGAACCCATGAACCATGAGATCATGACCTGAGCAGAAATCAAGAGTTGGACGTTTAACTGACTGAGCCACCTGGGTACCCCAGCTTACCATTCTTAAAAAAGGAAATAAAGAGCTAGCTCCCATCCCATTTGAAACAAGTCTTAAAATGCTCATGTTAATAAGGCCACGGCAGCTAAACTGATACCACTTAGGCCAAAGACTAACATATAAAAAAATTCCTGAAAAATATGGATGAAAATAAATCATTTTTAACCCACAGAAAAATATGTTTTCCTAGTTTCTCCCTGATGAGGGGATGTGTATTGACCGCATTTATTTCAAGCCAGTGAAATTGGGAAAGCAGGGGAGAGTCACCAACTGTGGGAGCTCTGAGAAAGGAACTGAAATTTGACTGATGTAAAGATGTGCTCAGTTCATCTGTTTATATATATCTAGAGAGTGGAACTTTGAAATCCTAAATATACACTGTAGTTATTAACAGTGATCTTTTAAAGGCCTATAAAGAATTAGTGAAGTGAAATCATCATGGAAAATCATATGTTCAGAAGAAAAATAAAATGAGCCTAATTAAAAGTGCTGGTGATTAAAATTTATATGTCCAATTCATAATTCTTCAATTATTTTCATGACAGTACTCTAACATCTGTGTATAAAAAAAATCCATTACAAACACAAGGAAGCCTCTATAGGCTCAAAACTATAACAGAATTATGCACAACTGAGAAATCAGCAGCATGCTAATGACCATTTGTTTTATTCATTTGTGAGATGGCTAATTGGTGAAGTGAACACTGTCTACCATAATTTTTCATTAAAGAAACATTTTTCTTTTAAACTAGCAGCTCGTTTTCCACAGAGCAGAGCCAATGACAGGTTCTCAAAATGTTATCAGTAAATGCCATCCAGCTGTAATTACCAATGCGAAACAGGACTAGTAAACTCTTCACTCTTTCAGTATGTCGGTACAAAATACAGTAGGTACTAAACTTAAACCTTGTTTGTGATAGACATCTATCACGTTCTTCGTTCCCCACCATCTTTGTAGGGCTTTTCTGTTCGGGGGGAAATGTCTACGGTATGACATTTACAACGTGAAAATCAGAAGCAAATTGTTAGCTTCCTTTGCAGAGAGTGTGAAGGCAGGTGAGCAGAGCACCACAGTCAGACACACCTGCTGAGCCTTCTAGTCAGAAACGAGGGGGAACAAGTGGATGCGGGATGTAGGAGCAGGGACAGCACTGGCTTCCCACAGGTGGCAGTGCTGGGCTTGCTGGGCGCACAAGCACAATTAGCCCTGGCGGCTGTGCAGTCACGCTGAACGTCTGCTCTTTGGCACCCAGCAGAGGCACTGGGCACAGTTTCCTCCACAGTCCATTCCCATGTCATGTTTTGCAGTGTTACCAGCAAAAGCTTAGTTTTGAGTCTCTTTTTGCCCCCAAAGTATCCCGGTGAATTCATTAACCATCTGTTATTCTTCATACATCGCTTTTCTGATTCAACTAGTCAGAACAGAATCTATTGTTTACATCAAGTGTTATGAGTGGTACACCATCGTAGCTCGTCAATGGGGGGAGCTGGGAATCAAGGTCTCCATGCTCCTTTGAGCTATTTGAGTCTTTATTGGAAGACCTTATGTTTCCAGTCTGAAAGGCCGATGAAACTGAGCAGCAAAGTGCAAGAATTGCCTGACCCGCACAGGTTTGAATTTGCTTCCTAACACCACCATAATTCGCTGTGGATAAGTAACTTCCTCTCTTTGATTCTTAATTGTATCACTTAAGATAGATGATAATAATACCTAATAATTGTCAGGATTAAATGGGATAATATTTATAAAGTATTACCGCAATGCTTCATACTTCAAGCTGACCGACAAAGAGCTTTTATTCAGCTATTGTTAATGCCTCATAATGGTGAATTTTCAGTTACAGAGCATCTAATCCATTCAAGCTACTTTAAGCAGAAAGGGATTTATTTTAGAGGATTAAATCACTTCCAGGATGTTTGGGAGGGCTGAAGAAATGGAGGTGAGGGTGAACTTCTAGAAAAGCCCCAAAGCCACCCTCAGAATATGCTAACAGAAAGCTGCTATCCCAGTTCTGACCGGTCAAGTGTAGCATCCGGAAGCTGTTTGGTAACTAGAAAGCTTTTACTAAAGTGCTGGCTCTACCACCTGTGTTATGCTCAGGACGCTCCCTGCGGGATCAGAAAATCATGATTCAATCCCCATCAAACTAAAAATATGCTTAGTTTGGCCTGTTTTTGAACTCTGTACAAACGGAACCATAATGTAAATACTCTTTTGCGTCAACCATTCACCATCATGTTTGTGAGATGCAGGAGTTCTGCTCTGTGCAGTCGTGGTACAGTCTTTTTCGTTGCTTTCCAGAGGGGTAAGGTAGGCACAATTGTGTCTTCCAGAGATGTCAACATGCTAACACCTAGAACCTGTGACTGAGTTACAGCACAAGGCAAAGGAATATTGATTCGCAGACGGAAATAAGTTGCTAATCAGCTGGCCTTAATATAGGGGGATTATTCTGATTCTCCAGATGGGCTCAAGGTAATCAGGAGGGTCCTTAAAAGTGGAAGAGGAGGAACCGTGGGTCAGAGACAGCTTTGTGCGAAGGGCTCAGCCGGATTTGCTAGGTTTGAAGATGAAGGAAGTGGTCTAGGGGCCACAAAATTTAAAACGTATAAAATACAGTAATGAAAACTGAGTGTCTTCTAGAAGCTAGAAAAGGTTCTTCCCTTAGAGCCTCCAGAAAAGAGTACAGGCCTGTCAACCCTGCGATTGCAGCCCAGGGCAGCCTGCAGTGGACGTCTGGCCTACAAAACTGTAAGAGAATACATTTGTGTTGTTTTAAGCCACTCGTGTTGTGGTCGTTTGTGATAGTTTGTGGTAATTTGTGATGTTATGGAAAACTAATATCTAAGGATTCGCATCTTTGGCCCCACGGACTTTTTGGAGCAGATAATTCTTTGTCACAGGAGCCGCGCTGTGTAATGTAAGATGTTCAGCAGCGTCTCTAGATTCTACCCACGAAATGCCGTTAGCGCTACCCGGTGTTAAACGTAAGGGATGACTCACTAAATTCTACTTCCTGACACGAGTATTATACTATATGTTAACTAACTAAAATTTAAAGAAAAACTTAAAATTGGTTAATTAAAAAAAATTTTTAATGCCATTAGTACTTCCGCTAGCTGTGACACTCAGAAATGTTTTCCAGAAACCGCCAAGATGGCTCCCACATGAGAAGCAATACACAACGGTATTTTATCTTATAAATATGCTGCAATTTATTTAGCCAACCTGTTTGAAGATTTTTGGATTATTTCCAAAATTACTATAACTAATAATGCTTTTTGAATATTATCCGCCTATGTGTTTCAGTTAATATATGTGCAGCTTATTCTTGGGTATATACTGGAAAATGAAATCACTTGGTTACAGAGTATGCTTTTTATACCAATATGCAATTTTCCATGCAATGTGTGAAAATTCCCATTGCATCCCATTCTTGCTAATACTTAGCGTTGCCTGCCTTTTTAATTTTAGCCATCCTATGCGGAGAAACAGGAACCCTTTTGCACTGTTGGTGGGAATGCAAACTGGTGCAGCCACTCTGGAAAACAGTGTGGAGGTTCCTCAAAAAATTAAAAATAGACCTACCCTATGAGCCAGCAGTAGCACTGCTAGGAATTTACCCAAGGGATACAGGAGTACTGATGCCTAGGGTCACTTGTACCCCAATGTTTATAGCAGCACTCTCAGCAATAGCCAAATTGTGGAAAAAGCCTAAATGTCCATCAACTGATAAATGGATAAAGAAACTGTGGTTTATATACACAATGGAGTACTACGTGGCAATGAGAAAGAATGAAATATGGCCCTTTGTAGCAACGTGGATGGAACTGGAGAGTGTGATGCTAAGTGAAATAAGCCATACAGAGAAAGACAGATACCATATGGTTTCACTCTTAAGTGGATCCTGAGAAACTTAACAGAAACCCATGGGGGAGGGGAAGGGAAAAAAAAAAGAGGTTAGAGTGGAAGAGAGCCAAAGCATAAGAGACTGTTAAAAACTGAGAACAAACTGAGGGCTGATGGGGGGTGGGAGGAAGGGGAGGGTGGGTGATGGGTATTGAGGAGGGCATCTTTTGGGATGAGCACTGGATGCTGTATGGAAACCAATCTGACAAGAAATTTCATATATTAAAAATAATAATAAAAAAAATGCTGACGGGTAACAAATAAATAAATAAATAAAAGTTAGTTTCCTGAAAAAAAATAATAATTTTAGCCATCCTAGTGAGTGTGCACAGTATCTTCTTGTGATTTATTTATTTATTTTTTTTTTATTTTATATATGAAATTTATTGTCAAATTGGTTTCCATACAACACCCAGTACTCATCCCAAAAGGTGGCCTCTTCAATACCCATCACCCACCTTCTCCTCCCTCCCACTCTTCTTGTGATTTAAATTTGCACTTCCATGATATCTAATAACGTTATGCATCTTTTCAATATGTGTAGTCCCTATGCTAGTCTTATTTATGCAGCGTCTAATCAAATATTTTTTTGCATTGTTTTTCTTGTTTAATTTCTGGAGGTTACTTTCATGTTCAGATCCATGTTCTCTATTTAGATAGGAATACATGTTGACTGGCTGATTGATCCTAATCATCTCAGTAAAGTTGTTGTTACCTATTGGGGTTAAGATTTAGTCCGGAATTGAGGTAAAACTCTGTAGTGCCTCATGGGTGGGCAGTTACCTTAATTTTTGTGTTCTCAACACGGTGAGAATCCCCCAAATTCTATTTTCCCTTGCGGAGGCTTTCCAGTGTGGCTTCTTCGTCTCTGTGCAGATGCCTCGAGGAGAGACACCTTGCTGGGTAGGGCTCTCATCTCCGTAACTTGCTTCTCTTCTGCATCTTGGCCACCCCACATCTAGGTGTCTGTCTCTCTGGATCTGCGCAGGTGGTCAACACTGTGTGGGCCCCTCTCTTTCTTCTCTGTGGTGCCCCCTTAGTTTCCCTGCCTGCCTCCCCAGTACCCCCTACAAGAAATGTCAAATACCTTGATGGGAACAGCAGAATTCAGGTCACTTTGTGATCTTGTTTCTCATGTTCTGGTTGCCTTAGGAACTCTCTAATCCCTTCCAACAGCCAATTTTGTATTTCGGAGCAAATTTGTGTTGGGCTAACTATTCTCCCCTGGAGGGATGAGCTGCTGAATTCCAACGTAGCTGGATGTGCGTGTCAAAGGGGAGTTCTGAGGCCTAAGTCTCACATCCCTTGTAATCATCCCTAATTCCCTCCTCTTCATTCAGCATCATTGTTCTACACTGTATTTTAATGTTTCATGATACTAAGATGTTTCTGATGTTCAGCTACACCAGCATCTGTAGCCAGCGATAAAAGATTGTTTCAGGAAAATCGCAGTGCTCTCAACCTCTGACTGTGCCTTGTACTGAGAACATCAAACTATGAGTTGGTTATTTTCTTTTTTTGTCTAGTACAGTTAGAGGCAGTGAGACTGTGCTCTTCATGCTCCAGTGGTTCATTGTAATAGCTGCTAGGCCTAACAAAGAGTTAGCCTCATTTCCCATCAAATGACCATATGTGAAAATTAATTGTTTTCCCATGGTTTCCATGGACCAGTTTCCTATAATTTGATGTTCATGCAGTTCTTTCCAGGTAGGATTATTTGTCCCAGATTCCCATTTCCTTGAGAGTTCCATGAGCTACACACATCCCTGTTACTCAGAAGTACATTGTTTCAGAAATAGGCAGTATCTGGTTTAACATAAAGGGGAAATGTTGACCATTCTTCCAGAATGGTTAGGACAAGTGAAGAAATAGAATAGACTAAACTTCTAGGGAAAACATATCAAAGCAATACATAAGACTCGGGCTGTTCGAGGGCCTACCACCTCTGCTGTGATCACAAGCTATAGAATCAGAAGTGGCTGTCGCCTCTCTTTCTCTAGAACCATTTCACCTCTGCCAAGTCCTGGACCGTCACGACAAGTCTCAAGCCCAGCTTGTCCTTCTCTTACTCGATTTTGAATCCAAGGCTCATGTGAGTGCATCTAATTGGCAAAACCAAATCCTGATCTGATACCCTCCCTGCGAGAGAGGAGGGAAATGCAGCCTGAAGTTTTCAGCCTTTGCATTCGAGGAATGTATTCAAGAGGGGACCTGGAAACAATGACAAGCCAGTCTGCAGTGTCCACCACCCCACTCGTGACCTATTTCCCAGTGTATCATAATTCTTGTTTCTTCACATTACTTGACCAGGATGTCTTGCTCATAGGCCCCTTATACTATGTGTCAATAATGAAGTGATTCTGTCCTCCAGACCTGCTTCTCTCCCTGTTCTTTGTCTTGGGGAACAACACCGACCCAAACTAGAAGCCTGATAGGTAGCCTAGGTACTTTGTATTTTTATTTCATAACAGGCTTTCAGTTATATTTGTTTATTTATTTATTTGATGCTAGATTTATTTATTTTTATTTATTTTTCAATTTTATTTAAATCCATGTTAGTAAACATATAGCATAATAATGGTTTCAGGAGTAGATACATATTTCTTTTTAAGAGAGAGAGCGTGAGCCAGGGAGAGAAACAGAGGGGGAGAGAGAGAGAGAGAGAGAGAGAGAGGAAGGAAGGATATCTATATCCCAGTGTGGGGTTTGATCCCACAACCCCGGGATCATGACCAGAACTGAAATCAAAAGTCAGACACTCAAATGACTGAGCCACCCAGGTGCCCCTTCTGGGGATATTGTCTCCTTAATAAGCTTTTTATCTTCTCCATTCTCTCTGCTCCTTAATTCACTTGGACTTTTTCTTTCTTAGATTATTTTCATAGCCTTTAATTGTTCTTCTTTCTTCTGGACTCTCTACACCCTCCACTCCAAACAGAGCATACCCTTCGCACTACCGATGGAGCTTTTGGTCTTTTTGCACATCCATCCAGGTGTGCACCCTTCAGGGTATGTATACAGCTACAGAGAACTACTAACTGACCAAAGGCATTTTGTATTTTTATTTTTCACTTTGATTTCTAATATTCCCCCTGCCTGAAAGTTCTTTTGCTTATCATTCTTTTTTTTTTTTTTAAGTCCTGCTCATTCTTTAAAACTCTATTCATATGTCACTCGTTCCAGGAAGCCTTTCTAAACTTGGTCTGCTTTAGATGTGCATAATCTGTGACAGCATCGAACATACTGTTCCATCATTAAGGCTTCACTGGTCTGTTTCTTTCCACTAGACCATCAGATCCTTGAGGGTGGGTATACCATATATTAAACGTTATTTGCTGTAAGTATAATGTTAATAGCTGGAGTTGAGTAGTCCCGCCTATTTGTTGGGGGGGGGGGGTGGGAACAGTGATTAGAGTAGAAATCTTAGTAGTATTTTGCAAGGCCTAAAAATTAGATTATGATTTTGAGATAATTGCAAGCTGGAACTTGATAGTCTGTTTTCCACACTTGGTATGTTCTCAATGTTGACAGTGAGGAACAAACTTTACTAACCTGAGCCAGGAAGCTTTGTCCTAAAAAATTCTCTGTTCAAGTTAGGGTTGAAATATTTTCTAAAAAGTTAATGAACACCACTTCTCACAAAATTAGAATTTCAGTGTCATTAATAGGGCATAACCATTAATTTTAAAATCTTCCAAAGTGTATACATTGTGAGCAAAAAATCCACAAATGTAACGGGTTATATGAGGATTACATTCTCCCATAGGCACTTTTTCTAAAGTATTAGAATTAAAAAAAAATCAATACTAACATTGTAAGGTGAACTGAAAAAGCATTTAACCTTTACAGAATGTTTTTTTTTAAGTTTATTTATTTTGAGAGAGGGAGAGAGAGAGCAGGGAAGGGACAGAGAGTGAGGGAAAGAGAGAATCCCAAACAGGCTACACACTGTCAGAGCAGAGCCCAATGTAGGGCTCAGTCTCATGACTTTGAGATCATGACCTGAGCTGAGATCAAAAGCCAGATGCTTAACTGATTGAGCCACCCAGGTGCCTCTTACTGAATATATTCTTTTTAAATTTTTTTTTAACGTTTATTTATTTTTGAGACAGACACAGAGCATGAACGGGGGAGGGTCAGAGAGAGGGAGACACAGAATCTGAAACAGGCTCCAGGCTCTGAGCTGTCAGCACAGAGCCCGACGCGGGGCTCGAACTCACGGACCGCGAGATCGTGACCTGGCTGAAGTCGGACGCTTAACCGACTGCGCCACCCAGGCACCCCTGAATATATTCTTAAATAAAACCTCATTCCTTTTAATACCACACCTCACTGATCTGGCACACTTACTCTGAATATAATACTGTTCTTTGTATACAAAGACCACACTACTGCTCAGGGACCAGTAGAGCATGTAGTTTTTTTAAAGAGATAATAAACATCCATTTGTGAATCTGAGTTGCACCAAACATAGGGCATTAAAAAACAAAAAACAAAAAACAATAAACAGCATGCATTTTTAAAATGTCCAAACAAAATGACAGGTTTATCTCTGAATTAGAAGTAGAGCAAAACCAGGTTCTAACCAAGTTGTTTATCAAACTGTATTCAAAGTAACATTGATAAGATTTTAATAGTAGTCCTTGAAAATAGCAGTGTGGCAAAGAAACTTGGGATGCAGGGTTAAACAAATTTGGAAAGGCTTGTTTTTGTCTTGCCTTGGGTTTGGGTTTTGCAAGACTTCTCAAAGTCTTCATATGATAATAAGAATTTTGTGGCTTCTCTAAGAAGGTATTAGAGTATGCAGTGTCCCCAAAGGACCTGACCACAGAATCGTCCCCGCTCTCAAATATGCACACTTTTCAAATAACTGGTGTGCATTCTTCAGCATTTAATTAGGGTAATGCTATCCTAACACACATACATACATACATACATACATACATACATAAAAAATAACAGTTGCCAGGAAATCTTGGCAGCAGAATTTTATATAAAACAAAAAAATTTTAACACAAAATTGGACTTTATGAATCAAAACAAAGTTCAGAAAAATTTTACCTTTTAAAAAAAAACTAAGTGAGGCACCTGGGTGGCTCAGTTCGTTAAGTGTCTGACTCTCGATTTTGGCTCAAGTCATGAACTCACGGTTTGCGAGATCCAGCGTGGCATCGGGCTCTGTACTGTCAGCATGAAGCCTGCTTGGGATTCTCTCTCTTTGCCCCACTTGGACTGTCTCTGTCTCTGTCTCTGTCTCTCTGTCTCTCTCTCTCTCACAATAAATAAATAAACATTTAAAAAATAATAAAAAATAAAAAAACTGAGTAATAAGCATAATCTTCCCACTGAGTCCCTTCTCTGAAAGAGAAACAATGGCTAATTTGCAGAAAAGGGTTTTTTCCCCCTTTTGTTTCTTCCTTCCTTCCTTCCTTCCTTCCTTCCTTCCTTCCTTCCTTCCTTTTTTAGTCTGGCAGAATCGTACCTCAATTCTCAATTAACAGTGTCAGAAATGAAGTCCTCCCTTTAAAACTAATTTCTGCATTCAGTAGCTGGCTCTAACAGGAATATCTCTCTTGAACTGAAACCACTCACAGGCTGTGCTCCTGGTACTGCAGCCTCTAAGAGGTATGCTAAGTTCACTCTGAGTTGCAAAACTCTACTACTGAATCTATAAATGAACCCCTAAACAATTAGGTGCCAACTAGGTGCCAATTTCTTGTTTGTTTGTTGAGATAGTATTCATATTAAATATACCATTTTAAAGTGTGGAATTCATTGGTTTTAGGTTATTTACAACATTGTGCAATCATCAACAAATTCCAGAACATATCTATCACCATCCTGCAGAATACCTCCTACCTGTTTTGCTTTGTTTGTTCAATTTTTTAAATGTTTGTTTATTTTTGAGAGAGAGAGAGACAGAGCATGAACAGGGGAGAGGCAGAGAGAGGGAGACACAGAATCGGAAGCAGGCTCCAGGCTCTGAGCTGTCAGCACAGAGCCTGACGTGGGGCTCAAACCCACAAACCATGAGATCATGACCTGAGCCGAAGTCAGACGCTTAACTGAGTGAGCCACCCAGGTGTACGAGAATATCTCCTGCTTGTCAGCAGCCACTCCCAAATCCCCTCATTTGCTCACAACTACTCATCTGCTTTCTCTCTGTCTTTGCCTATTTTAATAGGAATTTCGTATGAATGAAATCATATCATATGTGACCTTTTGTGTCTGGCTACTTTCACTTAGCATAATGTTTTCGAGGTTTATCTCTCAGTACTTTATTCTTTTTTATTTTTCAATAATCTTCCACTGTGTGAACATAACATATTTTGTTTACCCATTAATCCATTAAGGGGCATTTGGGTTATTTCCACTTTTTTGGCTATTGTGAATAATGTGGCTATGAACAAGTTTTTATATAAACATGATTAGTGTACAAATTCTTGTGTGAACATGTGTTTTTAGTCCTTTTGGATAGGTACCTAAGAGGAATTTCTGGGTCATATACCTCGATGTTTAACATTTTGAGGAATGGCCAAAATACTTTATTTACACAGAGGAAGCACCATTTTTCTCTCCCATCCGCAAGGTATGAAGGTTCCAGTTTCTTCAGAGCCTCATCAACTTTTGTTATTTTTCTGAAAATGTAACAAACCCTTATAATTTAACAATAAAAGGGCAATTAATGCAAAAATGGGCAAATAATTTAAATAGTTTTCCAGATAAGATATACAAATGACTAATGAGGTCAGGAAAAGATGCTCAACATTGTTAGTCATTAAGGAAATGCAAATCAAAACTACTTGTAGTTCTCTTGAACTTGAATAGAACAATATCCTATAACTGTTTTTTACTTTTCTTGAAGAGATCCATAGTTAGTTCCAAGGCAACTAACTTCACCAAGAAATAAAACACCTGGTGATCCCTGTACTTCTTTGCCATAGGCATTGCTAATCAGTTACCCATTTCATTATTAACCTTGTTCCTTTCTTTCTTTATTCAAATTTGTACTTCATGCCCATTATCAAAGATGGGGTCTGTATTGTTCCCTATATGATTCCTGAATCTATGATAACTTTTTGGCACCATGAAGGAATTAATTCTGTATTTTCAATAGAACACTTCACCTTGAAAGGTGAACAGCATTTGACTACATGTTTTTTATGGACTATTGCCAGCACAGTTTTACTATTGTTTTCAGGTCTCCTACCATTTTATAGTTTAATCTTAGATCCAAGAAACCTTCGTTCTTAAATGGGTCATAGTTCTTTTTAAAGACTATTCAAGAGCCTCAATTTTATTTATTTTTTAATGTTTATTTTTGAGACAGAGAGAGCACGCACGTAAGAGCGTGCACAAGCAGGGGAGGGGCAGAGAGAGAGGGAGACACAGAATCCGCAGCAGGATCCAGGCACAGAGCTGTCAGCACAGAGCCCGACGCAGGGCTCAAACCCATGAACTGTGAGATCCTGACCTGAGCCGAAGTCAGACGCTCAACCGACTGAGCCACCCAGGTGTTCCCAAGAGCCTCAATTTTTTTTTTCTTTTTCAACGTTTTTTGTTTTGTTTTTTATTTATTTTTGGGACAGAGAGAGACAGAGCATGAACGGGGGAGGGGCAGAGAGAGAGGGAGACACAGAATCGGAAACAGGCTCCAGGCTCCGAGCCATCAGCCCAGAGCCTGATGCGGGGCTCGAACTCACGGACCACGGGATCGTGACCTGGCTGAAGTCGGACGCTTAATCGACTGCGCCACCCAGGCGCCCCAAGAGCCTCAATTTTAAAACCTAGTTAAATGTAACAATACAACATTGAATAGAAATACAAAGGTGACATTGCAGACTATATCACACAAGATAGTAACGTTCTGTATCTAAAATGTATGAAAATTAGAAGATCATCTAATAACACTCAGACACAGACATACACACATGTTTCTAATGAAATACTGGGAGAAAAACCTGGACAAAAGGAAGTAGTGACCTACTTAGTTTTTCCTGAATGTTTTATCTTTGAGGCCAGAAATTTCACAGGTAACGTTTTGGTTCAAAAGATAATGGGAAGTACTTACAAGAATCATTCCATGTGCATGTTAAAACCTTTTCTTCATGACAGGGCATAATAAGATCATTTTTATATATAAGCCTTGCTCTTTTTTGCATGCCAGTAAGAAAAATACTACATCACATAATTGCTTTAAAAGTGGTCATTAAAAGTGAGAAATATATCTTTACACAACATTTTCACTTTTACAAAATTGCTTTATTTCCCAGTTTGGAAGAATTTGCTGAAGAGTGCACATAGATGTTTGAGAGTAAATTATGAGAGGCCATATTGGCGATACTGATTTTAGAAGCTTATGGTTCTCAGTGGAATTTTGATGAATGTCTTCAATGTATATTTATGCATATTAACAACATTTGAATTCCTCCCTGACTATAGTACTGCCTCTGAAATACTGAGCTTTCAAGCAGACTTAAAAGGTTTCATTAAAGGGGATGTTTTTCATTTCATCTCTGGGCATACACTTGCTCTTACTCTGCATCCTAGGTGGCTATGTATATGCTAAAGAAAATAATGTAAGCTGTAGCTCCATACTTGGAAATATTAATAACTCTGGCAAGGTTGAAATGCATTTTCTCTTCCTTCCTTCCACCTTATTTTCTTCGACAGTCATCTATCTGCATTACATTGCCTGTTTTGTTTAAAAGGCAGGACTCTTCTCCTTTTCCCCTGAGAATCATTTCAGAAGGTAGAATCTATGCCTTCTTAGAAACCAAGGGGTCCCACGTGAGGTAGCCTTTGGTGTATAATCCATTCTCAATCCACCAAACAGTCCTTACTAGTGAAAAATATGCGGGACCAGTATCCATGACTTGATCGTTCAAAGGAATTTTTTTTTTTAATTTTTTTTAACGTTTATTTATTTTTGAGACAGGGAGAGACAGCATGAACGGGGGAGGGTCAGAGAGAGAGGGAGACACAGAATCTGAAACAGGCTCCAGGTTCTGAGCTGTCAGCACAGAGCCCGACGCGGGGCTCGAACTCACGGATTGTGAGATCATGACCTGAGCCGAAGTCGGATGCCTAACCGACTGAGCCACCCAGCCGCCCCTCAAAGGACTTTTAAAGCAAAATTGACTTATTTTATTAGTAAGAGGCTACCTTTTGCTCTTCCTATTCTATCTCACCGTGGGGTGCGCTATTTGGTATGCCTTTTGATGATTTACATTTGAAAGGGCATGCAAAGTAATTGTAAAGATATTTTCATCTCCCCTCTCTGCTAACAGATTTGAAAAATGAAATGTGTTTCCTCTATTACTGATTTTTATCGCTTTGCCTGTGGCAAATGCAGATTCTTATCTCTTAACTTTTGATGCACGTGTCAGCATGTTCCTGTTTCATTCGCTCTCTCATTCAGCAGTGAGCTCAAAACTGATGGTAAAAGTGCAGTGGGATCCCAGAACTGTCCATGACGTGCCCGTTCCTCTTCAGCATAATCCACAAGTGTCAGACCGTTTCTCCAAGTTAAAGTCAAGCTGACATCATCTTACCTGCCCATTCCCTTGGTCTCAAGGGAGATCAACACACTTGCCATCCTTTGATCTTTCTCAAGGGTCTCTGCAAATTTTCCCAATTTTCTGAAAATAGCAACTGAACCACTAACTCTAGAACACTGTATCAATGGAGACATCTACTGGATCCAAACGTCACGGCTTCTTGGGATCAGCACTTTTTCCTTGCCTTCTCGACTCAGATTTTGAAAGTAGGCACTTTTTCAAGGGAATTTTTAAGCAATAGAGGTTAAAAAAGATTGAAATTCACATCAGAAAAAGCCAAAAGCATCAGAGTGAACAGATGAAAAAACACAGATTTTATGTTCTAATACAACCGTAATTGATAGTATTTATTGAACTCTCTTTTATGTAGAAGGCAATGTCTTCAGTGCTCTAAACCTATAACCTCATTCAGTTCTGACAACAGGCTAATGGAGGCAGATAATATTATCCTTTCTATTTTACAGATAAGAAAATTAGTAACATACCCAAGATCATATGCTAATAAGTGGTACTGTGATTAAGATCAAAGACTCTCTAAGGGCATCTGGGTGGCACAGTCAGTTCAGCATCTGACTCTTGATTTTCACTCAGGTCATGATCTCACTGTTGTGAGATGGGGTCCCAGGTCAGGCTCTGCACTGGGCATTGAGCCTGCTTAAGATTCTCTCCCTGTCCCTCTGCCCCTTCACTGCTCTCACTTTCTCAAAAAAAAAAAAAAAATTTCTCAAAATTGACACAGCTGCACGACAGAAGACACTGGACTCCTTAATTTAGCCCTGTCTGTGAAACTAGTTCTAAGCCATCTTTGTTGTTGTTGTTGAGTAATTAATTAAGCTTCTTTGGAGGGCATAATCTTTTTTTTACATGATTTATTGTCAGATTTGTTTCCATACAATACCCAGTGCTCGTCCCAACAAGTGGAGGGCATAATGTCAACTATGAATTTCAAGTTGCACATCATTATGAAATGTTCGATACCATCTACCCTCTTCCTCACAAAATCTTTGTCCTAACAACTGAAATAATGTAAAATCTAAAAGAACATAAAATGGTTAAATTGTAAATATTCTTAAATGTGTGTGTGTGTGTGTGTAAACATCCATTTCTCAAACATGTCTGGTAGATATAAAATGTAGATACATCAGGATAGGCAAAAATCATACGCAAGTGAAAGGACAGTAAATGCAAGAGAAAGGTATTTCTTCCCACTGGGAATGGGCAATATTTGTGGAGAAAACCAATGTCCATAAAAACACATTGAATAAATATTTTGTATATATTGCATAATCTTGAATAAATTGCAGCTGTAGAAGTTGAGGATTATCTGAAAATAGTAACACAAGCAATAGCCATTCTTGACCAGAACATCTTGGGACAAGAAGAGGTGGTAGAAACATAAGAGGTTCGGGCCAACCTGACAGATTAAAAAGGACGAACCCCTCCCTGAGTTCAACAAAGAGAACTATTGAAGCACTAACGTAGGATTCTAACCAAATTCTGCAAAGAAGAATGAAAAAGTTAAACTAGAAATTGACTGTATATGACTGGTGTGATTAAAGCAATTGTGCTAAGCTAAGTGTATTTTAAAAAATGGTATAGGTATCTTCCCCAAAGTTAAAGGAACTCTCCAGGTATTCTGTTAGAGGTAAATGTCTGGATTTAATAACAATGTCAGTAAAAATAAGTGAGATAAAGCTTTCTGGGGCCAGTCTTAGAACTCTTGGGGATGCATGACTTGGGATGACACCACTAAGGTGATCTGTGCCAGAAGTATTCCCTTTGTGATAGGCACCAATGGGCAAGAAACACCATGTTCCTGTGGGTGGCGTTTCAATGTCCTGCAGGATGTAGCCTTCATAATGCCGGGGCTTGGCATTGGTTGAGGAGAGAGGCTGACTCGCCTGCAATCACTGCATGTGAACCGGAACACCTGTTTGTTGAACTCCGTTTCCATCTTCGTCATCTTTCTGCAGAGAGCACTTTGGGGAGCAGCTTGTTCTGAAGTCAATCTTGTGTGTCTGGTTAGTACAGAAGAATCAGGCAAAGAGGATGGGTTTAATGTCCTCTGCAACACAGAAGACAGTGCACCATAGAAGGACAAAGATAATTGGTCTGCTGGACTCACACTGATGATCTGGAAGTCTAAGTCCCAATGAGAGCTGGATCACTGATTATCCAACCTTGGTACCATGCTGCTTTGAGGCCCTTCTCATCTAGAGGCACCCTGTGCCAGGCCCGTCCCCCAAGGAAAAACTTCATCTGTACTGTCGCCATCACCAAGGGCAGCAATGTGGAGAAGAACTGCAGTGGATTGCTCAAAACCAAAACTGCTGGCAGAAAGCCTGGCAGGGAAAAGAGCGTGTGAAAGTGATCTATGGCTCCGAATCATGTTTACCCAAGGAAGAATAAAAAATGTTGAGACATTGCAAGTTTGGTCAAAATTACAGAGCACTTGAAAAATACTGAAGATGCCACAATTTCCCCCAAATCTACACCAGCCCAAGTTCCAAGTAGCAAACACCAGAACACGCTAGATGAAATCCAGAGGGCTAGCAGTTTATGGTGACTGAGAGACAAGAAGCTGGTACTTTCTGAGGCTTTTCTTCAAGATGGAGCACCAGTCTGAACCCAAAATATCCTGTAGGTCCAGTCTGGAATTAAATTATGCTCTAAGCACACAAAAACAATTAATGATATTAAAATATCAGAAACTAAATAGGAAGAGGGTGCAACAGAAATTGATACTGAATCTTTCCTCCATCTTCATTGATTTTCACACAGTAGGAGAACCTTGTTTTTTTAATTATGTATGAGTGCTACCAAAAACAAAACAAAAGTAGGTTAATAAAAAAATACATAACACCAGGAAGTTACTGAATCAGGTAGGTTTCTCTAACAGTATACTACCATAATAAGACTCCTTTTTATCAAGGGGTGCTAGACCAGGGGATGCCACAAAATTCTTTCTTTGACAAATAAAGAAAGCAGACTACAGTCAGGGTCACTGTTAGCCTTTAAGCATCCTTGGTGCTAACAAGAAAATGACTCCCCCTCTGGGTCAAACAGTCTTTTGCATATTCAAGCAGGAAAGCAGGTTATGCCTTTGGGCAAATCGCAAAACTGCAAGCATCCCTATGGGTGAATAAAATGCCATGATGGGGCCATATTGTCAAGGGAGCTGCAAACTGGCTTTTAGTTCCTGCTTGGTCCCTTGGAAAGGTAATATGGTGCAGTGAACTGTCCACACAACTGTATGTGACAGCAATGCCTGTACTTTAATCACATTTTTATTAACAAAAATCACAGGAAGTGTAAGTATGAAAATTGGAAGGGTATACTAACCTTTGAACAGTTTACTGGCATCTCTGGATTGTGAAATGGTGATATTTTTATTTTCAAATTATCTGTAATTAATAAATTATCCACTACAAACCAGTATCATGACTGAGATAAGAAAAATAACAGTAAAAATTAATTGTCAAATCCCTTTTCATTTGGGGACTTCTCTCATACCATTATTTTTTGCCATTTGTTTTCACTTTCTGTTACTATCTTTTGTTCCACTTGTTAGATTTTAAACGAATGCTGATGGCTGACATTTGTCTGGCATTGTCTAATCCCTGGCATTAGATACTTCTTCAAGTACTGGGGTGTGGAAGAAAGCGGCCTTTGAATCTCGGGTCTAACAGTTTCTAATTTGGTAATATTGGTCATTTAACTATTCTGAGTCTCGAATTCCTCATGTATAAAATGTAACCTTTAGGTAGTAGGATTACTAAAAAGGATACAATTAATATGTATAATATGGCTATGCATAAGAGGTTTTAATAAATTATATATAATTACTATTACTATTATATCTGAATTTCTTCAAAATTTTGATTATACCCTGAGTAAAAATATTAAAGTCTCTTACAGCTCCCGGTGGCACTAACTGGTCATTCATCTTGGGTGAAACTGTACTTGAAGTAACTCTTAAATTAATAGGTTGGCTTTAAGTAATTGATTTCATTTCTCCTGAGTATATGCAGCTGAATTGGTTAAGGGTTGGGATGAGAATTAGCTCGACAATTGAAAACAGGAAAGAAGGGTTTGTCTAAAGTATCGTTAAGCATGAGCTGATATTAAGAATAGGGACAGTTTTCATGAGTGGTGATGCCACACAGAGGTGGCAGAATCAGGAAGTGGAGGAGAGGGCAGATGGGAGGTAGAGGGATGCTGGGTAAGACAGCCTGTGCTACCTGCCTGAAATAGAAGTGAGAATAAAAAGTCAACCACCGATCTCTGGGTTGTTGGCTCACTTAGAAAACCGCATGGAAGAGTCAGAGGTCTGGTTTCTAGAGCCACCTGCATAATTTCTGACTTGGCAATCTTTAGCCTGTCTCACATTTTCAGATCACCCGTGTTATTTCTCACATTTGAAAAAATAATGATTTGAGTTCATTAAGGACCAAAAGAGACACGTATACAAAAATTGCATTTTAAACATTATGTCCACACGTGAGTTTGTGTTACGGGCAGTCAGAGTGGTAGTCTTCCTCTCCCTTTGAGGCTTGCTAGATGCTGTGCCAAGAGACCAAGAGGAATACAACCAGGACTGAAGTTGCAATGCATTTCCTAGCGATGTCGATGCGTTCGTTGATAAAACAAGGGCTTATTCACCACCTTCAATTTACACATGGTAGATAGTGATACAGTGTAGGGGTGCAGTGGTAAATAAGCCAAGATAATACTCTTCCCTATGGCTACCAGCTATGCTGTATAAGTTCTAAGAAGGGAGTTGTAGGATGCTGTGAGATGGGGCCAGGATCTGGTCGGATAATTCTCAAGGAGGAGACATTTGACACGAAAGCTGAATAACAAAGCTGAGTTAACCAGTCATAGAGAGGGAGAAAGAGCCTTCTGACAGGGCAGAATGGACAAATGCTGCTGAAATGAGAGCTTGTATATGGTAGGAACTAAAAGAAGTTCAGTGAGGCTGAAACATGGAGGCAAAGAGGATGAGCTAAGATTAAGGTGTAGCCAAGGTCCAGTCCATATAGACATTGCAGGGCTACACTAAGGATTTTGGTCTTGAGGCAGAACGCAATAACCATATATCCAGTTGGTCAAGACTAGTGGCACTGGAGTATGAGAGAAGGACATAGAGAAAAGATATTTAGTTAGTCCTCACAATGGATTTGCTAAAGGTTATGTATTCATGGATGGTAGAACTGGAGGCATAATATATATTTCCTAACTCTCTGCCTGCGTATTTTGATGGGTAATAGTCCCATTTACTGAGTGCCAGATATGGGTGAAAGATCATGACTTCAATTTAGGCATGATGAGTCCAAAATGCTTTTGAGATATCTAAGGGGAAGTGCTAAGTAGGTTAATGGGAATTCAGGTCTGCCATTCAGGAGAGGAGGTCTGGACTGATGTATAATCTGATCCTTACCCGAGAATACAGCAGTTAGAAGCCACAGGCAAAAAGACAGAATTACCTAGGATAAAGAATACAATTAACTATATACATTTTTAATGTTTTTATTTATTTTTGAGACAGAGACAGAACATGAGCAGGGGAGGGACAGAGAGAGAGGGAGCCACAGAATCCGAAGCAGACTCCAGGCTCTGGGCTGTCAGCACAGAGCCTGACGCAGGGCTCAAACTCATGGACTGTGAGTTCATGACCTGAGCCGAAGTCGGACGTTTAACCAACTGAGCCACCCAGGCGCCCCAAGATAAAGAATACAATTAAAAGGGAAGAACACTTAGACCAAACCTGAGACAAAACTGACTGCTATGTGAGCTATACGGACCTTGCTTAATCTGCTACATAATCTAAATGATCTCTGAAGACTAAATGTCTATAAATTGCATAGTTGGATGCCCACCAGTCCCTAACTCAATTTTCAGAAGCAGATTGTGTCAATTATACTTCTTTTATAGCTTGGAGATACTCTTGCTATGATCATGGCATGTTTTTTAGTCAATCTATTTTGTTGTTATTTGCTACCACTTTAGATTATTAAAAAGAAATGCAGCCTGTTTTAGAGAGCAGATCACTCAGTAAAATTGTGCCTTGGTGCCAGAAATAACATTAAGAAAAATAAATGGAAAAGAACGCAAGATTCTTTGATGTGAAAACTTAGAAAATAGTACACCAAAACGGAATGACAACCTCACCCTGCTTGGGTCCACAAACCACCACACCTTTTCGTGGGCCCATCCAGGACTGTCAAGATAGCAAGAAATAAATGTCTATTAAATGCAGCCATTCTGATTTTGGGTTAACTTGTTATTGAAAACTAATGCTTAATTTCATCCTGAGTGAGAGTGTTGATTTATTGATCTTTTACATGTAAATTATCTAATCATGGTGGACCATCCAGAGAGAGGACTTGTCAAGTTCAATTCAGCCTTGTTCAAGAGGAGCTGAGCAGTCGTTTAGATCTACCAGTGAGGGAGCTGCAGTGAATCAATACACTGTATTTATTGTGTATTTATTTTGACATTAAATATATAGGTTTTTTTCAAGTTTATTTATTTTGAGGTGGGGTGGTGCAGAGAGGGGGAGAGAGAGAATCTCAAGCAGGCTGTGGGCTGTCCACAGCTGGACTTCAGGCTCAGTCTCAAGAACCATGAGATCATGACCTGAGGCGAAATCAAGAGTCAGATGCTTAACCAACTGGGCAACCCAGGCGCCCCTAAAATGGAACATTTTGTCAAGAAAGATTTCATGGAGATTCTGGTAATCCAAGTAATAGAGTAGCATTCATGATCCTATTATCTATCTACCTATCTTCTATCTTTTCTTATTTACTACCTACCTTTACGCTATTTTTGTTGATTGATTAATCAGTGATACACATATAAAGTTAGGTTCTTTCCCTCCAGCCTCAGCTAGGTGGGGCTTTTGTGTGATCTTAATGACAAGTACACAAACATCAAGCGATCAAGGAAAAAGCAGTCCCTTGATCTGTTATTGCTGACATTGATAGGTACTAGATAGTAGCTCTTTATCAGGAAATGTGTTTATAAGTCACTCTAAAAATTTGAAAAAATTTTAAGAACTGCCAAATTTGCAAAAATATGCATAATACTAAAATCAGCTGGAGAAAAACTAGGTGATCTTAGAAAAGAATGAATTGGTAGGAGATGAAAATATGACTCTACAACCATGACAACAAAGAATATTAAAGAGAGAGAACAATGGAAAGGAAAATAGTGAAATAGTATCAGATGTGAATATAACTAACAGGCATTAATTAAGTTGCAGGAGCAGAACATAATAAATAATAGAGAATTTTACAAAACAGACATTATAATGCAAAATACATGCAAGAGAGTTAAGCCCATTTAAAAATAATAGGACTTTGAGTAACTATGAAGTTGCCCTAGAGATAGATAGTGAAACCTTGGATTGCAAGTAACCTGTTCTGTGAGTGTTCCACCAGATGGGCGAACATTTCTCATACATTTTAACCTGACAAACGAGCGATGTCTTGTAATTGTGAGTAGTCCGTGTGCCGAATGTCACATGATTGCAACTGAGCCAGTGGTTCTTGAAATTTGCTGTGATATACACGTGCTTTGGATTAAAGCATGTTTCTGGAATGAATGATGCTTAGAAACCAAGGTAAGCATATTATGAACCAAGTTATTTGGAGGCCAACATTGAAAGACCTGGGTGGCTCAGCTGGTTAAGCATCTGACTTCAGCTCAGGTCATGATCTCACGGTTCATGGATTCAAGTCCTACAACAGGCTCTGTGCTGACAGCTTGGAGCCTGCTTGGGATTCTCTCTCCCCCCTCTCTGCCCAACCCTGCTTGCACCCTCTCTTTCTCTCTCTAAAATAAACATTTTTTTAAAAATAAAGAATATTTAAACAGTGAAATAATAGAGAAGCTATTTGTGGATGATACCAGCAAGGAAAAAAAAAAGGATAATCCTATTTTTAAATTTTTTTTAACGTTTATTTATTTTTGAGAGAAAGAGACAGAGTGTGAGTGCTAGAGGAGCAGAGAGAGAGGGAGACACAGAATCCGAAGCAGGCTCCAGGCTCTGAGCTATCAGCACAGAGCCTGACGTGGGGCATGAACTCAAGAGCGGTGAGATCATGACCTGAGCTGAAGTCAGTCACTTACCTGACTGAGCCACCCAGGCACCCCAATGATAATCCTATTTTTTTTTTATTTAAAAAAAATTTTTTTTTCAACGTTTATTTATTTTTGGGACAGAGAGAGACAGAGCATGAACGGGGGAGGGGCAGAGAGAGAGGGAGACACAGAATCGGAAACAGGCTCCAGGCTCCGAGCCATCAGCCCAGAGCCCGACGCGGGGCTCGAACTCACGGACCGCGAGATCATGACCTGAGCCGAAGTCGGCCGCTTAACCGACTGAGCCACCCAGGCGCCCCTGATAATCCTATTTTTAAAAAAGTTTTGACAATTATAAAATACTTACTTTTAATTTTGTTTAATGTGTATTTATTGTTCAGAGACAGAGGGAGACAGAGCGTGGGTGGGGAAGGAGCAGAGAGAGAGAGAGAGAGAGAGATAGAATCCAAAGCAGCTCCAGGCTCCAAGCTGTCAGCACAGAGCCTGCCTTGGGGCTCGAACTCACGTACTGGGGAGATTATGACCTGCGCTGAAGTTGGAGGCTTATCTGACTGAGCCACTCAGGCACCCCTAAAATACTTATTTTTTAAAAAGTAGTGAAAATATGGGTAAAAGGCTATGGAGTTTTGAATAGTAGTTGGAGAAATAAAAGGGAAAAAGGAAACATTATTAACCAGTTAACCCATAATATTTTCTGACATAGACATCCTTTAAAAACCCACCTTTAGGAAAGAATGATTTTAAATGGATGTTGATATTCTTTCTGATAAGCAAACCAAACAAGCTAGAAAGCATGAAACCAAAAATACTGGTGTAGTCATCAATATATGTTCTTTGACCAGATGTCTGTTTAATAGCATCCTTGGATTTGGGAAAGTAAATACAGGTTACAAAGTTAATTTGGACTTTGCCTTAATGAGAAATAGGGATTTGAATGTTCCAAAGCCAGGAATTATTATAACTCTAATACTGGCTAACATTTATTAAGGGATTTGTGTCAGCCACTGTACTAAGGATTTTACATGCTTTAGCAGGAACTATGATTAAACCAATTTTTACAGGTGAAGAATCTGAACATAGACATTTTAACACAGTAGCCAAGGTTGCTCAGAAATGGATACTTGTCAGACTGCACAGCGGGAGGCCAGAGCCAGCATGCTCCCCCCTCTGCTGAATCTGGTGATACAGGAAGAGAGACAGTGGAAACTTGGCCTACAGCCTTATAGTACTGAATTGCTTCTATCTATATAGGAAAGTGTGTGGTTCCCATTTTATTATATTTTATTTTTGAGCTTGACATTCATGTAGCAAGGAATCCAGCAGCACTAACTGTAATGCCAACACAGTAGTGTTCATATACTGGACAGGCAGGCTTGAGCCGATACGTAAGGTAGCTGTGGTTTACCTCCAACAATGTGCAGCCACCACATACATAGGAGAGAGGCTCCCTCAGACAGGCCTGCTTTCATAGGACACCCAGAAGGAATGGTCTCACAAATCATCATGTCGAATACTAATAAAACTAATACCAACAATGACAAAAATAACAAACTCCAGGTAGAATTTTACTGAAACCTTTTCAGGCATACTGAGGAGGGAGTTAGCATCTCATGGTTCAGAGTGAAGTTCTCAACAATCACTTAATCATCTCTACTCTCTAATTTTTCTTTTCCTTTTTTTTTAATGTCTAGTTTTGAGAGATAGACAGAGACAGAGCACAAGTGGGGGAGAAGCAGAGAGAGAGGGAGACACAGAATCCGAAGCAGGCTCCAGGCTCCAAGCTGTCAGCATAGTGCCCGACACAGGGCTCAAACTCACGAACGATGAGATCATGACCTGAGCCGAAGTAGGATGCTTAACTGACCAAGCCACCCAGGTGCCCCTACTCTTTATTTTTTCTAAGATCACTCCAATGTTCTTATAAGTTTTCATTGTCTCTCTTTTCCTTCCCTTTCAGCTCTTTTCAGGGCCCCCTCAACCTGTGTTTCCTCTTCTCCCTTAACTCTGAATCATCTGCTGAGTGTTTCTCTTTGTCTTTTTTATGTAGCACAATGTATCCCTCTCCTCAACCCACGGTTTTGCATGGTCATCTATCATTTCCCTTAACAAAAAGTATCTCAGGAGTAACTCATTTAAGAAGATTCAGGGTGAGGGGCTCCTCAGTGATTCAATAGGTTGGCTGGCATACCCTTGATGTCAGCTCAGGTTCATGAGTTCAGGCCCCATGTCAGGCTCTGGGATGGGTGTCCAGCCTGCTTGAAATTCTCTTTTCTTTAACTGCTTGCCTGCATACCTGCACTCGCTCTTAAAAAAAAAAAAAAAAAAAAAAAAAAAAAAAAAAAAAAAGAAGGTTCAAGGTGGTGGGGATGATAAACTTACCACATTTTCTCCAGTCACACTTGTGACTTTCAGGATCTGAATGGATACATGTCACCTCCTGTTATCCAGTTTCTCATGCCTTTTGTTCCATCCACACTGACCTCTGTGCTGACCCTTGGACCTGCCAGGCACACCTTTGTTTTGTTTTCTCTCCCTGAAATGTTTCCCACAAGGTTCATTTCTTTATCTTCTTCCTCTTTCATCAAAAGTGATCTTCCAAGAGAGACTCAAAAATCTCAATCTCTGACATTTCCTCCTGGCTTTCTTTGTAACACTTAACCATTCTCTAACAGAGTATGTATTTTACTTCCATGCATATTTTATATCTATTTCCCTTTCAGAATTTAAAGCATAGGAAGGTAGGAACTTCTGTCTTCTTTTGTACACACTATGTGTTCAGAGCTAAGAATAGGGCCGGGCAGGCAAACCTCGTTACATATTTGTGTTTGAATAAATTGTATCTAAGTGCCAACACATTGCTGATGGGTACATTTTCAACTAATGACTGATTGACTTACTGAAGAAACGAGCAAACTTGCAGGGAATCAGAGAATTTAAGAATTTAAATCAGAGAATTGAAGTGAGTGGAATCTGAGAGTTGAGAGATCATATGCTTCATCCATCCAGTTTCACAGATAAGGAGATCGGGACCCAGATTGTAGGGATTTATAGATCCAGTGACCCTCACCCCACAAGTGAGAAGCAAGATTGCGATGATTATATAGTCATCTGACCTCTGAGTCCAGTGCCCTGTGACATGTGTAGATACATATTAGAAAAAGAATTAAATATATTTTATATTATTCTAAGGTTTATTTTATCAGATATTGATCAGAACATTTGAGTAAACCTCCCTGAATCTTAGCTTAGTGTCACATTCATTTTCAGGGCTTAAGCCTGGGTCGCTTCTGGCTTGGGCTGGTTTATTGTCAAAGCCCCTGCAACTTGTCTTTCAGCTGCTGGATATTACTTCTCACTGTATGAGCCACGGGTGATCTTTTTAATTCCACTAAGCTGCTGAAGCTAATAAAAGTGAAGGTCTTTTTGCCTCTGTAGCACTCCCGTTGATGCAGAAATGTTTCTTCTATGTTCTCTTGCACTAAATCCTCTCGTTTCTTAATTATCCAGAGGATGGAAAACCAAAAGAAAAGAGCCTTTTTGCCCAGCCCATACTGGAACAGGGGAAAATAGTTTCCAAACTATTCCTACTTTTAAAATAGACTTAACAAGTAGAAAATCTCTTTCGCTTCAATCTTCTCTATTATTTGCCATTTAAAAGTGACTCAGAAACGATCTTCGTTTTTGGCACGGGCAAAAGAAAAACCCTGGGCTCTTGTTGTTTACATTGATGGTGATAATGGACCATTTGTTGCTTTTTAATTATTGTATACTTCATAGCAGAGTGGACTATGTTCTTAAAGTCAAATGTAATTAATGGTTTCAAGCCTAAGAGAGGCATAATGATAACTCAGTAATTCCGTCCATTCAGAGATAAGGAAACAGGTAAAATATCTTGTCTGAGGGCACATAGCTAGAAACTGGCAGAATTTAGGTTTTAATTCAGATCATTCTGATTCTTTTTTTTTTTATTTTTTAAAAAAATTTTTTTTTCAACGTTTATTTATTTTTGGGACAGAGAGAGACAGAGTATGAACGGGGGAGGGGCAGAGAGAGAGGGAGACACAGAATCGGAAACAGGCTCCAGGCTCTGAGCCATCAGCCCAGAGCCCGACGCGGGGCTCGAACTCACGGACCGCGAGATCGTGACCTGGCTGAAGTCGGACGCTTAACCGACTGCGCCACCCAGGCGCCCCCAGATCATTCTGATTCTAATAGCTAAGCACTTTTGACTATAGTATGGCCATAAAGGAGAGTTGTCGTTCCCCTGTAGAGTAGTATCAACAGCTCCCAAGCTATTTTGAAAGAACTTTTATTTATTTTAAACATTTAAATTGGATTCTGGATGCATAGACTCTCAAGACTGAAAAATCTCTGGTGTCCTCTAAGCCATCCTCTCTTGGCAGCTTTGATCTCTAACGCAGTGTCGGGGCCACTGAGCATCTGGTATCCTACTGAACAATTTGAGGGATGGGGAACTTAGTCATTACCTCCAAAATAGGATTCAGTATACTTCTGACTACTAGAAGAGTCATTTATTTTGATATAAGTTCTACATCTCTAAAACTTTTGAGTTGTTGGAACCGAAATATATCCAGTTCATCGAGACTATGTTTTAATTCTCTCATTTATCAACCTCTTCCAGAGTAAAGAATCAGAACAGAGCACAATACCTTCAGACCTCACTGTAATAATATATTTGGCGAGGGGCATGGCCCCAAAATTAAAACGCTGGTTAGTGGTACAAGGAGGTTCAGGAAATTTAACCGTGATGGACTTGGGGTCCAAAGGTCTGTCTTGTGATACAAATCTACCTTGATCCCTGCTGTGCTTTGGTGCCACCTGGTGGTGGATGCTCTTTGACAGATGCTTTGATGTTTGCGGTGGGTACTCCGGTTGATTAGAAAAAAAGCAGACCTTAACAATGACACAAGTTAAGTTCATTATAACAAACTGATAATTTCAGAGAATAAGAACAGTGGTAAATAGAATAGAACAAAAATATTTTATTGAGAGTGGAAGTAAGGAAAAGCCTCTTTGAGGAGGTGACATTGAAAACTTAAATGATTATAGGAGTCAGTCTAACCACCACCCCCCACCCCAACCCCAGTTAATGGCAAGGGAAGTAGCGGATACAAAGATCATCAGGAATATAGAAACAACGTATTTAAAAAACTGCAAAAAGCTCAATGAGGCTGACGAGTTGTTAATAGAAGGAGCTGTTGATAGGAGGGTAGTTGTTAACTGCAGAAGTAGCCAGAAGCTTGAACTTGAAGGATCTTAAAAAGATTTGAGGTTTGAAGGATCTTGAAAAGATTTGAGGTTCTCAGACTGCAGGGGGAAGCCATTAAGGTTGGGATTGATATTACTGAAGCGAGACCAAGAGTAAAAGCAGGGAGACCAGTTAAGAGATTATTGAAATGGTTCCGCTGAGCCGGGCTTATAGCTTGAACTAGAATGGATAAAAATAGACACATTGGCCGATTTGGGGGGAATTTGCTTTCTCTTGATTCCATTTTGTTTTCTCTTTTTCTCTTATGTGGTTTATGCACACATAATGCCCTGGATTTTAGAATGAAGAAAATGAGGTAATTAGAAGCACAACTGATTGAATTAAAACCACAGTTTTTGGAGTTTGTTTTCATTTGTCTGTTTACCTAGATAGACCATCAGAGATAACTCTCTGAGTTGTATACATTAAAAGTCTATCATTATTTGTGTCACGTTAGAGAATAACAGGAAACACTTCTGATGTCACATTGACCATCTGACTTCCAAGCAGGTACCAAAGAAGAGAATGAAAATGGGGCTTAGAAAGAATCTTTTCTTCCTTCCTTATTCTACCAAGGGGTTCAGCTTCCTCTCAGGTGTGAATAAGGAAGGTGCACACAGAGGCAGCATAATTTCATAAGTAAGAACACGGGTTCTGATACAAGACTGCCTCACCTCTGTTCCACGTCTTCCACTTGGTTGGGCAAGTTACATAATCTCTTTATGCCTCAGTTTCAAATCTATAAAATGAAGATGAAAATAGAACCCACTGCATGGAGTTGTTGGGATAATGGAATGAGTAATATAAAGTAGGTGTTTAGAAGAGCGTCTGGCATATAAGCCTTGTTAAAAAATATTAGCTTTTAAGTTTGTGAAAGATCAGTATGCGGTTGTTAAATAGTTTGAAAAGTTGTCACCAATAAGAGGGTTATATATTTAAAGTAAGCATAAAAGTACACTGTTTCACTTTTTCTATGTGCAACCTGGAGATGAGTCACGTACTGGAAATACTTTCTTGCCAACTTGAACACCCAAAAATCCAACATCAGCAAAAGGGCAAAATGAAGAAGGAAAATGAAAGGAACATCTAGGGTTTCCACTTACGTCCTCTTTTCTATTAAGAATGTGAAGGGAGAGGCTCTTGGTAGATGTTTGCTATTTTCCAAAGATGGAAATCTGTTGGAGGAACCTCTACACTTAAGAGCATTTTGACACCTCTAATTAGTGTATTGCAAATAAACAAGAAAACAAATAAGACAAGGCAGGTCATGGACTTTACAGTGACTAACCTTAAATACAACTAAAGACATAAACTCTATGATGCGTTTTCTCTTAAAGAATTTTAAGAGATGCTAGAAAATAGTTTTGTCTGGATAACTGAGTTGGATTGTAAACAACAGTCTGCAAGAGTCATATTTCCCAAGATGGCACTCTGATTTTTTTTTTTTTTTTTGTAAACCAGCAGACCGCTTTGGCAATAGCCAAAACATTCAGGAATAACTGTTAATGACATAGCCAGATGTGCCTTAGAGAATCAACTGTCTGGCCAAACCACCAAATTCTACAGAAAGGGAGAATGAGCTCAGCAGGTAGAAAAAATTCCATCATGCATGATGTATGCTAGGAATATTATTGTGACTCAATAGCATGGTCTTTATTTCCTATTGGGTTTAAAACTCTTCCTTAAGCCCGTTTTCTTCCAGTGTTACTGCAAGATAACAAATACACCTTCCTAAGTCATAGCCTGGTGTCCTGAAAGCATTCACCTGTGTTCAGCAGGCTTGATTCATTTCCAGGGCACCTTGTACTCAGTGGTGATTCTCGCTGATTACAGAAGACAAGCCAGAATTAGTCATTCAAATGTTTTATTACGTAAGAGCTGTTTTACTATGTTTTGTTTATTAAGAATTTATTTTTTAAACAAATTATGATTTGAAGATACTTCGGTAAGGAAACACTGGGTTATCTTTATATTAGCAGGGAATGCTTTCTCACTTCTTGGAACCTCTTCAGGCTTCCCCTTGAGGTTCTTTACCAGAGGAGGCCTCTCCCTTCCTGTCTCTCTCTCCTCAGAGGAGGTGGAGGAAGAGGATTTATCTGAATAGAGAGTTTGAGAGCTCATTCAGGGCAACTTCTTTGTTTCTCTGTGTTTCTGTCTGTTTCAGTGTCTCTCCCTCCATTTCAGCCAGATGCTGGCAAGAAGATGCATTCTCAGCTGTACCTTTTTCCACAAGAGCTTTTCTTGCCTGTAGGTGTTTTGCAATCTCATCTGCTTTCTGTCATGCGGTAACCTTATCAGATTAGGTTCTGGGTGGGGGTCGGAGAAGAGGAGTGAGAAGGATCAGGCAGTTTGTTTTTGAAAAGGAAGTACATTCAGTTCAGAGGCATGGAAGTAAGTCCACTTGAGCTATTGATGCCAATGAGTGCCTAATTGCTAGCGGAATGGGATAGGGCTAGGATGTCTCAGGGATGAAGGAATGAGACTCGAGGGGTATCCACTGGCTTATAAAGTATCTCCAGCGTTTGAGCAAGGTGGAGCAGGTGTAATTGTAAGGGCTGTAACGCTGATTAGTAAGCTGCTCTGTGCCATTTATACACCAAGGGAAGAAAATGATAGTGGCAGAGGACTTAACTCTTAGGTCAACATGTGAAAGCTTGAAAGGCCTCCATGGTAGCATTTAAAGACCTCCTCATCTCCTGAAGTCACAGGGCGCACCATTGTAAAGTTCAGTCCCAGGACCTGGTTTTCAGACTAGCAGATTTACAAAGATGGTTGAACTAACAGCCCTCAAAAGTTTCCTTGGTTAATGTCAAAGCACTGATAAAGGAATGAGATCTTGAGATATGGACGAAGAATGTGTAGATGACTGTCTTGGACACCCAGACTCTCAGCTCTACCCTGAGCCTTCTAAGCCAACAGGAGTGTCTCCTTCCCCTTGCTGTTGAACAGCACCCTCTCCTTGCTTGGAGACAACTTAAAGTCCTCATGTGAGAGATGTGCCTCTCAAGGTGTCTCTGGCCTCAAAATCTGCCCTAACATCCCTCATGGCTTCTGAACCACAAACTAGATTCAGTCTCAATGTGGCCTGACCAGGGAAATATTGGGAGGAAATAGGTTATTCATCAAAAATATCTCAGGGGGCACCTGGGTGCCTCAGTTGGTTGAGTGTCTGACTTTGGCTCAGGTCATGATCTCGCAGTTCATGAGTTCGAGCCTTGCCTCGGGCTCTGTGCTGACAGCGTGGAGCTTGGAGCCTGCTTCGGGTTCTCTGTCTCTGTCTCTGTCTCTCTCTCTCTCTGTCTATCTCTCTCTCTGTCTCTGCCCCTCCCTCGCTCACGCTCTTTCTATCTCCAAAATAAATAAACATTAAAAAAAAAAAATCTCAGGACCTAGTTAATGTGTACTGGCAGGGACCAAAAGAGCATGCTGGGTACTGGATAAGGATACCTATAATTTAAGGTTTAATGTCTTAGCAAGTATACTTCTAGCTATTCCTAACAGGCTGCCAATATAGCTCCTTGAAGTTGGGGGAAAAAAATGATAGCTGGAAAAGCTGGAAATGCATGGATAAATACTAACAAAAAGCTCAGACAACTAGTCACGTCAGAAAAGATTTATTAGGTAACACCAGCGAAGGGTTGACTGTGTTCCCCAGAAGGCCCCAAAGGAAACTCCCATTCACTTGAGCCTTAGGAATCTTCTAGTGAAGGAGGACCAGCATGATAAAGAAGCTCAGATGGCTGTTCTTTGTAGGCAGGGCAGAGAGTATGCTCTACTCTTAAGGGTCTGGGTTCCCTCAAGGTAATAGGATTCCAGGCTAGCAAAGGCCACGTGGCAGCACTTAATGATCAGAGTCTAGATGGATGCAATTACTATCATGGGCAGTACTGTCAGAGCCGACCAGGGAGCCCTGACCCATAGGGATCGGTCAATGGTAATGATTTGTAGACCATGGTGATCGTAGGGTCAAGATAGATGGGCAGCCCGCAAAAGTATACTGTAACATCTAAAATAAAAAATGCTCAAGAGTGTAAGAAGAGAAGGCTTATGTCAGCCATAGCAAAGTCATGATCCCTTGCCAGTTTCCATACATGAGCCAGTTCTTAGACCTGGAGTTCAAAGACTTAAAAACTAACTTCCTTTGAGGAAAGATTCTTAAATGTCTATGTAATGTTTATATTGTGATTCTCTTAGTCCTCCTTCTTGGGAACCTATGACCATTTCACAGGTAACATGTGTTCTACGGGGAAAGGAATATCTTTCAGGGTAGTTTGATACAGGGTGCGAGAGGACTTTAAAGGAGGGTATAAAAACATCATCATGTCTCCCCTGCAAGAGTGCAGGGGGGCCAGTGATAGTGTCTTGGCTCAAAGTTGGTCTCACAGTGGGCCCAGTATGTCATTTTTCCTGGTCTCTGAGTGCACAATTGGTATGGATATACTTGGTAGCTCGCTGTACCCTCATGCTGTTTTTCTGGCCTGTGGAGTAAGAGCCAGAAGGGGAGAAGAGGCCAAGTAGAAGCTCTTGAGCTTGCTGACTTTGGCCAAGATAATAAGTCAGAAACAATACGTCATTCTATGTGCAATTACAGGGATCAGTGCTAACCTCAAAAACATAAAAGGATACACATTACTATTATATCCCCATTTAACCTACCAGTCTGGTTGTACAAAAGTGAGATGAATTATGGCAGATGATGTGAAACTATTTATTGGGTAACATGGAAGGCTGTTACTTTAGAATGGGACTTCTTGGTATGTTCAGCCTGCATTACCAGCCCTGCTGCTACTTGGGCCATATGTCATGGCAGATCCTATGTGCTAGAGATTTCTTGATAAGGATGCCATGTACGTTTTCTGCAAGCCCCAAAAGAAGCATCATAGCATAGACACCCCACACTTCTGGAACAATATGACATCATCTACTACAGGGAACTTTTCATCTTTTGAAAAGTAACTTCTTGGGGTGCCTGGGTGGCTCATTCAGTTAAGCATCTGAATCTTGATTTCGGCTCAGGTCATGATCTCATGGTTCCTGAGATTGGGCCCCACATCCAGCTCTGTGCTGACAGTGTAGAGCCTGCTTGGGATTCTCATTCTCCCTCTCTCTCTGCCCCTCCCTTGCCCTACTCTACTGCTGGACCATAACAGACGCTTGACATCTCTGGTACATGTCCATCTGTATCTGGGTTTTGTCGACCCACCAAGTAATCATATTGAAGGTAAAGCATATGAAGGAAATGATACATTCAAGTTCAGACCCAAAGGAGCCTGGAGGACAGAAAGAAGTTAAAGATAATCCAAATTTCCTCTTCCAGACACTTTCCTTATTGCACTAATGCAGTTCCCTATGACCAGCTGACAAAACATGATGGGTTCAGGCTGTCATGTTGGCAAAATTCAAGAGTGTATTGCTGCTTTAATCGCACTCAAGATTGTCCTGAAAGATATCAGTGAGGCAAAATCCTCCTATGGGCAGAACTTTGAATGGTATACACAATCATCAAGCAGGTATGGAAGGGAAGTGATCTGAGGTAAGACTATGCATGTGCCTATATCCCTGACACTCTGACTATATCCATGGCAGCACAGTGCTTGAAAAATTGGCCTTTAAACAGAGTACTCAGAACATCAAGGATAAAGGTTTACACATGTATGCTAAAGGCTGCCCAGCTAGTATACATTTACTACCATTGCTGAATCTCAACCAATCAAAAGAAAAAAAAAAAAAAAAAGGATGTTAACCTCCCAATATGGCACCGTTCTTCAAGAAACCAAACAGCCACTGGGTGGCAAGTTGAAAATCAGACCTCTTTCAGCCTGGAGGGATGGATACATGTTTGAGTATATGTTTTTCCATCTTTTCCAGTGTTAAGGGGGCAGCACAACTCTCTATGTCTGAATACCTAGAAAGCTTCCAATCTCTTCCACTTTTTGCTTCTTCTGGCAAAGCTGGGGTAACATACCCACATTGTTTGCCTGTTTTGCTCACTGACAAAGCCATAGCCCAACAGAAGGGAATGGTGCTTCCCTCATACACCTTGTGTCAGTCAAGCTAGTTTCAGAGACCAAAGGCTGCCTAGAGACTCTTGTAGACCCAGAGGTTTGGGTCCAGCATGAGTGCAGAGCAAAATCCTGATCAATTCTGTTCAGTGCTTATCTCTGCTGAACTTCCGTACTGCTTCTCGAGTAAGATGCACACAACAAGAAGGTCTGTGGGAGACTCACCACTCCTTTACAGACTCATGTTGCCCAAGACTGACTTATTCAGCTGTCCTTTTCTGCTAGAACAAACAAGTAAAACTTAACGATATAGAAAGCTTGGTGACATTTTCCTCTAGCATCCCCAAACTGAAGAAGATGGTAATTAAGTCATTTCCTGTATAATAAACACAGCAAAATATTAAAGTGAAGCTAATCAGCCTGAGGAGCATTACTAAAAAGGAAGGGGAAGGAAGAGAGGGAGATAAATCACTCGTGGGTGCCATTGGGAGGAAATAAGGCAAGTAAGACTTGAAGTTTGTGTTTGGTAATATTCTAATTACAGCTACCCACTGTGGTGCAGAGTAAATTTAATTTTTATTACCCAAACGCAGCCTTCTGTTCTCACTGCGATAAGCATTACCCTAAGAACTAGCTTATGGGACTCAAATGGATTGACTTTTGGGGTTGGTGTCCTGAGGTGTCTTAATAATTTCATCCTCACATAAGAGAGTGCAGAGGAATACCTGGATGGATAAAGTATCAATGGCAATGTAATGGCAGATGTGGTGGGAATAACATTTTGCCTTATTCTTTCCATTTAAAAACCGTATTTCTTATAATATGTTTTCTCCTTTTCCTTTGCTTTGCTTTTGCTGGATGAATCCGGTTTTTCCTCCTCTTTCTTGTCTTGTACTGGCAACTTGATATTACTATTATAGAGTTCTACTTTTCTAATGGCTAACTTCCTATTTCGAAGTACTAGCATTTCATTCTATACTTCTCGGTTGATGAAACAAATTTAAATAATATCCTTCCTGGCAGTTTATTCCCCAGGCATCAAAAAGAGTTCTGATATGAAACCCAGCCTCCACTGATTGCACAGGTATGGGAGTGAGCAGAGGCGATGTGTGTCACATGACAGTTTCTGGGTGAAAACCATCCAATATTGGTGGCTGTGGTGGGGGTTGTTGAATGATTCAAGGGCAGACACAAGAGTCAGTGACTCAGACTGCCTCAGTTCTTGTGCTTTTATTACAGTAAAACCTTGGTTTGTGAGCACAACTCATTCCGGAAGCATGCCTGTAATCCAAAGCACTTGTATATCAAAGTGAATTTCCCCATAAGAAATAATGGAAACTCAGAAGATTTGTTCCGTAACCCAAAAATATTCATATAAAATGATTATAATACTGTAATACAATACAAAATAATAAAATAGAAAATATAAAGAAAAATAAACAAATTAACCTCAACTTACTTTGAAAACCTTCATGGCTGGTGTGAGGGAGACAAGAGAGAGGAGGGTTATTGTGCAGGACAACTCTTACTATCACTAACAGAATCACTGCTATCTATCGGCTCAATGGATTCTTCTTCTGCATGGGGCCATTGTATTCACTTGCACAGATGATGACTACAGTACAGTATTAATAAACTCTTGTTACATACTGTATTTAATGTAATTGGCACTATGGCAGCAGAGGAAAGGGTCTGTATCTGCAGGCAGCCTGACCTAGAATGAAGCAAAGCATTCCTAAGCTCACTCTTATAGGGAAAAGCAAAGGACTGTCCATAGATGCTTTGAAGTGACAAAAACTACACTAGTGTCAGTTGCTGGCACCTTCCAACATTCTGAAAAATCACTGATTTTTGGCAAACACCATGGCCTGAGACCAAGCATCTGAGGATGGGAGACGATCACCCACAGTCCTGCAGGGGGAGACAGAGAGAGAACAAGAGGAGTACCATTGGCTCAGTTGTGATCATGTGACGTTTGGTGTCACATACTACTCATATTACAAGACATTACTCGCTTATCAAGTGAAAATTTATTAGAAATATTTGCTCATCTTCCAGAACACTCACAGAGCAAGTTACTCGCAATCCAAGGTTTTATATATTTGCATTTTTCCCCCCAGACCCTGCTGTACTTTCTCATCTTGTGGTTATTGATAGGTCCTGCTTTAAAAAAAAAAAAAAAAAAAAAAATCCCTGAACTTTTGGATTTGTGTCTTTTTTTTTTTAAGTTTTTATTTTTTTTATTTTTTTTTGGAATTTCAGAGTTTCCTCATCTAGATTTTGAGACCAAATTGTTCCTGTCTGCTTTGTGTTTTTAAGGAATTCCCCATTTTGCTGGTTTTGTTGTGCCAACATTTCCTGTTATCGGAGCCCCTATGAGTTAGACTTGATATTTAATCTGTAATTGAAGCTGCATTTTTTTTAAGGAAGGCAAAGCCATGACATACATGGCTATTGTGGTCTCTATGCTAAAATCCAGAGAAAGGGATTGATTGAGTAAATGAGAAAACAATAGATCATTGGGGGTTATTTATATTTTGTTTGTGAAATGCGATTGATACAGAAACTCACCAAACGTTTCCAGAGGCAGTATGCCTTAGATCAAATTTGAATATCATATAACTCATACTCAGTACTTCGTTTAATGCAAAAACAGCACAAACATTTAGATTTTATTTTCAAATAGTTGTAAAAATCACTCAAGGGGAAGATGTTGATCCTCATGACGTCTTGCATTTATTATTTTTATTCTCCTAGCCACTTGCTTTCCTTTTTCTTTGGAGTCAAACATGCAGGGTCTGTCAGTCATGAATCCGCCTTTTTGAACTACCTTTTTTGTTTTCTACATTGGCGTGTTCCACTTAGTTCTTACTTTCCACTGTATAGCTGTGTTGGAGGCTAGTTGTGAATAGAGAGTTGGAGCTGACTCCGTGTGTGTTTACCCAGAATTTCACCACCCACTGTTCCTTGTCATTAATTGAAAGAGAAAATAGAAGCTAACAGGAACCAGAGTTGATGTGGCTTACAAAGTTAATGAAGTGGAGGAAATATGAAGATTCGGGAGATGAAGGACGACGCACCCCATGAATTACAGAAATAACTACTCCGAATTGAACAAGTTCCTGATGTTTTTTTGGATGCATATTCTTAAAATATCAAGGGCTGTGTACAAAAACACAAAGTAATTAGAAATCCAGAAAAATTAATGGAAATAGATTCACTTTGCCATAGAAGGAAGAGAATCAGGAGTTTGGAAAGAGTTGATTTAAAAAAGATTGGTACGATACGAAAGAGAATTAAGAAATAATGAAGAGAGAAATGTGTGTCTCGAAAGCACTTAGGCTGTGATATAAGAGGTCAGTATTTCAGTGCAATAAAATCATGTAACTAGGAGATATCAACCAATATATGGCTCTAACCACCTATGCATAAAAACGTAGACGTCATCTCTACGGACATAACAATGTAAATATGTTTGGGGGGGGGGATTTTTTTTTTAAGTGAATAGCACAACAATTCAAGGGAAAACAGCTTTATTGAGTAAGATGTTTTGATAAGCTTGTTAACCGGGACAAAAGCATTTCAGGTTAGTTCCCAGATGAAAGAGAAAGCAATTCTGCTACATAAAAGGTGGGGGAAGTAAAGGGATGCTCAGTGTTGCTGTAAGGGTGGAGAAAATGGTTAGTATCGCTGACAAAACACTTTCAAAAGACCAGGCATATCTAGTGAGAATTTACCAAATTATTTGTTAGTGACTTTTACTTAAATCTTTTCTTTCATCTCACCCATAAAATTTTCAACAAATTCTCAGTTGCTCACTAATGCTTTTTGTGAATGGATTGTTTCCATGGGATATTTTAAAACTTCAGGGGAAGTAGTGTGATCTATGAAGAAAATCAAAACACCTTGGAAAGCCAAAAGCTTGTAACCACAGCCAGTCTTATTTGTGAAACTTGAAAACACAGTAAAAATATTTCTTTCATTTAGGAAATGACAGAAACTACCTACTCCTATATATTATGCTACTTTTAGTCATTCAACCTTGAGTTATGGACTTTCTACCCTTCATAAAGCACTCGTTAGCACAATTGAATGATTAAGTTTACTTAAAATGGGATAGTGAGTAGCAATTAGATCTTATATAATCAAATGCCAAAGTAATTTAATGGACACTAAGTATAATGAGTATTCAGAAGTATAGATCGCTCTGAAGAGATAACTGGGGAAAGAACTCAAAAAGGAAATTAAATATGAACTAGATCTTAAAAGATAGGTGAAATTGCTTTCCTTCCTGCCTTCCTTCCTTTCTTCCTTTCCCTTTCCTTCTTCCTCCCTCCTTCCCTCCCTCCCTCCCTCCTTTCTCTTTCTCTCTTTCTTATTTCCTTCTTTTCTTTCCCTTCTTTCCTCCCTCCCTCCCCCTTCCTCCCTCCTTCCCTCCCTCCCTCCCTCCCTCTCTCCCTCCCTCCCTCCCTCCCTTCCTTCCTTCCTTTCATTTCCTTTCCTTTCTTTCTTTCTTTCCTTCTTTCTTTCTTTCTCCGTAGGCTTCACACCCACCATAGAGCCCAACATGAAGCTTGAATTCATGACCCTGAGATCAAGATTAGAGCTGAGATTGAGAGTCAGATGCTTCGCTGACTGAATCACCCAGGTACCCAGATAGGTGTAATTTTCTTACACAGAGAATGGAGTGGACATTGAGGGACCAGAAGAAGGGAGATGTGTGAATAACAGTGTGGAGATGTGGGCAAAGCACAAATGTGTTTGAGGAAGAGTGGACATAAAGTTCCAGTGGCAAGTGAGAATGGTAGCAAAATAAGCCAGAAATCAGAGTCTGATCCTACTTCACATGTCTGATCCTCAATCACAGCATTATCCAGGCTCTCCTAGGACTTGTGAAAGTATGGGGATTGGTGGAGATTCAGAGGTCCCTGAGGCTTGGAATGTTGAGGTTAGGCTGGGGTGGAATGTATCCAAGAATTCTGAACCCACAAATCTCACAGAACTCCCTTTGCCAGCAGAGGCCCCCTTTCTTTTGTCCTCCAATGAGCTGGCTCTGCTGTACTTAAAGACCTCCTCTGAAGTAGTGACCTCCTCTGAAGCAGGCATGTGAACATGGATTTATTTTATTTTATTTTTTTATGTTTGTTTATTTTTGAGAGAGAGAGACAGAGCACTAGCAGGGGAGGGGCAGAGGTAGAGACAGAATCCGAAGTAGGGTCCAGGCTCTAAGCTGTCAGGACAAAGCCTGATGTGGAGCTTGAACCCACGAGCCACAAGATCATGACTTGAGCCGCATTCTGGTGCTTAACCAACTGAGCCACCCAGGTGCCTGGAGAATGGATTTTTAAAGTGCTGGATCATAGAAGAAAGGACATGGCATTTCCTGGGCCATTTCACACATATACCCTCAATTTCTTCATATAATTTGGCAAAATCTTGCAATTCTTTTTGGGTATAAACCATCTCCTTCTGGGTCAGACTTTGTGTTTGTTCCCTGACCTGTTAGTTTTACACGCCTGCTATTACAAAACTACCACAGACTTGGTGCTTAAAACCATACAAGTTAATTCCCTTAGAGCTCTGGTTATCAGAATCCCTTAATGGTGAGTCAGCAAGGCTGAGTTACTTTTGGAAGCTCTAGGAAAGAATCGGTTGCCCTTTCCAGCTTCCAGAGGCTGTCAGCATTCCTTGACTCATAGCCCCATCCTCCACCTAGAAAGCCAACAGTGTGGCCGCTTTGAATCTCTTTTTGTCAATCTGACCCTTCTCTCCCCCTCTGATGAGGATTCTTGTGATTATACTGAACTCACTCAGATAATTCGGGATAATCTTCCCATTTCAAGAACCTTAATTTAATCACATCTACAAAGTCCCTTCTGTAAGAAAACATATTCAAGGGTCCCAAGGATTAGGATTGTTAAAATAATTGAACAAGAGGCCATTCAATTGAGGTGGCTGTAATGATTGGTAGCCCATATAAGCAAACCAAAACCTAAGCCAGAGTCAATTTCTATAAGTGCTCTCATACCCCAGAAAACAAATTTAAGAACACCCAATCACAAACAGCCAACTAGGTTTTCTCATATAAGGCAACTACTTAAACTGTAGCCAATCAAATATTTTCCTTTGTTTTGCTTCTGCAACTGCTGTAAAAAGCCCTTCCCTGGGGCACCTGGGTGGCTCTATTGGTTGAGCGTCTGACTTTGGCTCAGGTCATGATCTCACAGTTTGTGGGTTCGATCCCTGCATTGGGCTCTGAGGTCTGTTATTCAGTCTAGTCTAGCTAGAGCACATAGGGATCTGATGTTCGCGGCGGGTTTAGAGGCAAGAAAATGGGAATGAGTGGCACATGAAGAGAATTGGTATTTGGTTGTAAAGTACCTGCTTCAGCATAGCTGTCTCAGCCACAGTGATGTAGTGACAGCCACAGTCCCCAGAACTGTGAGTGACAGCAAGAGTTTCCTGAATTCTGGATTACAGTGTCAGGGTGTGACTCCTAATTCAGAAATTCAGTTACAGCTTCTGCCCCTCTACTTCATCCAATGGGTTTGTAAAAAAACCTCCCCTTCGGAGTAAATCCTTTGCTGCTTGAAATATCTAGGTGGGTGTCTATTTTCTGCACTGAACTCTGATTGATAGGCCTTTGAATCCAATACAGAGTTATGACCTATGGCAGCTAATAGCAATATTCTGACAGGTCTTAAGTTTGGAATCCCAGCTCTAACACTTAATGGCTGTGTGATCTCATATCAGTTTTATTTTTTAATATGCTTCAGTTTTCTTGCCTGTAAATGAGAGTTATAATATTGCCTACCTGCTGTCACCCAGGGGTTTCTTTCTTACTTTTTTTTTTTTTAGTTAAATGAATGACTATATGTAATTCTATATGTCATTAGAAAATGTCTGGAACATATCTTTACTATTATATAGAACATCACACCCCAAAAATATAGCAAATAATTTATTTTAATAAGAAAAAGTCACACAGGAAATCATAAAACTTTATCATTTGTATCAGTCTAGTAATTTAAAAGAAAGGATTTATATTAAAAAAAGTTCATGTTTATTTATCTTGAGAGAGAGAGGGAGAGAAGGAGCAGGGGAGGGGCAGAGAGAGAGGAAGAGAGAATCCCGAGCAGACTCTGCACTGAATGAGCCAACCAGGTGCTCCAAAAGAAAGGATTTATAAAATAAATAAACGTTGAAAAAAAAAATTCAAAAGAAAGGACTTATATTTCAAAAGGAGACAATTTTAACATAAGTAATTTTTTTGTCTAGTTAACTGAAAAGGCAGAGAAGAACAGTATCATAAGGAGGCAGCTCTCACCCCTAGCTTTAGGAAAACAAAGTGAAGACATGGAGATTAATTAAAATTAGAGACTTGGAGGGCCCCCACAGAGCTGGAACCCTGGTCTCTGAGGAAGGCATGCCTGGCTTTGCAAGAGTCTCTACAGGCAGTATGTTGAGGCTGATTCTAAAAGTATTGGGGAAAATATAAAATGGATGCAAACACTGCTGCAGACTGGGACACACTTCCTTTGTTGGAAATGTTTTTAAAGAGCAAAGACAAGATGATGCTTATAAGGAGCAGGAAGCAAACAGGAAGCAAGCACAAGGCAACCGGATGGACCAAGTTTCTTTTCTGTGTCCTAAAGCTCTGACTGTCTCTCTCTAGTGCCAGATACCAGCTAGACAAGAGGAAGCCAGCCCACAGCAGCGATGTGATGTGGAAACTTTCAGCCATAATATCTCAAAATGAATATGGAAGGATAGGTATGGAGCTGACAGAGAATAGATTAATCAATGACTAGTGAATCTACCTAAACTACTCAGCATCCGTATTTAAACTTGAGGTAGGAAATTGAAATTCCCTATTTCTCCCCAACACAATGTAACTATCCTTCATACAGATGGAGATGCACTTGAGCTTTCCCAAACGAGAAGGGAAGCAAAATTCCAACACCCATTGTCCTCATCTCTGGAAGACAGCTGCACTGTCCCTTTCTGTGCTATGTTAATTAGTCATGAAATTCACTCATGGGTCCAACTAACTATTGTATTACTTAAAGACAATTTTATCTTTTTTTAAGTTTATTTAGTTGGAGAGGGAGAGGGAGGGAGAGCACAAGTGGGGGAGGAACAGAGAGAGAGAGAATCCCAAGAAGGCTCAGCACCTTCAGCACAGACCCTGTGAGTTTGATGTGGGGCTCAAACTCGCGAACTGTGAGATCATGACCTGAGCCGAAGTCAAGAGTCAGATACTTAACCAACGAGCCACCCAGGCGCCCCGTATTACTTAAAGACAACCGTTACACAAAATTTTTATACAATACTAAAGAGAAGGAGGAGATAGTGCCATGGGGAGAATCCTCTCAAAGGGAAAAAGGCACATTGCTCCATATATATATATATATATATATATATATATATATATATATATATATATATTTTTTTTTTTTTTTTTTTTTTTTTTTTTTTTTTTACAACTTATTACAAAAAGAGTCATGATGTTTGGTAGGCTTTTTCATTTTTGCAGGCAACATTCTACCCATCTGAACATCTTTCTTGAATTTGCTCACCAAGTAAAATGACATTTTTGGATCTGACAGTTATTTGTGTTGAAAATAATATTTTAAAAATGGGTTATAATTGAGTATATTTTACCTAGCATTTTCTAGAGTGTAAGGAGATAGTTACATTTCCAAAATTGTCAGATCATTCTAGCATCTCTCATACATTCTCCAAATATGCTCACTTTCTTCTCTTCCTATTTTTATACAGTTAATTTTTTATCCAATAAACATTATTTTCCATACCCTTCCATGAACCTTCATGATGTCTAAACATATTTAACTTGATACTGTTACTGATCATAACAATGTGTGTTTGATCTTTCAGTACTTCTGAATAAAGGAACACTTGGCTTCTTCTAATTGAAATGTAAATAATGGATATTTAAATACATTAGTGTATTATTATCCCTTTTTAAATTCCTTTTATGCACCTCTTCTCCCTTCATCATCTACAGGCATTTTTTTTCACGACAGATTTTAATTGTTATATGAAGGATGCCAACAGGAAGATGGAGTCACCATTTAGCATTTGATGTCAAAATGGGATTTTTGAGTCAATAACATAAAAATAAACTTGAAAGACAAGTTTGTTGAGAAGAGGATTTCATTAACGTATCTGGGGCCAAGCTAGATCATAGGATTTTATCATAAGCCAAGAATAGAACAAAATCAGAATAAGGCGGGGGCAGTTCTTGTCATACAGGGAGAGAGAGAGAGAGAGAGAGAGAGAGAGAGAGAGAGAGAGAGAGAGAGGGACACCATGCCTGATTGACCTTGAATGGGGGGAAGAAGGCCACAGCCATCATGGAAGTAAAGGTCTGTATCCTGTGTTCTATGTCCTCACGTCCCCTTTTCCAGACTAGTGGTCCAAGCATCATGGGGGGTATGTATTAGACATGTTCTGGAGAAAGTAGGAAACAGAATAACTTTCACCATGTTTTCTATTCAGAACCTTGGTATAACACACACCAGCTGACCCTTCTCCACCATAAGGGGAAATAAGGCGATTGGTAGAGAGCTGAGTGCAAAGAGCTAAGGTACCTTTACTGGCTATGCATAACAAAGGCTGATACAAGGATCTCACAGGACTAGGAAAGCCATGCCCCATGCCTTAAGGACCGCCATGTTTTCCCCTATATCCTGATGTCATTTTCAAGAGGAAAGCAAAAGAAAGAAAGATCCCTGTGGTAATTTTAACTATGGATTGAGAGAATGTTAATGCAGTACAGATTTTTAATTGAAAGACACTGTGCAAAACAAAAAATAATAAGCTATTGTTAAAATTTCCCTCCAATCCCAATGCCTGTTGTCCCTTGTGGATAGTTTAGAAGAGCTACAGATAATAATGGATGCTTGCATTCTTTGGACATCTGTGTAGTGTATGTGTGAATTTAATTTCACAATAATTATCTATTGATTTAAAAGAGCTTGGTGATAAGGGCTCTAGGCACATAATTACATATAATCTAAGTCACAGGCATTTTGGAGACAGAACTCCAAATAGATAAATGTGGGGATTATACTGTTTAAATATTTCTTTAAACTATTTGGCAATGTTGATATTATATAGCAAGAAACGATTAGTTATAATAATAGTCAAATAGGTTCACTCATGTAAAAGTGTACAATTTTCAATCTTTTGTGATATTTGAGGCTATTTCTACTCAAGAGCATTCTTATTGGATTTACTTCAGAGAAAAACCAATAAAAATTACTTTATTATTTGTAAAAGACCACTATTCACAGAATAAATGGTTGCATTTATAAGTTATCAGCTATGAAAAAATCTGTTCTAGTTCGAAAGTCTGAGGATTTATTCTATTTTTTTTTACATTGTTTTATTTTTCATCCAGCTTACATAGTTACATCTTGATTTAAGCCTAGGCATTGACTAGCTATATTTAAAATGAGACAACATTATAAATGGGATTTTTTTTTAATGTTTATTTATTTTTGAGAGAGAAAAAGAGAGCATGAGCTGGGGAGGGTAAGAGAGAGAAGGAGACAAAGAATCCAAAGCAGGCTCTGGGCTCCAAGCTCTCAGCACAGAGCCCGAAGCAGGCCTCAAAATCAGGAACTGTGAGATCATGACCCGAGCTGAAGTCGGATGCTTAACTGACTGAGCCACCCAGGTGCCCCAAAATGAGACATTGTAATATAAACTATCATTTTATATAATAATTGCTGCCATATAATTTATTTTCCTTTTTTAATACAGAATAATTTGATTTTAATGAGTTATCATTTTATTTGCTTCATACAATAATTAAAAGCCTCAGACTGGAACCACATTCTATTAAATATCTGTTACAACACATCTGTAGAAATGTCTGCTCTATGTGTATAAAATTCTCAGGAAACTGGAAACTTAATATTCAAGTTTTATGTAATTCTGTTAAGACCACTCTTAGAAAAAACATTAAGGAAAATTTATGACTAAGGTACTGAAGTAGCTAACAAAAATTCTGCCAGTTTAGAATATCTGCTGGTTTGGTGCTATCCATAGAGTTTTTGTTTTAACGCCAGAATCAAAGATTCCTTTTAAAAAATAAAATAAATAGTATGTCTGGGCCACTGGTTGGCAACTTTTGATTCATGGATTTTGTGCTGCTGGTGTCATCAAATGTAAGAATTTATGTCTTCACTTTTTTTTATGTTCCAATTTTTGCTAAGTATTTCTTCACGCTTCTTTGAGTTCCATTTAATTTATTACTTTTTTAATGTTTATTTTTGAGAGAGAGAGAGAGAGAGAGACAGAGAGCATGAACAGGGGAGGGGAAGAGAGAGAGGGAGACAGAGAATCTGAAGCGAGCTCCAGGCTCCGAGCGTCAGCACAGAGCCTGATGCGGGGCTTGAACCCACAAACCGTGAGATCATGACCTGAGCCGGAGCCAGATGCTCAACCCACTGAGCCACCAAGGCGCCCCCTAGTTCCATTTAATTTCAACGTATTATTTTATCTCTACCTTTGCTTTGCTTCGCTATTGTTTTTCCATTTCTGTACTATTACTTGGTTGTTTGGAATGGATCTATTCCCAAACAGGTATTTTGTTTTCTGTGTGTACACTATTTAATATGAGAATAACAATTTGCATTTATCGAGGACTTATCATAGGCCAGGTGTTGTACTATAACACACACACGCACGCATGCACACACAATCTCAATTAATATTCTCCACTTAAAGAGGCTGGTATTACTATTACCTTTATTACAGAAGAGGAAGCTAAGGCATACACACAGAAAAAGAGTAAAGTAACTTGTCCAAGGTCACAAAGCTAGCAAGTGAAAGAGGTGAGGTTTCATGCCTTGTGGTCTGACTTTGAAGAACAGTTAACAGTATTCTAGTGAAGGGGCACCTGGGTGGCTCAGCTGCTTAAGCATCTGACTCTTGGTTTTGGCTCAGGTCTTGATCTCACAAATTCATGAGTTCAAGCTCCCACATCAAGCAGTATGGAGTCTGCTTGGGATTCTTTCTCTCTTTCCCTCTCTCTGTCTCTCTCTCTCTCAAAATAAATAAAAATAAACATTAAAAAAAAACAGTATTCTAGTGAAAATTCTATTGTGATGGAAATTTATCAGAAACTAGCTTATAAAAGATGGCATAAAATGCATCATCTATATGAAAAATCCAGGAGTGTATTTCCAAACACACTGGATTTAGATACTTAACTAACCAACAGGGTCTCTCTTGTCACCCTTTGGCTTCATTCTCTTCCCTCTCAGACTGCCTCCATGTGACTAGAAAAATGGCCACTGGTGGCTGTAGTCTCATTGGCCTTGGCAGCCAGAGATCCTAGAGAAATGAGAGCATCTTTCCTGGTACTTCTGGCAATAATCCTAGGGAGGGTTATGATTAGCATTGTTTGGGTCACATGCTTAAAGGTGAATTGTGGTCAGGATATTTAAAAAGTTTTTTTTTTTTTATCTTTATTTTTTTTGAAAGAGAGACATAGTGTGAATAGGGGAGGAGCAGAGAAGGAGACACAGAATCTGAAGCAGCCCCCAGGCTCTGAACTGTCAGCACAGAGCCAGACGTGGGGCTTGAACTCACGAACCACAAGATCATGACCTGAGCTGAAGTCAGATGTTCAGCTGACTGAGCCACCCAGGCATCCCAGAATTGTGGTCAGGATTTTTAAAGACAGCTGTGAACAATAGTCAGCCCTATCTAAACCATAAAGACTGAACAGGATTACTGCAGAAGAAGGGTTCGATAGGGACTAAAGAAGGATATTGGGCAGGCCAAAAAAACAAAAACAAAAACATTCAACATCCATTAATACACACTGGCATTAGACTTCGTGAATTACTAAATATACAAAACACAATGACACTACATAAAACTTTAGAAAAATACCGTTATCTTCATTTTTTTCAGATAACAAAAACAAAGACTGATACAACTTGGCCAAGTTCACATCATGTGTAAGTTATCACACCTTTTATAGATAATTATGTATCCAAATGCATTGCTACCTAGGGGAAAAACCTTACAGAATTCAAAGCCTAGACCTAAACATTAAGGCATCAATCTCAGTATCAATTTTTTTAAAGATTAAATATATGTAAATGGATGAAATTAGACATCAGTCTGATTTAGTCCTTCAGGATTTGATGATAATTAATTTTTAAAAAAATATTCTAATGCCTTATGCATCTTTTTACTTGCATTTCCTGAGGGTATAGAATCAGAATGGAAAATTTGCTTCAGCTTTTTTCACTTTCTTTAGTTGAATGAATGTGATTGGTTGAAACCATACTGAATAAAACAGGTTCAGAAGTTATAAGAACTTGAAGCAACAGCAAGTACCTGATTAACAGTCTATGTAAAGCAGAAGTGTCATCAGGGAAAGGAACTTATTAATGTTTGTAAAGGTCATTATTGCCTAAGGAAGGGGGAATGACATTTCATATGCATCTCTATCCCCAGTGTACATGCATTTCATATTTCTTTATTTTTTTAGTCATCTTAAGTCCATCTCTAAGCCTCCATTTGCAGTAGATATTAAGAAATTAAATCTAAGACATTACTAGGTTCTGCCCCCTACGTGTGGGTGTCTAAAATGTAAAGGTTGTGCGCATCATCAAGTATCTCTGTTCCCCTGGAAGCCTCCCCTTGTCGAGGTTGAAACCATTGTGTCTAGGGTCCAGGCTCTGCGGAGGCTGCTACTTAAGAGGAGTCAAAGGACCCATAAATTTTGGTCCCTTTGACACATTGTGGAAATATCATCTCTCCCTATTTGGCCTTGATGGCTTTCCTCTCTTCTACCCTCTCTCCTCATCTGCTGGGACAGCCAAAATGATCTCACCCATGAGCAAGTACTTCTGTAAAAAATAGGAATGGCTATTGTCCGTAAGATGATTCTACTTCAAGCTCTGCAGAAAGTCCAGAAACAAGGAAACACAAACTGCCTGGCTCCCAACTTGAAATAAGAGTAAGAGGAAGAAATAGAAGACAAACACCAACTATTGTCTTAAAAATGCTGTTCTATCATGTGTATATCACCAGGATCTACAGCTTGAATTATATACAGGTTCATCAGTATTGCACCTCTGAAATCATGTGGCATATGACAAGAAAGTCTCATTACCTCAAGCCACCTGGAAGTGTGGCTAATCAACCACGTCTCAGCTCCTGTGAGTTGGTGATTATACCTGAAATGGATGCCAGCAGGATCCATAAACAGCAGCTAGATGAAGGAATGAGGAGATTCCATTAGTGGGGTAAGCGGAATAAATATTTTAAAACCGTTGGAGAAGAGTTTAAGAGGTCAGACAAAAATACCTACAGCTGGAAAGTGAGTCTACCATCTATTCTGAAACTGAAGGATATATAGAATTTTTGGTTTAGGGAGTCTTTAAACTCATCTAACTCAGAAATCATCATGTAGATTCTGTGGGTCCATGGAGGGGCTTAAAGTTTTCTGGAAATGTTTGATTGGTATTCCATTTATAAATAGTGGGGGTTTTTTCTTCTTGTTTTTTTGTTTTTTGTTTTTTGGGTTTTTTTTTTTTTGCTATCTGTAACACTGTAATAAAAATAGAAAGTAAACTTAAATATTAAATATATTGTGTAAATATACTTAAATATATTGTGAAGGGATACCAAATGGGTGTGTAAAATACAACTTAACTTGAGATCCTGACTTTCACATAAGATGGGACTCCACGGGGCCCATCCTGGAGTAATATCTGTTAAACCCAGGTGATGCTACACCCCTCCTCTGTTCAACATCTACACTGGCTTCCCACTGTACTCTAGGGGCCTAACCCAGTCCCACAGGTGCTTCAGGACACACCCCTTACCTTGCCAACCTCGTTTCTCACCACGTTTTCTTTGCTCACATATTAGCCTCCTTGCTGCTCCTAGAAAGTATCACCCTTGCTCCTATCTGCCTGCAATGTTCTTTCCATAGGCACCACTGTATTTTGCTTCCTCGCCTCCTTCAAGAGTTTGCTGATATGCCATCTTGTGAACGAGACCCTTCCTGACCACTGTATTTAAAAATTGACTCCCTGTCTCTAAGCCTCTAATCCTCTTCTCTTACTCATGTATTCATATATTTTCTCACCATCTTACACACTGTGCAATTCAGTGTTGTGTTTTATTTTACTGTCTGGCATCCCCCACTAGTGTGCAAGCTCTCCAAGGCAAGGACAAGGGAATTTGGTTTGCTTTATTATACCTAGAACCTCACCACATCGAAGGTGCTTAGTAAATCATGTTGAATAAACGAATACAGGGCTAGATGATCAGTGGAATAAAAGATCAAATGCCACCTCAGAAAGGCCAGAGTAAGTGATCAAATTTTCTTTATACATTTGTATCTGTGTTTGTGTATTGTAACACTGAATGTGTTAAAATATATATTGACACTTTTATCTCTTATTCCAAATCGTTATTGCAGTTTGTCTTATACACACACAGGTGCCCATGCATTTATTGATCACTTGCTTAAATACACACACACACACACACACACACACACACACACACACGAATCATATTCAAATATAGGCTATATTTGTTAAGCACCTTCTGTGGTCCAAACCTTATACTGGGATTCTTCATCTCGTTTAACTCAATTGATCTGCAAAACAACTTACAAAGCTATTAAGGTATTTCAATAGAAGTTAAACCCTGAAAGCAAGAGAAAGAGGGATTTTAGAATTCTCCACCTACCTTCTAGTCACTGCAAGGATTTGACAGGTTATCATAAAGGTAGAAAGTCCACATATTTGAGTAGACTCTTCCTTATTCTAATTCAACAGTCCTCAAACTGAAATGGCATTAAATACATCACACAGGGATATATATGGAAGATCATGTATAATCTACTTCATAGGCAAATAGGGATTATAAAGAGTAATTTTTACTCAACCTGATTTTTAGCTTATTTTCTAATTTAACCTGTTAAAAATGTCACTTCAGTTTTGTCTTAACATGAACCTCATTGTGATTGCAAGTTACCTGGTTTCTTTTTGCCTGAACTTCAGAATACAGCTTCAACTGTCATATATATTTTTTAACTTTATTTATTTTTGATAGAGAGAGAGCAAGAGTGAGCTAGGGAGGGGCAGAGAAAGAGGGAGACACAGAATCTGAAGCAGGCTCCAGACTCCGAGCTGTCAGCACAGAGCCCGAAGCAGGGCTCCAGCTCCCGAACTGTGAGATCATGACCTGGGCCGAAGTCGGACGCTTAAACCGACTGAGGCACCCAGGCGCCCCTCAACTGTCATATGTGTGCACATACCTAAACATTTTGTTAAGCAACGCTGGAACAAGAAGGTTGTTGTTCTTCTCCACTCTCTTTAAAATTCAGACTTGCTTGTGTCCGCTCACATAAAATCACAGCAGCAAACTCATCTGTTCTGTGTCTGCTCTTCACAGCATGGTTGTCAGCAATACAAGGACAAGAAAACACTGCAAGTGTTAGAATATATAGACAGCTTTATCTCCCATTCCAAATTGTTGGTGCTTCTGTCTGATTGCTGTATTTTGATTATGAGAGCTTTTTTTATTCTTTTTTGATATTGTAAGTAAAAATCAAAACCCCCTACTTCTCTTTTAAGAATTTGGATCAGTTTAATTTCAGAGTGTCCTGAGATTGCAAGGTGAACTGTTAAAAAATTGCTACTATTAATAACCACTTATCTGCTTGAAACAGGATTTTATTTTTGAAATCATCTAACGAAAACTCCACAGGAATGAATTGTAGGCTGAATTCTCTCTAAGACTAATTGTCATCTACAGTCTCCAATGTCAAAGTTGTTGTTCCTTCCTTGAGTCTATCATACTCATCAAAGCAGCATCATTGTCCCTGATTGAATTTTTCAGCAAGCAATTATTACAAATTTTAAATTAATTTAAATAAATATACACTTGTTTGTTTTAAGCAAAGGGTTTTAGAATAAGATTTTCTCTCTCTCTCTCTTTAAGGTTCTGCTACTCAAAATAGTTTAAAATTCACTGCTGTCGCCAAGGGGTTGGTAAACATTGTCTGAAAGGGCCAAATACTAAATATTTATTTTTTTCAAGCCAAGAGGCAAAACTGAGGATATGATGTACTTATATAATTTTTAAAATGTAAAACCATTTTTAAAGTTCAAGAATCATTCTTAATTTTGAAGCCACCAAACCAAGGTGGTGGGCTGGATTGGGGCCTGTGGGCTGTAGTTTGCCAACCTCTGTGCTGGCCCAACATCATTCTTTTTGTAGGTCAAGAAATACTTAGCAGAAGTGAATGTTCTATGGAAGGTTTATAGACGCTGTAGCAGCATTGAGAGCAGAGCGTGAACTGCACTGTGGGCCTCTCGGTGTCTGACATTGCTGGATTGATTGTTAATGAAAACTTAACAAGAAAAGAGGCCCAGATGTAAACATCCAAAGACCCTAGACCAGGGGCACCTGGGTGGCTCAGGCGGTTAGGTGACCAACTCTTGATTTTGGCTCCGGTCATTATCTCATGGTCCACGAGGTCAAGGCCCATACTGGGCTCTGCGCTGACAGCTCAGAGCCTGCTTGGGATTCTCCCTCTTTCTTCTGCTTGTGCTCATATGTTCTTTCTCTCTCTCAAATAAACTTAAGAACCAAAAAAAAAAAAAAAAAAAAAAAAAAAGGCCCCACACCACAGGTAAAGCCAAAACCACATGGAATATGACCACATTAAAAAACAAACAAATAAACACGTTTAGCAGGTTTTTTTCTTCCCCATATTGAACCCTACTTTTGTATCCAAAGGAAAATTTCTTGTACTTCTTGTATAATTTCCTATGTAATAAGTCAGAAATTCCAGATGTCTAGGAATTATATATGCATATATAAAAATTTAACTCCTACTCTTACAATGCCAATTTAATGAATAAAAAAGTAAAAAATACACAAAACATAAATATAGAAAAATACAGCATCTTTTTCTTCTCAGAGCCACAACTTTATGTCCTGATGTGTAGATTAGAATATTAGTGATGACTAAAGATGAAATAGCAGGAAATGAGATTGTATCTGGTAGGAATGAGATTCTGTTTTGGATTATTTCTATCAGTTTTACTGAGCAAGACCTTCTCAGAAACTGAGTATAGACATCTTTAATGTTCAATCATCTTTTAAAACCTCTGGGTCATCAAAAATTTAAGATAAAAAAAGATTGTACCATCAGATAAGTTTTCTCCTCACAGAAGTATTCCATTTAACAAAGGAAGAAACAATGGTGAATTCGAATTATTACCATGTAACTTCTAATGAATTAACAAATGTAGGAATTCATTATTAATAGCAGCTTATGTCAGAAACAGAGACAAATATTTTGTGTCTCTTACTGAAAGCACACAATATCATCTATTGAGTAGTTTTGTTAAAAAACAAACAAAAAACACAAACAACAACAACAACAAAAAACCAACCCTGAACTTGTATCTGGAAATTCTCTAGGTCCTAATGCCAATTCACAAATTCACAGGACATACAGAAGACAGAGAAGCATGTGAAATGACACTGCAGGAATGGAATCTGCAGAATTCAGATGGTAGCAAACCCCATAGGACAAATGATCCACTTTTTTAAAAAGTTTATTTATTTATTTTGAGTGAGAGCGAGAGAGCCGGGGAGGAGCAGAGAGAGAGGGAGACAGAACACCACACAGACTCTGTGCTGTCAGCACAGAGCCCGACATGGGCTGGATCTTGTGAACCGTGACATCATGACCTGACCCAAAATCAAGAGTTGGACACTTAACCGACTGAGTCACCCAGATGCCACAATCTACTTTTTTTTAAAAAAAACAAATATAATACAAGGAAAATAAGGCAGAACTTATTAAAGAAGCTTGAGAGACATATAAAACAATACTGATAATAAAAAATAGAAGTATAAATTCATAAGACAATTATGCAATTCATAAGACAAATTGTAAAACACATGGAATTGATGTGACTGTTGACAGTTTGAATGATTATTTGATATTTGATAATATTAAGGAATAATTATCGAATTCATATAAGGTGATGACATTTAAAAAAAAATTTTTTTTAATGTTTATTTTTGAGACAGAGAGAGACAGAGCATGAACGGGGGAGGGTCAGAGGGAGAGAGAGGGAGACACAATCTGAAACAGGCTCCAGGCTCTGAGCTGTCAGCACAGAGCCCGATGCGGGGCTTGAACTCACGAACCGTGAGATCATGACCTGAGCCGAAGTCGGACGCTCAACCAACTGAGCCACCCAGGCGCCCCGGTGATGACATTTTTATAGTTTTCAGTTTTTAGAGCTACATATTAAAATATTAATGGATAAATGATGTCTGTAGTTTGCTTTAAAAAATTCCAGCAGGAGTTAAGTGGTCAAGGACATACATAAAACAAGACTGGTTATGAGCTAAGTGTTGAAGCTGGATGATGGGTTCAGGAGGTTCCAGTACATGTACTTTGTATATGCTTGAAATTTTGCATTGCAAAATGTTTTTAAAAGATAGCCAAAGGGAATTCTCAAAACCAACTAAAATGGTCATAGTGGCCCTCCACCAAGAATTCTAGTAATTCAAAAGGGGATAGTAATAGGAAAACATCAACAACTCCAATAGCCCCATAAGAAGATTTTTTATATAAGACACATTCATCAATGAATAGAAATCCGAATTTGCAAGGCACGCTTTTTGAAAATATTACTTTATGTAGTAAATGTTACTTACATGGTTTGTATCTAATGTAATACAGAAAGTTCAGAAGTATGGCATTGGGAATGAGTATCACTTTAATTTGTGGCTTAGAGCAGAGGATGCCAGAGTCCTGCCCACACCTCCTTGCCTTTACCACTTCCGTGCTTGCCACTGATCTGTCTTCCAACTGTGAGCTCTTTAACTCTTTGATGAAGGGCTTTTTCAAACTGTGCAAGGGGCAGGCTAGAAGTACTGGGGAATGTGTCCCCTGGGAGCAGCCCTTGATCAAGACTGACAGAAGTTTGTCTATAAACATACCTGGCCTCTTTGCTCTTCCTATGGGATGAGTCTGAGGCCCATGGTCTACAATGACTCCAAGGGTTTCCCAAGTGGAATTAAACTCTAGCTTTCTTCAGTGGTAACTGACTTCAGCACCTACCTTTTATTGGTTTCTTTCTATTCCTTGAACTCTCCCCTTAACTTCTCCACTCTCCCATCAGTATTCCCCAGGATCACTTTCCAAATAAACCACTTGCTCTCAAATTCTTGCATCAGAGTCACTTCTTAAGGAACTCAAACCAATTTACATTCAATTTGTAAAAAGCAATTGAATAAGGGTGATTCTATCATTTTGGGCTGGCGAACCTAGAATTTCAGCTATGTATTCATGATTTTGTTTTTTGTTTTTGTTTTCTGAGGGTGATAAATGTCAGTAAACTGGTATAACAATTCTGCTTTTATGTTAATTTTTAAATTTAATGTATGTTCTTAGGACTTTGAATTATCCCATTTATCAAGGAAAATTAGAACAGTAGGTTACAAACTTTAGTTTTTAGTTTAAGAAATGCTTAGATGTGGATTCCTGGGGGCACCTGGGTGGCTCAGTGGGTTAAGTGTCGGACAGACTTTAGCTTCAGGTCATGATCTCACAGTTTGTTAGTTCGAGCCTGCATCGGGCTCTGTGCTGACAGCTCAAAGCCTGAAGGTTGCTTCGGATTCTATGTCTCCCTCTCTGTCTGCCCCTCCCTTGCTCACATTTTGTCTCTCCCTCTCAAAACTAAATAAATATAAAAAAAGTTTTTTAAAATGTGGATTCCTGGCCCCCACCCTCAGTGATTCTGATTCAGAAGAACTCCAGATTCACTATTAATACTTATGCACATTAAAACATTAGAAATATTTACAGAGGAGTCCTGAGGACCTTACTTTGAGAAACACTGACCTGGATGCCAAAGTTTTCATTACTTTTAGGACCTCATGGCCATTGGGGTTCTATATGCCTATCAGGTTTCATCTGACTCTGATTGGCTATATCATGTCCTGGAGTCCCAATTCTATGCTGCTAATGCTAAAACTTAAATTTAATTTTAATCTGGTTCATATGGTACTGTGGCTATTTCTGTCCGTTTTCTGCAAAGGTAGACGTGGGAAGTGCAGTCTGGAAGAAAAACGTGTGGTGTCGTATGAAGGGTGTGGTAAGCAGAACGGTAGCAAAGGTCTTAAAAATGCAGTGCTCCACCCCTCACTTATTTCTTGGGTGTGCCTCAGCCATGCTTCCTTTTGAATCTCTTTGTGCCCAGTTGGGAGGTGAAAGCAGAAAGCACTGCTGGGAAATCACTTAGCTATGAGGCTAACATTTGCTCTTAATCTTCTCTTCAGGCTCTTCTAGTCTTTACTGCCCAGTGAAAAATCAGAGCTAAGGCCACAGGGAGCCAATGAGATAAAGTATCACCATGTCCCAGGCCTCCCCACACTCTTATTTTACATCTGGAACACTATTCTGAGAGCAATTTCCAAATGATGACCACTTATTTCATTTAGGTGAGCCGCTTCGCCCTTGTCAATTAGTTCACGCAGTTTTATTTGGATTTTACATTTTGTCTATTCCTGGAGCTCCAACTGGCTTCAAAGGGCATATAACTGCACCTTCAACTTTATTGCTATGGCAATGGTATCTTCCTCTTTCCTCATTACATTGTATGACTCTTAACCTCTAAAAGTCACTTACTGAGACATGTTCTTTTTGGCACAGTAACACAAAATGGTTGGAGCTTTAGAATGATGCATCGTCCTAGAGTTGGTTTTTGTAGAAATGAAAAGTATATACTCCCAAATGTGTTAAAGTTACTAATTGCTACTTGATACAAATTAGAATTCTAAATGTCTGAGTGATTTAAATTCTTTTTGTCTCGAAAGATTCATTTCTGACATTCCCTTCCGACAGCAACACATACAAAAACAAAACAAAACAAAACAAAACAAAACAAGACAAGACAAGACATCAAGGTACCAGATTCCAGAATGCAATAGGGGTGAATCTGAACACATGGAGGCAATTGTATACTTAAAAACATGTCACAGCTTTAAAAATACAAATTCAATGATGGTCACTCTCTTGTCATCCCAAACCATTAGACCGGTGTTCCATCAGGAGGAAGGCATTCTAACTCTTAATTTTTCCTCCTAAAAAATTGTCATGCTATTTCTAGTAGAAGAAAAAGGCAAATGAAGGTATTTCCTTAGACCATTGGTTTCACATGTTTGGTTTTTGAAAGCTCTTTACAGTCTTAAAAATCAATGAGGATCCCAAGTATTTTTAGTGTGAGAAATTAGAAATTAGAAAAAAATGACATAATGTCTCATACAGAAATAACAAACCTACTATATTTTAAATGAAAAAACATTTTATGAATGTATGTATATGTTCCAAAACAAACAAAAAAAGTTGGAGAGTGGCAGAAAATAAAAGTTCTGTCCTCCCACTGCTAATATTTTATTGCAATCCATGATTTTCAAGACAATTGAAAGATGTGTCATTATTAGCTCACTATGAATTTAAATAAAAGTCCACTACTGGAGGCAGCAGTCGTCAAATGAACTAAAACTATACCTGCCTTACTCTCTCAAAATGCAATGACAATGGGTTGAGAGATGTGATATTTAACCTTTCTCGCATCTTAGTAAAATATCCTGAAATTGCTGCATGACAGAAACGTCCCCCTAATTTCTCTTCTTATGTTTATTCTGTAATGGTAGTATGGCTATAAACACACACACACACACACACACACACACACACCTGCATGCACATGTATGCATCATATTTATGTAACCATATGCAAAGTATTTGTATATTGATACTTAAGAAAGCACAATAAATCCTGTGAATGTTCTGAAATCCATTTGTCTTTGTTAATCAGAAAATGAGCTTTGGGACTTAATAGTCAGAAATGGCTATGCTGGGTAAAATAAAAAGTATTTTATTTAAGATTCACATCACCTGTTTTTACTGTACAGAATGTGGCAACTAAAAATTTTTCTTTACATATGTGGATCATATTATATTTATTTTCAACAGCAGTCATCTGTAGGAGAGGAAAAGATAGTAATTTACAGGGTTTTAAAAAGTTAAAGAAACAGGAAGGAAGGTAGCATGTGCATTTTAATTTTTGATAGATTAAAGTATTGAATTGGAGCTTATTAATATTTTGGAGAGTACTGAAAGGAGGAAAAATAAAAAAAAAACTTTTTTAGAATAAATTCAGATTGGTGATTAGGAGCTCTCTGAAGATTTTACAGCTCACTGCCTAATCATAGATTACTAGTACTTAAAAAGAAAAAAAGTCCTCATCATAAATAGTGCCTCTTTATTTGTTAAAGCATGATTGGGTGTTTTACTTATGTCTAAGAGACCGTGTTGGAGCCCAGGGATGATGGAAGAAGTAGAAGTTTTAATTCTGATAGGGTCACCTCTTGTCTCTTCCATAAGTGACAGCAGGAGTCTTATTTCTTCTCAAAGTACATAGATGATTTTGAAGAAAGAACCATCTTCATACTCAGATAAATCTATAGAAAATAAAAGTCAGGGTGCCTGAGTGGCTCAGTCAGTTAAACATCCAACTTCAGCTCAGGTCATGATCTCATGGTTTGTGAGTTCGAGCTGCATGTCGGGGGCTCTGTACAACAGCTCAGAGACTGGAGCCTACTTCACATTCTGTGCCTCCCTCTCTGCTGCTCCCCGCTCATGCTCTGTCTCCCTGTCTCTCAAAAATAAATAAATATTTTTTATAAGTCTGTGTGTTGATTTTAAACAAAATATTTTCTTTAAGGGTTTTATTACAGGAAATTCCAAGTCTACCCAAAAGTAATAACCCAGTCCAGTTATCAATCCCTGGTCAGCCAAGCTCCACCCACATCGCCATCCACTTAGCACCTCCCTCAGTCCTGTGTTATTTGAATTCCAGTCTGCATGCTAGCTCATCTACAAAAATGTCAGTATGTAATTCTGAAAAAATAAGAACTTTATTTTGGAAACATAGCCACAATACAATTATCATATCTAAACAAGGAGTTAATAATTCCTTAGCATGATCAAATAGCCAGTCAGTGTAAAAAACCAAAACCCTACGTTTTCAAGTTGATTAACTAAATGTTAATTAGAATTAGGCTCTGAAACTTACCTAGGTTCATCATGTGCTCTAAACAATTACCTTTTCCTATTTCAGTATATGAACTTCTATCACTCCCTCATGTGCCGATTTCTGAGGAAACAAACATATAATTAGTCATCTTGTTATGTGTGTATGCTTAATTCTCTGTTTATTGAGATTCCTCTAGCTATTGATTGGCAATGTCAAAAATACCATATAACACAATCTACCCCTTAGAAACAAACAGAATTACATTATGATTATTAGCCACTAGATGCCACAGTTGTTTCACACAAATGAAATCAGCTCAGCCTTGGTCTGTCAAGAAAAAATGATAACATTCTAAATATCAGAGTAAAATACTAAATTGAAGTGTCAGAACTAGCCTAAACTGGCTTGCACCTAGTAGCAGACCCGTACATTGAACCATATATTTAAATATTTACCTTTAATTCTTGTACCTGAGCGAACTATGATAGCCACCCTTTTAAATGCATCTGTGCCTTTGTCTATGATTTTGAAGTTCTTGCTAATTCTTTCCAATCAATTCAAACATGGAATGGAGTACCTTCCAAGAAGCCTGCTGAATGGCTCTCTGTAAGTGTGTCAGATTTTATTTTGGGTTGGTTAAAGTTGCTAAGGATTGAGAGAAGACAGGGAATCAGTTTTGCATTTTTTTTTTCTGGAAAACATCATACTTTTTAGAAGCTTTTGTTGTTATTACTTTCCTCAAAATCTGCTGAGCTGCTTCATCAAGATTAATCAAGTGGTTCACTAGTGTACCTACTGAAACATTCTTGTTTAGGTAAGAACAACAATCTTACCATTTTTGGTCAGCAATATTAGAATTATATACACTTCTGCAAGCTTTCTTTCAATGTAGTATTCAGATCTGGCTATATTTTAGTATACATTTAGTATTTTTATTCAATGATAAAAAGTTTCCATACAAATTTGTCACTTACCACCCCTCTTATTCAAATACAGGTTTTGTTGTTGTTGTTGTTGTTAACTTTTCCCTAGAATGTTTTACCCTATTCTTTGTTTTAATAAAAAAAACGTAGCCCTTGGTAGAAATTTTCCAGAAAAGCATCTACCTGAAAACTCATGTATCTCAAAATTAAAGTTAAGTATGGGAAAATTACTTCACTGACCTTGGGAAATACCAAATAAATAGCCTGAGGAATCTCAACATATACGAAATTACACTCTTAGGAAAAGCTTTCTCAAAACTTCTACTTAATAAAAATCGGGAAAAGGTGTAGACACTGTGTGGGATGTCATGGAGGTCACATCAGTAATGCTTTAAATGCTTTCCCTGATTCTACCCTTGTCCTTCCCTAACTTTTTCTTCTCACAGGAGCTAGAGTGGTCCTTGTAAAACATAAGTAAATAAAAAACATACTACCGTTCTACTCAACACCTTCGTTATCAATCAGAATGAAAGACCAAGCCTTTACAAATGTCTGTAAGCCTCAAAATATTCACAGTCTAATGTGATAGACACTAGTTAGATGTGTCTTTTGAACATGTGAAATGTAGCTAGTTTGAATTTAGATGTGCTATTAAGATGTGAAATACACAATGGATTTAGAAAACTTAGGACTGATTAAAAGAATGTAACTTTTCTCCGTAATAATTTTATATTATTATTTATATATAAGTTGCAGTAATAATATTTTGGATACAGTGAGTTGAGTAAAATATGTTATTTAAATTAATTTCACCACTTTTTAAAAAACTGTATCCACAAGAAAAAAGTTAAATTACAGGACTGACATTTATGGCTCACATTCTGATTTTGTTGAATGGCACTAGCCTAAATGACCACCAGGTTACCAGCTCCCTCCCAGTTCCAACTCACATCAGCTTCTTTGCTATTCCTCAATATAACCATGTATATCTCAAGCCTTTGTGTTGGCTGTTCTCTCCTCCTGGAAAGTCTTGCCACAGATATCCTTATGGTTAGTTTCCTCACTTTTTTCTGTTCTGTGCTAAAATTATCAGAAAGAACTTCTCTGACCAATCAATTTAAGATGGCCTCACAGAACACTTGTACCTACCCACTTTTTTAAAAAACCTGTATCACCTAGCATATTATATGTGTTTGTGTGCATGCTTGCATGGTGTGTGTGTGTGTGTGTGTGTAATAATTCCTTAGTAGAATAACCCCCATGAAGTCAGGGACTGTGTTTTGTTTATTCCTGTTCCTCTGGAATAGTACCTGGATTTTGGTAGATACTAAATAAATATGTGTTAAATAAATGAAAGGATAAATATCACTAAAAATAAGCAAAGAGATATCTGAGGCATTTTATCATGAAGGTTTGGAAAATGAGAAGAATTAACATTTCCTGGGTGCCTACAATGAACTAGATACTGGGCTAAACACTTATATATAATGTCTTAATCCTCACAGAAATGTATTTGCAGATTAGATATCTAAAGTTCAGACAATTTAAATAATTTTCCAAGGTCATTTAGCCAGTATGGAACATCATTTCAATACTTTTTATTTCAATGTCTCCAAGTAGCTCCCCTGACTCCCAGAATAAATCAGATGCTCTTGTAAATAATTTCTAAGTACTTCCCCTTCATATAATTTGTCACCACTGTATTCATTTTGTAGTTTGGCGCTTAATGTCTGTCTTCTCGCTGAATTATAAACTTCATGAGAGGTGGCAGTGAATATCTTGTTGATATTTCCACCCTAATACTTAATCTCTAGTACATATTTATTGAATACATGAATGAATAAAATTAACTTTATCTTACAATATTATAACAGTCGATGAGTGGGTTATTTGTGGCCAATGAGAATTAATGATTTTGTAGATCTTCTAAAAGAATGGCACTCATTAGAATGAAACCCTGCTGGATATTTCAGGGGAAAGTAGGCTGGTGTATAGGTGTTCTTCACACTTGACCGTACCTTATGATCACGTCTTATGGTCCACACCTTATGGATTTCCTCTGGAAATGTACTGTCCAACATGGTAGACATATAGGGCTATTTAAATAAAACTTAATTAGGGGCACATGGGTGGTTCAGGGCATTTGGACATCAGCTCAGTTCATGATCTCACGGTTTGTGCGTTTGAGCCCCATGTGGGCTCTGTTTTGACAGCTCAGAGCCTGGAGGCTCTTTCAGATTCTCTGTCTCCCTCTCTCTCTGCCCCTTCCCCACTCACATTCTATTCCTCTCTCTCTCAAAAGTAAACAAACATTTTAAAAAATTAAAAAATCATTAGATTCATTTCCTAAACTATATTAGCCACATTTCAAGTGCTCAACAGTCATACATGGCTAGTGGCTGCCTTAGGACAGAACAGATAAATAAAATTTCCATTATAGGGAGAGTTCTAATGAACTATTCTAGGAAGTTAAAAAATTCTTAGGAGGATGTATTTTTAAATCAGAAAGGGATTGTTCGATTAGTTTTGTATTCTAACTAAAATTAAATTTTGAAAAAGAGCTTAATAATCTGTATTCTCAAGTGTTTCTGGGCAAGACACAGACATGGAAAAGGAGCTTCATTGTCTAGTGGATGAAACATTTAGTCAGACGAGCTCATGCACAGCCAGTGACTGGTGTGGAAAGAACCACTCCTCTGAGGGCTCTGGCCAGGCCTACTGTTCCAGGGAAGCCGCCAGCACCTGGCGGGATTGAGTCCTATGTCTAATGCTATTCAATACCATCCCTTTGCATTTGATGTACAAAACAGAAGACTGAAATTTGAAGAGGAAAGGGTTTGGAATGCCAAAACGCACCTCAAACTATTAGACTCACAGCTTCTGGAGAGTTTTTAAATGTCCCCTTCCTCAAAATGTTACATATCTTCGGGCAATTTCTTCATCATGTAACTTTCAATAATCTTGGCCAATATAATCGAACTTCCTTTGAGATTCTGTCGCTGAATGTCTTTCTTGCTAATTGGACAAATAAGACATTTCCTGTCATGCCTAAGAAAATAAAAAAGTTTATAGGCAAGAATAAAAATTACATTTCCTATTTTATTTTCTGATTAAGTTTACTTATTGAGGGCGGGTAACAAGAATTTTCTTAAATTGAATCTTCTGGGTATTGGCTCTAGAATTTGTTCACATTTCTCCATCATTGGCCTCTCCCAGTGAATAAGTCTTTTACCAAGACTGAAAATAGTTCATGGTTCTCACTTCTAGACAAGAGGCCAGTAGGAGAACTGAGGCGGAGACCAGGAACCAGCCCCACACTTCCCAACTCAACAGGTGGGGAACATGGGATTTTTATGTTCTTTGGGGACTGGGTCCCCACTCACCGTTATCTGTCAGTGTCTGCCTCTGAGATTTTCTTAGGAGAGACACCTAGGGACAGCGGTGCTCTGCATAGACTGGAGAGGAGTGGTGAAGGAGGCAGGCGAAACTGGAAAGTTAGGAAGGTTGGGAGGTGAGGTCCTAGGTCCCCAGAGCCCGGACCTAGGATGGGACAGATGGTTCCCCCAGCAGTGCGCGGGACACCGAGCGGAGAGCAGAGACACGGAGGAGCAGCAGCAGGGGAGACGCGAAAAGCACCGCAAACGCCAAGAGGGGAGCGCGCACGGACCTGGGCGGGGCAGAGTGGGGAAGGGTCACGCCGGGACGTCACCCGCTGTGGGCCGGGGGAGGCGAGCGGGGCGGGAGCTGCGGGCGCCTGCCGGGGGCTCTGAGACCCGAGCTCCGCCGATGAGGTCAGTGGAGCCGACGCGCCGGGAGGAGGGCAGTGGAGCCCCCGGACGCGGGAGTTGCGAGGCCGGCGGAGGGGCGGGACGGGACGGGAAATGGGACGGAGAGCTAGGGCCGTGGGAGGAGGAACGAGGGGGCGTCGGCGCTGGAAGCCGGAGGCGGCCCGACCGGGATCGTTTCCTTCCGGAGAGGAGGCCGGCTCTGGACAGAGGCGGGGACGGGGGGCGTCCAAGGGCGGGTGACGGGGAAATAGCGCGGCTCTCGCTTCTCCCGGGCTGGCAGCGGTGCTGCTTGTGGCTCCTCCTCGGGGCCAGTCCGGAGCCCGGCGGCGGGGGGGAGCGGGAGGCGGAGAGCGAGGGCGGGGGCTCGGGAAGGAGGGAGGAGGGAGGGACCAGGCGCGCCAGTGACAGGGTGGCAGCCTAGGAGCGGACGCGTTGCCGCCGCCGCCGCTCCACCTCCTCCTCCAGCAGCTCCTCTCGCTGCTGCCGCCGCCACTGCCGCCGCCGGGAGAAGTTTCACTCCCGACCCTCGTTTGGAGCCCGGACCTAGAGCCGAGCAGGGAGCGCGGCCGGCAGCGGCAACCCGCAGTGGGCCAGGCGCCCGGAGCGCTCCGACCGTGAGCCGGCGTCGGCGCCTTGGCGGCGGGCAGCGGCCCGGGCTGGGGGCTCTGAGGCGGAGGAGGGGCGGGTGTGAGCCGCGGGACCCGCGCGCAGCGCCGCAGCCACTCAGCTAGCGTCCGCGCCGGGGGCAGTCGCGATGGCCGTGCGCTCCCGCCGCCCGTGGATGAGCGTGGCACTGGGGCTGGTGCTGGGCTTCACCGCCGCGTCCTGGCTCATCGCCCCCAGAGTGGCCGAGCTGAGCGAGAGGAAGAGACGCGGCTCCAGCCTCTGCTCCTACTACGGCCGCTCGGCCGCTGGCCCCGGCGCTGGCGCGCAGCGGCCGCTCCCCCAACCTCAGCCCCGGCCGCGGCTGGAGCAGTCGCCGCCCCCCGCGCGCCAGGAGCTTCAGGGGCCGCCGCTGCCAGAGGCAGCGCCTGGAGCAACCAGTTTTCGGAGCAGCCCCTGGCAACAGCCACCTCCGCTGCAGCAGCGGCGGCGAGGACGCGAGCCCGAAGGCGCAACGGGGCTGCCAGGAGCCCCCGGGGCCGAAGGGGAACCCGAGGAGGAGGACGGGGGCGCGGCTGGGCAGCGGAGAAGCGGCCGGCCGGGGAGTAGCCACAACGGCAGCGGGGACGGGGGCGCTGCCGCCCCGAGCTCCCGACCCCGGGATTTCCTGTATGTGGGAGTGATGACCGCGCAGAAGTACCTGGGCAGCCGCGCGCTAGCGGCGCAGCGGACCTGGGCGCGCTTCATCCCCGGCCGCGTGGAGTTTTTTTCCAGTGAGCAGCCCCCCAACGCTGGAATGAGCCAGCCCCCGCCACCCCTGCCTGTCATCGCGCTACCGGGGGTGGACGACTCCTACCCTCCCCAGAAAAAGTCCTTCATGATGATCAAGTACATGCACGACCACTACCTGGACAAGTATGAGTGGTTTATGCGCGCCGACGACGATGTCTACATCAAAGGTGACCTCCCAGCGCCGGCTGTCCCGCCTGCCCGCTGCCCCCCACCCTCTTCTCCCGAATCCTTCCTCTGCAACCAGCCCTAATCCCTGCCCAGCCCCTCTCTGCTTGGCTGCCAGCACGTGCTCTGAGCTCCTGCAGCCCCCAGCCCTCGGTCCCCACCCCTCGCATCCGCCCACCATGCCTAGTCCGCTCCTCCTCTTCTGCTGCAGTCTGGACCCTCCTCACACCTGACCGGTTTTATTAGCCTTTCTCACTCTTGCTGGTCTCCTTTCCGCCCAGCGCTTGCCCCTACTCTTCACTCTGTGTCAACGCTGAGGAAAGGGACTTTAGGGTTAGCCAAAGGCGTTTCCTACTCTGTCCTCCTCGGAAAGCCCGGGTGGTAGTAGTTTCCCAAATCTATCTAGAGGGGCGTGTCCTCAGTAAAGGAAGGGAAGACCGAGGAAGCGGGCGAGAGCCGGTCTGGATACGGGTGTTCTAGCTTTATTCCACAACCCTTTTGTTTTGATTGGATCTAGCGCGGTTTCAGAAATGGTGAGATTAAGGAATTATTTTCGCTATTCGGGACCGTTCCCTCTGCGTTTCCTTCCCTCTCTTACGACCCCGTCAAGCACCGGGAGTCCTTGAGCACCCACACCCACATCGCTCCAGCGCGCACCTCCTTCCAGCCACAGCAGTGCCGCACAGAGTCGGGCCCTAACCCCCACCCCGCCCCCCGCCCACCTCAATAAAACCCCGGGCGGAGGAGAGCATTTTCAGGAATTGGTGGTGCGCAGAAGGTGAGAGCGCGGGTGACTTATCCAGACCCCAGGAGCTCCGAGCTGTATTAGCATGTACTAATGTGGATCCTTTCCAGTCCATCTTGGTGGCGGCGGCGATAAGCAGAGGCTTGGAGTCCTTCCCCAAAACCACGCGCAGCCACAGCAGGAGAAAACTTTGTCAGTTTTAAAAGAGGCGCGGTCTTTCACCCTCATCGTGGGTGGCTCTGGCCAGAGGTTTCTAAACTCAGCAGAGAGAAGTTCCTAAGAGCGGGAGTAAATCTTCCCAGTACCGCCCGCCGTGGAGATGGAGATGGGCGCAAGGGAAGTCTCAGGGTTGTGTTGAAGTAGGGTCTCCCAGTGCTTCCTCCGTTTCCCAGCTTCTTGGTCAAAGCGGGGCAGCCCTTCCTTACTTTTTTAAGAAAGCCTCGTTGCTTTCTCCTTATCCAGGTAGTCTTTCACAGGATTCAAGGAAAAACAAACAAATTCCGTTTTGGCTCAGGGAGTGAATGTGGAGTAATAACTAGAGATTTCTTGGGGTTAGGTTGGGAAGAGCGAAGTCATTCCATTGGTGATTCGATACAAGAATAAATGGTTGCCTTTCTAATGAATACGGTATCTTACAGACAGATTTCAGATGTATAGCTATCTATAGCTATAAGTGATAGATCCCTTCTAGTCCCCTTGTCTTCTGCGTATGGTTGAAGTCACAAAGGTTTCCTGGCAGAAGTTTGCCACACTTGACGGAGAATTTCTAAAATGCACGAACAGCATCTACTTCTGTCATTTCTCTTAATGGTTTGAAAGACTGTCCTTCAGAACACCAAAGTGCCATATTCATTCCATCTCTATTAAGAATGAAATGCATTTTGAATTAAGAACCCAATAATAGCTAAAACTCACTGAAATCCAAGGGGGGAGGGGGGGAGGTGTGGCATGGCTTCAAGATAAATGACTGCAGATGAGTTCTCATCAAAAAACGATAGTAAAGATGCTGACTGGGAATACAAAGAAGGTGGCTACTTCATTGTATCGCTTTGTAGAATACCAAATGTGTTTTAGCTACACAATTTGATGTTTAAGTGGTTTTTCTTGATGAACTTACATACTGTAAGGAAACCAATTATATTATTATTTTAACAAATGTTTATTTTTTCCAAAAAGGTGCTTTTCAAAGTTCCCAAGTTAAATTCGAACACAACTTTAATATTCTTTCTCTCTCTCAATTTTTGTTTGTATGTGACTCAAGTTTAGTTCAGGACAAAACACGACCAATTTATCAGGAAAAAATACTAATCGGATATCGACAATCTGCCAATCAGTGCTGAATATAAATGTTATTTTCTGAAAATTTTATCATTAACTCAGATATGCTAAGAAATTTATCATTAATCTCCTTATCATAATCTCACCTTTTACAAAAAAAGTCTGGTGATTATTATACTTAAGGTTTTCCAGTGACCTTGAGTAGAAGGTTAAGAACATTTTATTATGACTTAATTAGTAATGGAAATTTCATAGTTTTAAAGTAATAGAATATTCAGAGAGGTCTTTCTTCCTTTCAGCTGTATTATGACTTTTGGGGAGTTTGTGCACAATGTTGAAAGGTGTTTCCCTTACTTTGTATGTTCTAAATGATTACGAAATTAGGAAAAGGAGAGATTGTTGCCTTTCTCTTTGTAGGTGATAAGTTAGAAGAGTTTCTTCGATCACTCAATAGCAGCAAGCCTCTCTACCTGGGCCAGACTGGCCTGGGGAACATTGAAGAACTTGGAAAATTGGGGCTGGAGCCTGGAGAGAACTTCTGTATGGGAGGACCTGGCATGATCTTCAGTCGAGAGGTTCTCAGGAGGATGGTGCCACATATTGGTGAATGCCTCAGAGAAATGTACACGACTCATGAGGACGTGGAAGTAGGACGATGTGTTCGACGCTTTGGTGGAACTCAGTGCGTCTGGTCTTATGAGGTAAGACGGGCTGTGATGAAAATGTTCACATGTTATAGATTCTTGCCAGTTTATTGCCTGGGGCAATGACTATGTTTATTCTCTTGCTTGAAAATGACAGCATCAGCCGTGTATGGACACAAGGGTCATTGTGGGGAATAACTTTCTTCACAGAGCTGAGGCCTGTGGGAGGTGTTTTTTATTAGCATGGCCCTTAACTTTAAGCAGGAATCTGTATATATGGTCACATCTCTGGAAGATGCTCTTTCCCCTCTATTTGCTTTATTGGTGTTGATTGATATACATGCTTATCCATTTCCTGTCTCTAACAAGGGGACTAATTTTATTCTCTTGGGTTGTAACTTTTAGCATTTGGTACTTGGTCGGTTGTTGCTGTTGTTGTTTTGGTTAGGTGTATAATTGCATCTCTTTGTTTCCGAACAGTTTAAGTTTTCTTGGGAGATTTTCAGTTGGAAATTTAACATGCATGTTTTTAAATCATAGGAAAAGTTAACTCATAGGGTATCATTTATGATAGATTTATTCACAAAATAAAGGGGGCTTGTTACCTGGGAAAATAGAAGAAGTTATGAAGATGTTAAGTAACTGTTTAGTATTATGACTGGTTCCCTACAATTGGTCTCTGTCTGCCGTTCTATTTCCTGAACAGCAGCTGTTGTTTATATAATCTGAGTTAGGAACTGTTCTTTTATTGTGATAATTAGTTTTATGAAATACTCTGGGATTTTTTTTTCCTTCAGAAATTTGTTTTGAAGAGAAATACAATTTTGTTTGAAATAGTTTTCCTAAAGGTTAGTGTTAGTAAGAATTTGATTTGACATTTGGTGTATTGCAGTTTTGAGTAGTTTGGTTTTCAGGTCGTTGGAGTTTGATATACTCAGCTGCACACATATGTAAATTATAACTTAACTCATTTTTTTATCTTTTCAAATTTTTCTTGTCTCCCGGTATAGAAGAAACATGAAAATAGGTTCCTTGAGAAGTCATGATACCTCAAGATTACACAGTTACTTTGTAATTACTTTAGTAATTACTGTGTAATTACTTTAGTTAATTTTGCTTTATTTTTAATACTTTGTAGTATTTACACTTTTAGGGAATATTTCTTGTATCTATTAAAGAAACTAAAAATGATCAATAAATAGTTATTTGGAATATGTACTATGCAAATTTAAAATTGTTATTACCTCATTTCTTTTGATACTAAAATTGTAATTTTTCTTTTGTATAACTATGACTACCCTGTAGAATAAAAATGTTTGCAATGCAAGAACATTACAGTTAAAAATAGGTATTTTAGAATCAACTCACTGAAAAATATTTGTTTCTCCATTTACCATAAAACTAACTGAAAGGCATAAAACAAATACACAGTATAGAAAACACATTAGGTTGATTTTGTTTATATGAAGATACAACTTTGGAGACATTCACTCTGTATGGATGAGTAAACAAAATTATTGATATTTAAAAATAGAGATGGAAACTTATAATGTTTTATTTGGTACTTTATTGCCTTAACATCACATAGAAGGTCTTAAGGAACCTTTTGTTTAAATGTCCTTCCCTTCAAGTTTTCATTGATCCTGCTGTCTTCATCTAGCTGTGTACCCATTTATGTTCCAGGAGAGTAAAGTAAACTCAGGTGACCTACATGCTCAAGAATCGACTTAATATTTTATTTTTAATATAGGCATTTTATAGTGGAACTTTAGGTCATATCATAAACTGACATAAAAGAACAGATAAACCAAGAAATTGCAAATCTTACAAGATGTAACATCATGATCACAGTATTTTCATTAACTTTTCAAAATACATTTAAATTTACACTCATACTAGGTTATCAACTGAGTTCACAATCTATATGAAGAAATAATTTCTATCTTTTTTTCCTCGCAAAAGAAAATATTATTCTCTAAAGTTGTGCTGTTTTAGAAGGTTGACTTTATCTTTTGCTAAACAATTACATAGAATTTACTTTGTTTTGGAATATCAGTTTTTAAAGAGCTATTTAAACAGAATTTTGAGGGGGCATTGCTTTGGTAGTACAAAGTCTCAGGTCTTATTTAAAGGAATGATGGAACATTTCATGGCCAAAGTATTTATTAAATAGCATCTGTTAATAAATTTAGTAATGGTAAATATACAATTAAGTAATAATTTAAGCATGTTAATATTAGGATGCGTTCTGTGTTATATGGGACTCCTGAGTAGATCAGTTGGATCACAGCCAAACTAGGGTTTTCCAGTTTAGATTTTAGGTTAGTTCATCTGATGTCCATTCTTTGCTACTGTTCACATTATTTGAAAAGAATCCTCTATTTTACTGTACATTGGTGTCCTCAGTAAAGATGAAATTGTACATCTGGTCGTATAACAAGCTATGAAAGGATCTTTAACTTTGTTTTCTTTTTTCTTTTAAAAGATCCATCTGTGATAGAATTCTCTTAAAATCTTGAATTTCCTTTATCTATACCTTTCATGGATTTCAGAATTTTGTTTGGCTTTTCCTCCTAATAAAAGTTCTTACAGAGTTAAGAGCACTGCCTATGAATTTTGAGTTTAAATATATGAAGCATTCATGGTGCAGTATTATCTTTTAAAAATGATAAACAGGCTTGAAGATCTTCCAGGAAGAGGATTGGGCAAACATAATTAAACTATATAGACTTTGTAGCTTTTCTTTATGATAAATTACAATTTTTATAAAACCTAGAAATCTTTTAGTATTATTTACTGTTCAATTAAAGTGTACTTTCTCTGTTTTATATACAATTTAGCATTAATTGAGAGAGAGAGAGGATACACTTGAACTTGGGTTTGAGTTCTGTTGTCTTTGGTAAGTTAGTTCTTTGAGCCTTGTTTAGTTCAACTGAAATTGGACATTGTAACAGTGCTACATAATTTTTGGAGAAGATTAAGTGAATTGGCGAAAAAACCTATGTAAAGCCCTTCATATAGTGTTTAGTACACAGTAAATTTTCAATAAATGTTAATTATTATAGCCATAATTGTTGCTGAATAGATCATGTATTATACATAACATGGATTCATCGATATTTTATTTTTTAATGATTAGTAATGAATGATTTGTCTATATCAAAAGAGTCAAAGTAAAAATAAACTGAATTCTTTTCAGTTAAAGAATCCAACTTTAAGGTTTTTTTGGCAAAGAGCAAGAAAGTTTCAAAAATACTGAAAGTATGGGGATTCCATGTCAGTAGAACTTACTATAAAACATGGAAGTCTGCATGTTTAAATGATGCATTACACATATTTGCTTCAGTGTTTGAGCACCATAATAATAGTTTATCTTAAAAAAACAGTATGGAAAATATTATCTAACAAGTGATGATCTAATATACATATTTAAGGAATCTCAGATCAGACTCAATATTAAAAAAAATTATTGTATAGATTTCTAGATGGGTTGCTGGAACAATAGCCCCCTTTTCTGAGATTCTCTGGAATTTTCAGTAGAAACAGAGGTTAATAGTGTCTCATTCTGCAATAAACTATATGAACACCAGGAACTTGGCTTTCAAGTAGCTAGAACCTGTTGCTGTGGTGCTCACTTTTGCAGGAAATGATGGATAGCTTTACTTCCTCCCCGGGGTAAGGTCCTCATGGTCTGGGAAAAATGTCTTGCATGGGGGCTTCTTGGTTTGTTTCTCTCTCTGTCATCTCCTCCCCTTTTACTTTTTTCTTTCTGTATTTAATGACATATAAAATAGATTACAAATGCATTTGGTATGCACTACTTTTCATCAAGTTCTTAGTAAATTAACGTGCTTATGATAGACCAGCCCCTATGTCGCAAGAGATCACAGAATGTGCGCCCAGATCACTCCTAGGGCCCAGGAATGACTTGACCTCTCCTGACTAAGAAGGCCTTTAGTTGCTGATCAGCCTCAGATGGACTGGTTCTCTGTGTGCCTAAGACCATTGGAGAGTCAGAATTATGATTCTCCCTTTGGTACTTGGAGGTAGAAACATCTAGAGTCCTAGGACATATGGCATATGTTAATCAACACACTTCATGGGTTGCTGTTGTACTCATTTATACCTCAAATTGTATAAGTAAAGATTACTAACTAAAGCATGTTCGTGAAAAATCATTCTATTTTATTCATTCTGTGAGTGTGAGAATTTATTGGCATCTACTGTTGGCTAAGTTCGCTTTTGTGGTAGAGCTCTATCTTGGCTACTGTTTTTCTAGTTCTCTGAGCTGCAATCTGGCAGCTTGGGAGGCTGCATATGGCTCTTAAACATCGTTTGGCTCATGGAGTGTTTTAAGGTTTTCTGTTTTTGTTTTCAGATGCTTTTAGGAGAGGCCAGCAGTCTTCAGTCCCCTTCATATCCTAATTCTAGCAACAGGCTTTCCTTGCATGTTTATTTTAACTGCCTGGCCCAGGTATGCTTATGAGTCCTGATATTTTGAGGCAGATAACACACATGTTGAAATTTTTATTAAAATATTCTCTAGAAGATGAAATGATTTTCTAGTGAGAATGAGATGCGTATTTTAAATACTGTAATTTACAGAAGAATTTTTTCCAACTTGGCTGTTAGAATTGTGTGTCATATAATATAGTTATACTTCCTTTGTTGTAGGTGTATTTTTAGTAACTAGAAAGTCCTCACTGTTAAAAAAAAAATAGTTCAGCCAATCCAGTTTCAGCATGTGCCTTAGGAGAATTGCAAGTTCTATTTCTTTGGTTTCTGTTTTAGTGCGATCCTTTATATTCAAGCATTTAAGTAATTTTAATTTCAATGATTCTTCTTCTCCCTATGAGGGAGTTTTACATTTCATCTAAGACTCATCTTCAGAACGGTGTGTATTTATCTTCTTAATGTTTATAGTTAAATGGAGCCAGAGAATGCATGTGTCTTTATTTCATTCAATTAAATGTTGTTTCGAATAAAATATAGCTCTATATTGATAAAGATATTTCTCTTTGGGCTTAAAAACCATTTCTTAGGACTAAACAGATTTTTTATTAGATTCCTTAAAGAGTTAATTTCAAGCCAGAATGTCTTATGTCTCATCTTGGCCCCCTAAAGGCTATAAACACCCTAGAAAATTCCATTATTTCACAAAAGGATATGTTCTGGAAGTGTTTCTCTGGGCTTATAATACCAGAGAGCTATACCATAAAAAACTTAACTACATATAAGTTCTTCATAACATAACCATTAAGGTTAAAATAGTTGTGCCATTCTTAAATTTTTTTTTCAACGTTTTTTTTAATTTATTTTTGGGACAGAGAGAGACAGAGCATGAACGGGGGAGGGGCAGAGAGAGAGGGAGACACAGAATCGGAACAGGCTCCAGGCTCTGAGCCATCAGCCCAGAGCCCGACGCGGGGCTCGAACTCATGGAGTGCGAGATCGTGACCTGGCTGAAGTCGGACGCTTAACCGACTGCGCCACCCAGGTGCCCCCTTTTTTTTTTTTTTTTTTAATTTTTTTTTTCAACGTTTTTTTATTTATTTTTGGGACAGAGAGAGACAGAGCATGAACGGGGGAGGGGCAGAGAGAGAGGGAGTTGTGCAGTTCTTAAAGGGCTATTGTACATCCTCCCTGGCATCTTCCTGTTAACTTAGGGGCTTCACTCTTCTGCAATGCTAATTTTGCTGTATCATGAACATGGTTTATGCCCCCAGAATATATTAATATGTATGGAGAAGCATAAGTGGGGACTTGGATCAAAAATTCAGTCGTTCAAACATCTTTTCTTGGTTCTTATTCACAGTTTAGTTTTTAACTAAAAGCGGTAACCTGCTCACACCTACCCTTCCCACCCCCATTTCGCTTGTCAGATGAAATCATGCATTGATTTTATGCAGCTTCTTTTCTGCTACATTGTTTTCTTCCTTGTACAAAATGAAATTGCATTCCAAGTTGAAGGAGAAACATGGTGTGGTTTTTCCATATTTTGTAGTCTTAGCTAGTTTATTGTTGTTGTTAATGGATGCCTTATCACTTGAATTGTGACAACATATGCTTTATAAGATGATTCCGACAAATTGTGGAAAATAGTAAGTGAGAAAGATGCCTCCACACAATTTGAAATAAGTTCCATGACGACATAAATACTATCTTAGATTAAAAGCTTTGGATATTTTTCCTCCTTAATTGATCATAAGTATACTAATTTCCTGAAGAAATTCCAAGTCAACTTTTTACTTCTGCTTGCTTTGTCTTGGTCTCCAAAAAACCCCCTATGTTTTTAGAAACATTTATTTCAGTCTCTTTTCTATCGAATGAATTAGTGTTCATCATGCAAATAAATGTATTCAGTAATACAACTGATACGGCATTTTCCTTTGATAATAACATGTTACATGTTTTGAGCAAAGGTGTGCCTTTTAATAATGAGGTATTTGAGCTAGCCATAAACTTCATTAAAATAAAAAATTCAGCGTCTTTAGTCATCTGAGTCATTATTTGATATGATTGAGCAATAAGAAAGCCTGAGTAAACTGAAAAATTAAGGGATTGCCGTTCCCTCAGAATCCTAACATTCTGTTCATTTACTGTCCTAACTATTAAACAACACTCTAGTTAAGGCTTAACCACATACAAATAATTTTGAATGATAACATGCATTTAAGGTGACCCCGTCTTAGAAAGGTGTGGGACATTTATGGCACAGTATGTGATAAGTTTCTAAATTAACTAAATCAAAACAATGCTAAAAAAAAATCAGCAAACCCTGTTTTGGAACTAACTAATGAATGGAATGGATTTCTTAATTCATTGAGTTTCTAAAATCTTTACTCACCATTTGTCATTCAAGCTCTGTCCCTCATTCTTCACTGTCAATGTCATCTGCACTTTTCATTGTCTCTTTTAGTTTCATTCATTAAAGAGAGATAGCTTAAAAAAAATATATGCATACTAATAAAAGTAGTATGCAATAAAATTAAATTCAAATGTGAAGAAATAAAGGAAAAAGGAAAATGTAGAAAAATAAAAAAAAAATCTTTAAAAATGTGGGTTGGGCTCATGTTTTGCTGTTGTTAAAGAGAACTCTACCTAGATACTGAGACCTGAAAGAGATCTTTCCCATAGAACGGAGAGGGGCTCTGAGGGATCACAAAACTCAGCATCACTTCTGTGAGTAGAACAGTATGAATTGTTTCAGTATTTCTTGTAAATCACCTCAACATAAGCCAGGAGTGCCACACAGACGGGCAGTTCTGCATGAGGAGTTCTACTTGGAGACAGTGCAATTATGTTCAAGTGCACCATTGCCTCCTGCCTTACTTGATTTTATTTTAAAATTTAGAATAGCTTTCAGAAAGCCCTTCATGGATATTGCCTCTTGCTAAGATGTTTCATAGTAGGTTGGCCAACAGGAAGTTTGAGTTACGCATGTTCTCTGGTGAGAACCGAGAATGTATCTGTTGTGTCATCGGTTAAGGACAGATACATGATTGTTCTTTGCTCATCAAGAGGATGATGGAAACACTCGCTACACATGGAGAAATCAAACCAGATTAGAGACCCAATGGCCGTCCCACCTGAGGAGCTCAGAGTGAAGTCCAAGAGAATTCCTAACATCTTGGCCTAGAATTAGCAATGTGGTTACCTCGCTATCAAGTTGATTATTAGAAATGTCTATTTTCATTAATTCGATAATTTATTGTATAATCATATAAGTTATGTAATTTTTATTACTTTTTTATATAAATGTAAGTTTAATTTTAGGTAAAATTTGCACGCCCAAATGAAAACATTGAACAATCAACATTTTAATGAAAAAATCTCTTTTAATCTAATGTTCTTAT